>NW_026555343.1:41379158-41969785 GCF_029017545.1 Prosopis cineraria | reverse complement strand
TAGGCCGTACAACTTGACCACATTTTGCGTGAATGTAAGAGTGAAAATCTAACTTGATATAATTGGCCGTAAGAGGCATGAAATGGACATATCTAGAGAATAAATCTAGCACAACAAATATTATAGAGTACTCTTCTTGTAATGGTAGTCCAGTGACAAAGTTCATCGATCGATATATCCGCCCATATGTGGTCAGGAATGGGCAAGGGATTAAGTAACCTAATTATATGTAATTGCATGACCTTGGCTTGCTGGACATGTCTGACAATTCAACACAAATGTCAGAATATTATTATGCACATATGGCTAATAAAATAAGGTTGCCAAGTGTTTGTATGTATGAAAAGAACTTGCATAGCTCCCTGTTACTATAGAATGGAATTCATATAGTAGCTTCTGATGTAGTTTAGTTGTATTAGATAGTAGAACAAAATTAACCTCTCTAGCATAAATCTTGGCCATATAACTCATATTAAATCAAACTAGATAGTTCAGATTGTAATTGTAGCTTTAGTTATTGAAGTTCTGAAGAAGTGTGAATTGCTCTTAAAGGACATCATCCACAAAAGCATAAAAGACTTGCAAGATAGCATGTAAAAAGGCATGTGATTATGCATCTATCACCTGATTATATCACCACGGTTTGTACTTATGGTAAATTGATAACCCATCAATTTGAAGATACAAGCCTCTTGTTCAAGGGTGTTAATATGCTCCATAAGGTAATGCAAACTATCATGGTCTATCCAGATTATAAAGGGTGCTTGAACAAGAACAAATACTATCTTAATTGTGTGATTGACTCTGTAATGATGTATAGCTCTCTATTCTAAAATGATTGAGCTTGCATTCTATTGGATAACTTTTTTTAGAAAGAATGCAATTGGTTGATCACCTTAGCCAGTACTGCTCCTATTTCCACTTGAAGCCATCGATCTCTAATAAAAAAGGCTCATCAAAGTTTGGTAGAGCTAACATAGGAGCTATAGCGAGAGTGCTTTTCAATACTTCCAATGCTTGTTGTGCCTTATCAGACCACTCTGTAACAACCTCATCAAATGACCTACTATGTGTACCCTTAAATGAATTTCTAGTAATACCTAAAAAGTCCTAAAAACTCTCACAATTGAGTTACTATGGTAGGCACTAGCCAGTCATAAACTATATTAATCTCAGTTGGGTCAACTTCTACTCTAATAGTTAAGACAACATGACTAAGGTAATCCACTTTGAGTTGTCTAAAAGAGCATTTGGATAGTTTGGCAAATAATTGATGCCTTGCTAAAGTCTATAACATCAACTCAACATGATGTAATTGGGCATAGTAAGACTATAAACTAAATATCATCAAAAAAATAAGCACAAACCAATGTAAATATGGCGAAGATGGAATTCATAAGAGCTTAAAAAGTTGTTAGGGCATTAGAGAGCTCAAATTGCATGACCAACCATTCATACAAGCCTTGATGGGTTCTAAATGTTGTCTTCTTTTAGTCTTCAACATTCATAAGAATTTGGTGGTACCCTGCTCTCAAGTCTAACTTTGAGTAGTACATTACTCCCTTGAGTTCATCAATCAACTCATCTACTATAGGCATAAGGAAGAAATCCTTTACCATTACCATATTAAGAGCTCTATAGTCAACACAAAACCTCCACGTTCCATCCTTCTTTTTCATTAAAATTACCGGTGTTGAGAACAAATTAACATTAAGGCATATCAAGCCTTCTTCTAACAAGTTAGCTGCTATATTCTCAATATCTATCTTCTTCTAATAGATAATCCTAAAGAGGAGTTAAATACTTATTTGTACTTTTATAAAATCACTTCTAAGTCTGAGGTTGCCCATTGGGCTTATTTTTGCAAAGCTCACCATCTATTTGCCACATTGTTGGATCACAAATAACTCAGCAACTAACTCAATCCCTATTATTTGACCCAAATGATGTAAGTAGGCCTGCGTTATGGGTGCCAACCTACTCCCTATCAAAGTAATAAATTCACCTCGATCCCCAAATCTAATTATTAAAGAGCTGTAATCAACAATATGTGGCCCTAGAGTCTCAAGCCAAAGGCACCAATCACTACGTCAGCCCTGCCACTAGAAGGAAAAATATCAGTACTTGAATTGTGTGCCCATAAATTTGTATGGGTTCTAGATAAATATCCTTAACTAGTCATCAGCTAACTTATCCCCACTAACACCTTCAATAGTAGAAATGGTTCTGTAGGCAAGTTAAGGTGTTGTATGATTCTAGCATGTATAAAACTATCAAAAATCCCTTCATCTAAGAGTACTTTCACATTCAACCTAAAAATCTTCCCTTTAAACCATATAGTGGCAATTCTCAAGGACCCACAAAATGCATAGATGGATAAATGATAGAGAGTGGTGTTACCTTCAAGTTCTTCTTAACTCATCCTTCCTTGTTCCTCTTTGCTCTCCTCTTCATCTTCTCCAATCAACATCATCATTTATTTCTTGGGGCATTTGTGACTAGATGAGAATTTCTCATCACAAAAATAATATAGACCCTTCCTCCTTAATATTTGTATTTTTGCCAAAGACATCCTCCAAATTGATGGTTGGCTTGGCATTAATAATTATAGTTGAATTGTCGAGCTATTATTTCCAAACCAAACCTCCTCCTAACAACCTCTTGACATAATGGCCTTACTCATCCTCAACATTAGTGAAGGTGAAAATGCCGTCTGAAGGCATGAGGGAGCTATCACTATGTCCTTTGTGGCAATAGTCTACCTAGGACTATCACTTTCAGCAAGGTATCTAAAACTTAGGCAATCACATCTATGCATAATCTATCTCAAGACCTCCAATGAAATAGTCAATTCAGGTCTCCTCAGTCATATCCTCAGAGTAGTTGGCCAAGGCCATAAATGATCACACATAGTCATCATATGTTCCTTGTTAGGTTAACTTGAATAATTGGGCATGAGCGTACTCATAACGAGTTAGTCCAAAAGTGCTCTTCAACCACTTGAACTAGTATAGCCCATATTGGAATATGATTGGCTTGTTGCATCATTTAGAACTAAGGAACTGTCGGTTTATCCATATGAATTCCAGCCATTACCAAGTATTGCTCTACATGGAACAGCCAATCTAAGGGTTCACATCCATCAAAACAAGGAAAGTTCACCTCCACTTGTTTTGCAGTGTACTATGCACTTTATATTAGCTAACAACATATATGCTTTGCGATTGAGTCTCAATTGTCTAACTCTCCTAAGATTTTTGCATGTCTTCTAATGACTTGACCATCATTCGATAAACCCTTCAATCTTCAGGAATTGATTTGTCATTTTAGCCATAAACTCATGAACCCACCTCATCTCACCTTGCAACTCATAAGGCCCCCCTTACTTAACCACATTTAACTCCATTTAGAAAGTAATCAAGGGATTAACCCTTAAAAGATTATCAAGGTTGTAAAATTTCATAAATGAGAGAATTCTTAAATCATTTATAGTAGGATTTCAAAACTCAATTTTCAATCTTAATCACACACTTAAAATGTTTAAATTAGAGTTTGAAAATGATGCATAAGCTTTGAAAAACAAATGAGATCCAAAACATTGAGTTTCAAAACTCAAAATTATGTTTTGTATAAAAAATGACCCATACGCCGGGACTTATATGCCACGGCTTACTCACCTCTGTGCCATGCGCCATGGCATGAGGCACCATGAGTTATGGCACATTGCATGAATTTGACATATATCAGTTGTCAAAATAACAACATAAGGAGCGAACTTCAACGTGTCCCCAAATCTCCATTCAACATTCAATTGAGGTAGTTTCAATGTCTACACGGAGCTTTTTCATAACTCTAGCTAATGGCATATTTTCACAAATTTTTTTCTACAAAAAGTTAAACATCAAAAGTTATTTTTACCACTTTTCACCAAGATCTCACATCAATGGTGTCCCAACTCAATCACAAAAGTGCCAAAAGTCTACACTGACCATCCGACCATACTTAATAAACTCTAACAGACCCATGCAATACACCATACATAATCAAAAACACATATTTCTCAAAATCATTACCCAACCTCAATTTTCACAAAACACAAGGGGGAGGAAAATCATGCACAAAATCATTATTTCATTTAAATCATTCAAAATACACATGTTCCTACTTACACAAGTATTTTAACCCTATCCACAAGTTTACGACCAAAACTTATTAACCCGAGGCACAAAATATGCAAGTTGTATGCTACCCTAATGCAAGTAGTACAAAAATGACATGTAAATCTTAGTTGGCAATTATATTAACATACATACACATGAAACAACAAAGAAAGGCATACAAAAGGATCACTCTACAAATCTTAAGCCCTAGCGTGTTTTTCCTGACTCGGATCTGATAAACTAGGCCCTAAAAATATTGAGAATTGATAGGTGAGTACAATTACTTAATAACCAAGTTTCACATAATCTATACAATTATATATCAATTGTAAACAGATGCAAATAGGCAAACACAAGTACAACACAAGTGAGGAATATGGCCACAGTTCACAATACTAAAAATCATGTGACCGGACCCAAAAACACACATATCCATTTTAATTCACAATGCACAATATGGAGTCGCAATATTACCAATCATGTACCTTTAACACATGCCGAACCACAATACTAATAACTATGTGATTGGATTTATATGCATAATCATATACCAATCTTATATCCTCCTATTACCTCCAACATGAAACCAGTGGCTATCACGTGACTATGTCTTTCATGAACTAACCCAACCTTTTACTTGTGAGAGGCTACTGGGCTAAGGTTAACTCACTCATTTATGTAATTCAATTTCTCTCAATACTAATAACCATGATGTGTTATACTCCTAATCTAGCCCCTTCATGAATCGATAGAAAGTAGTTATGTTCGAGTTACTTATAGAACCAGTGAGACCGTCCCAAATCAACCATGGGACAAGCGCTACCTCTTAATTTTAATAGTTGGTGTGAAGGCAAGTTCTGAATTCCAACGGTCACTACCATTATCACATGGATTTAAATCAACTACTTCTCTCCCTAGATGAACTCTCACCATTGATCATGCTATGCACAAATCACATAATTATGCATTTAATTCGAACATATCATGTCATATGACTTGTAATAGTCCTCACCCCATCTCACCAAAAGTCTTTTAGACTAGGCTCCAACACTCCTCACGGAGCCCAAGCCAGCTTTCTCTAAGGTGGTACTTAAGTTATTCCTCATCCCACTAAGGAGGCCTTTTGGAGTCTTCCCAAACTCGAACCTCAAACCTCTATCACTTTAAAAAAGTTGAGGCTAAGTCTGGTGTCATTGAGTGCATTTCCTTAAAATGGTAAAGGTTGGAGGTTTTAGTCTGGGAAGGCTTCAAAAAACCTCTTTGGTGGAATGAGAAATAACTTAAGTATCACCTTTAAAAACATGACTTGGGCTCCATATGAAGTATTGGAGCCTAGTCCGAAAGACCCCCGGTGGGGTGGGTGAGGACTGTTACATGACTCACATACTCCTACTCAATTACTCCAAATACTCTGTATTATAAATTACAATTTCACTCACAACAACATGCCAAGATAAATTCATAAATCACAATTAGATATCATGTAAGAGATTTTCATTTATCAAACTACTCACAAGTTCATCTTTTGCCCAAAATTTGCATCTATAATTTGAAATATAATTCACAATTCAAAACAATCCATTTTCAACTAATAGTAAATTAATATTCAACTATATAAAGATAGGTTTCTCCCGATTTTCTCAAACCTTTAAAAGGTCAAAGGTTTACCCTTTTAAATATCAACTTTCAAAGCTTCTCACAAGCTTGAATGGTGCCAATAACAATGATCTACAATCACATTACAAAGATATCATCATTATCCCATTTTGTAAGTTTTCCAACATTAATCTCCACACACTTTATTCTATCCATCCAAAAATTTACTACCCATTCATACCCAATGGATTCACTAAGTTTCATTAATGTATATTATCATTAATAGGTCTTTAAACTACTATTAATGGATATCAAACTCTCTTAACTACCTCATTTATGTTGATTTTCAAATAGTAAAGGCTTCACTCCACTAACCATACACAAAATCATTAATCTAGGGTTTATCTACCTCAAACAACTCTCATTATATCTATTTTATCTAATGGAATCGGATCCTTAATTCCTATAAACTAGAAATCAACTTTTCAACTCAAATCCTCACTTAAACTTTCACAAAAGAAGGAGAGAAAGGACAAAAGAAACTCATCACACTTACCTTAAGTGTTAAAAAACTTAAAAGTGCCTTCAAGTGTTCCAAAGTGTGTGCCCTAATAGAGCTTTAGTCATGCCCCTCATTTTCTCTTCTCCTCCTCCTTTAATTTTGCATGCAGAGACAAACTAATTTAATCAAGATTTTGACCGTGCATCGCGGTGCACGCTACCCTCCGCTGCGACTCATGGCACAAAAAGGCTTGTTGTATTTAAATCTGCCTTTGTATGCTGTGGCGGATTGATCACACATCGTGACATAAGGCATAAAGAGCATTCCTTCACTTTTTCTTCCTCTTTCCTTGCTCAAGTGGCCCGCCACTGATTCTAACCCACTTCTAGAGCTGAAATTATAATAAATTACATCAATTAGGCATCTCAGGCCACACACCTCATTAATTCATCAATTACACTTATTAAGTCAATAAATCATGTTTAATTTTTCTGGATGTTACACAACTCCTTGAGTATGGTCTTCTTCGACATGGCTTTCTCAATGAAAGCATCATATTGTCACTCTCAATGATTAAGCTACAATAAAAAAAAGGCAAGGATGAAAAGAAATACGAGTTGTTTATTGAATCACCATAGCACCATTACAACTCTTGTGTAATATAAGCATCACAAAATGTAGAAATGCATATGCACTGCCTAGAGAGAGATAGAGAGAGAGAATATAAGTGTCAGAGAGAAAATCCAACTACAATCAACTTGCCTTCCCTCTATTCCTCTCCCTTACTTACCCAAGTCGTACATGGAGTGCAGTTTTCAAGTGGGCCGTTACACACCTAAACTATTTCCCCAATTTGCCTCAAAATCCAAAGCATCCATAGCATTCCCTGGTTTGGCCTCATATGTCAGTTCGTGACAGCTTTTGAAGAGAAAGAAGAAGATGATAAGGATAGTAACATAGGAAAACATCTTTTGACTCCATTGTATGTATATCATATGGTGGTGGTTGAGGCATGAACTGAGCAATATTTTACGTATGGCTAAGTATGAGCGAGAAGAAACTAAAGAAAAAAGCAACCAATCTCTACTTGGAGAGTGGCGATGACGAAGCCATTTTAAAGATGCTAATTATTCATAGAGGATTAATCTGTTGAAGGTCTTAATAAGGTTTGGAAAATTTTGGCTTAAAAGAAATGCAAGTGCTTTACTATCTGCAATAGTTAGGTGTCTATGTCTAGATGAGTAGCCCATTTTTAGATGGAATTTTAAATTTTTACACGCAACTTTATCAATTACACTTTAAGGTCCACCCTGGCTCTCACAATTTAAGTTGTTATAATATAAACTTGCGATTTAATTAATTAGCCCACAATATTTAATATGAAACTATCAAGGGAATGTATCAAATTAAATAAATGAAATTAATCATGCCAGACTCGTCAATCACTTATAATGTCATGAACAAATTTTATCACAGTGACTCCCCGGATAAGCGACCATCCTATGGATGGAGATCTCTTATCTTCCATCCTCATCAAACTGGATGTAGAAATCTCCTAAATACTGACACCTGTAAAGAACATATTTCTCTAGCCTTGTGTACTATTGCCCAAAAAAAGGGCTATGGAAGGAAAAAACTACAATTTATTGTGAGATTAAAACCAAGTAAATTTTATATTAAGAGTTAGTTAAAGAAAATTATATGATGTCAACCCTTTATTTGATTCAAGAAACAGAGATTATGCAGACTACAATTACAAAAGGACAATAGATTCGAAAGTCAACAAAACAATTGATAGCATCCTTGTAATAGGAGCCACTTGTGATGTTCGAGTTATTATGAACTTCTATGTGTGGTGGCTGATGTGGAATATGATGTTGTCTCCAAGCCACTAATTTTCTCAAAGCAAATTCACTGGATTTAATTATTTGGTCATTTCAAGCAAATATTAATAACAATGTTCCAATATTTTCTTTAATAATAAGTGAATTGCGTGATCAAGTTTGTCTCCTAAAAGTCTCATCTCTCTCCGTAATTACTAGCAAAACATGAAATTACCAGCAAAACTTGGAAGCAACACAAATAAGAGGCCCTATTTATATCAGAAAACCATAATTATTCTTAACTTATTTTCTTATTTTATTGATGAGTCAAATGTCGTACAGGCTTCTAAACATATCTGTCTCATACCAACAAATCACAGAAGCCTGAAAGAAGGTGGCAAGATTCAACTACTGTCACACCCCAAAATCAGGTGTGACCGGCACGGAATATGGGCACAAAACTCATATCCCTTAAGCCGTGATTGGAGAAACTCTGAAATTAATACGTTAAACACACTAACAGAGTAATTAAAAATTGATACAATACTAAATCAGATATTTAATTTTAAAAAAAATGTGAGGATCCTACCTATAGTCTACGTAGAGCACCTAAAGCTAGACGCCAACGTAGGTATAAAGTTCAAATTTTTCATCAAATTAAGATTTGACTAAAATAATTCTTCTGCTTCAATTCAGCAATAAAACTCCTCAGTAGATATCTCGAGTCATGAGTTCAACTATACCATCTGAGATCAAAATATCTTTTTCAATTAATAATGTCCCAACAATAAATAATTAAATATAAATAAAAGAAAAGTTTGAAACAATTGTGCAATTCAAAGAGGCAACGATTTTCATAAAAAAAATTTAATAAACTTCAAAAATAAAAGAATTTCATAAAGTTTAAATAAAATCTTGAACTATTAAAATATCATACCAAATATTATTATCACTTAATTACAAGAAAGTAAATAAATAAAATAAATAATTATAAATAATTCACTAAATAAAAAAAACCAATGGAATGTAAAATAATCAAATAATCAAATTCATATTACAGGGACTTATCAAAACAATTAACAAACATGGACACAAAGTCCACGAAGGCAGATAACTAAACACAGCTCTTGCCATGAAAACAAACGTGAACACACAATCCACGAGGGTAAGTAACCAAATGCAGCCGAAACCACGAAACAAACGTGGACACACAGTCCACAAAGGTAATGCTAATCAAACGCGACTTGAAGCCACGAAACAAACGTGAGTATGATGCTCACGAATAACCATCCCTCCGTTCCACGTGCATTGGCCATCACACGGGGCTAGCACCTCCTATGAACACCCTGCTAGCTAGGTGTACCATGGTGCGCCAAGGGCTAATGAAACTGCCGTTAACAACCAGTGTTTTGTATAAAGTCCCTTTTTTAAAATCATTTTCAAACATGCGAGAAAATCATCACTTTTAAGATACAGTTCTCATTCTCAAAATCAAACTCACATGAATACTTTTAAGCATTAAAACTTGCCAGAATTAAATTTCATATCCAATACTCATGCTTGCATTTATTGGATAAAGAAAAATTTTCAACGTCAAACTCGCATGAATCATTCTCTGTATCAATCCAATATTTGATAAAATAAAAATCTTATAGTCAAAGTTCAAACTTGACTTGATTGATCAAATAACATTTCAAATTTTATAAAGCTAATTTCTCAAAATAAAGAAATATTAATCAACAAATATCCAACAACCGCATTAATGCTATTAAAATGATTTCCAGAAAAATATAGTATTTTAGTAAAGGAAATTTTGATTAAAAAAATCAGTTGGGACACTATCCACATACCTGATAATTCCCAAATTAATAACATGTGCTTTTTAAATACCTCTCCATTTTCTTTTAGCTACGCTATTACCTAGACCAAAAGAATAAACAACTTTCTTTAATAAAAACAAATCCAATCCATATATTTCTAACTAACATTCGTGAACCCAATATGTAATCTAAAACATATTTAAAGTCCTCAATCCTTATTTGTCTTTAACCCACCATCTATATTTAAAATTTATATTCTTTTCGTTCATTTCTCCCACCTATAATGATGTATTTATCTTTACCATGCCTCCTTCCCTTAATAACCAATAAATGATTTATTCTTAAGGCTTGTCAATAATTCTTCACAAAATATGCTTTATTCGAAACTTAACAATTTCTTACCTTACACAACCACAATTGATGTTATGACCCCTTTAATTCAATATCATAAATGTCATCAAGTATAACAAAGTTTTTTTTTCAAATTCCCTTGTTCCTCAAGACCAAACTAATCTAAAAATTTCAAAATTTCACCTAGCATGTTCAAATTCTAACCTATACATCATTAAGCCAACTTCTTGATTTTCCCAAGCTTCATCATAGAAAATAATTAACTTATTTTGTCAATCAAATTCCGCAATAAGAATCACTTAATTTTAAGGGGGAAAACTCAAGCCAAACCACCTTCATTGTATTCAAATCCTCTTGTAACTCAGGTATACACAAGATCAGAACAAATAATAAAGAAAAATTTACAATCCCAACCACATAAACATACTCACAAAATACATATTAACAAGTTCATATATTAATGAAAAATCAAGTGACCTAAATATTAAAATTTAACTAAGATTAACTTGATCAAGTTTAAGCACTCATTTATATAAAAATTTTTACTCAAACATTCTGTCAAACACTTTATGTGCAAAGAAAAAAATTAATATGACAGGCTTGTTGCTTTTTTTAATTCTCTATCCAAGCCACATATTGACCTCAACAAGTCTTCTCCTAAAAACTCATGTCCATCACTTATTATCTTTCTCTGAACACTTCAAATTTCAACTTAAATTAATTATCATCCCTAATCCATAGTTATAGCAGCAGAAAGAAGAAGAATCACCATCTCAATCATAACACACACACACACACGGAACAAGAAGAGAAAAATGATTTAATACCTTATAATGCGAAATAAAGACAGAGAAAGAAAGGAGAATCCAAACGTGCGTTAAACAGGGGAGGGATTAATTCTGGTTATAGCAGCAACGGAGAAAGGGAGAGAAGAGGCTGATGAAAAGTTCCAACAGTAGCAATAAAAGCTTCTTCGTGCACTACCTCCCCGGCAGCTTAGCATCCCCACGGCCACCATCAGCACAGACAAGGACGAAGAGAAACGGTGCAGCAAACAGGGAAGACAAAACGGCGAGCACAGAGACGACATGCATGGCTCCGTAACGAAAATCCCATGGTAGCTCGTGATTAGATGAGTAACAGAGGTAACAGCGAAGACTGAGAAGAAAAGAGACGAGAGACGCAGAGGAAAGGAAAATTGATGCGAGAACAGGGGAGGAAGGAGCTGGGTATCCGGTGAAACTCCTTCAGCAGCAAACCACAGCAACACAACGCAAAGGAAGGATATTCCAGCGAACACTCATAGCTACTTGGACGGAGGAGGAAGATGAAGTCTCCAGCAGCACGCGCGTGCACACAGACGCCGACGTCGGATGGAAGAGAAAATAGCTAATGGACGTGCTGCACAGGAGAAGGAAATTGATGGTCTTGAAAAATGAAGAAGGAAGATTGTTAGCCCCCTGAACCACCGCCACAGTGAACGGACGGTGACTCTCCAGCTGCCGATTGCACCTGAGCAGAAATGAGGAGGAAGAAAGGCGGTAGGTGAAGTCTCTCGAATCCCTCGGGTCACTGCCAGAGCCAGAAAATGAGAAGAGGAGGAAAAGAAAAATCTGCCCTCTACCCTCTGTACGTGTATGTTTGATATATATATATATATATATATTATTTTATTTTTATTTTTTTTATTAACAAAAATAATAATTTCCTAAAACTAACATAAGACAAAACAATTCTCATATGTATGTATTTTTTTTAAAAAAAAGTAAGGAGTTAATGGATTACTTTTATTTTTATTTATTATTATAATTTTCACAAGGCCAACATTTTCTCTTGATATAGTTATTTTAAGAATTATTAAAATATAATCAAATACTCCATCATAAATTTTAATCCTAATTTAAACTCTTTAGTTATTACATTATTTGTCCACTTTCATTACACCAACACTCTTCTATATTATAGTTATTTCAAACATTAATAAAATACATTTAAAACAAATTACTATATATATAATTTATCATTATTATTTCATTCATTCATTTATTATTATTTTAATTTAAAATTTTATGGTTGTTACAACTACAGCCCGGCCCATAATGGGCTGGTGGCATTGAATGTGGCCCAAAACGACAGTGCTTGAAAATAGAGCTCATTCCTTTTTTTTTTTAGTAGCTTTATTGAAAATGAATTATTGTCAAAGGGCGGGTATTTGCAAGAATTTAAAACCATGTGGTATATCAATGAAACCGTATTGGGTTGAGAGAGAGCTTTAACATGTCTCATGCAATGTTGAAGGTACAATCATTATAAATGCAAAAACAAACATTATACTTAGAGCATATAAGATCCTGAGTTTAATGATAACTAGATGTAAATTACTATTCTTAGTACACATTGTTGATAAAGTGTACTCCATCCAATCCTATTTATAAATTATTTTTAGCATAAAGATAGAATCAACCTTCAAACTTATGAGGGTTTTTTAATAATTAATTAAAATTTTTAATATTTTTTAAAACAAATGATTTATAAAATAAAAATACATTAGATTATAAATTATGTACAATTACATATAATGTTAAAAAAAAAAACCTCGATCTCTGTCTTTTCCACAGAAAAAACCTCATTTGTCTTTCTTTTCCTTTTTTTGCCATCAATCTCCATTGCTTTCAGCCTTCAGCTTTCCAGTTCAGCCTTTAGGTTTCTCCCATTCGCCTTCCGCTTTAGGTTGGTTTCTCCCTTCCCTTGATTCATTTCCCTTTTTTCTTGATGTTGAAGATGTTGATTCTTATAAGGTTTTGGCATATCAATGCTACTCATTGGCTTTATGGCTCTCTATTGAGAACATTTGGTTCTTTTGTATGTCCCTATTTGGCACCAAATCACATGAAGATGAAGGTAACTACCTGTTCTTTCAATTGCTATATTGTTAGATTGAGGATCTCTATATTATCCAAATGGTAGTGGTTTTTTCAATCAGTTGACAAATTGGATTTATGTTTGGACCCTTTTTTATTTATGTTTTATGTTTTCTGTGCTGTTATTTGTTTTTGTTTATGGTCTTTGCTGGTTTAGAAATGGGTCTTTGTTTGTACTAGACTAATAGTTTTTAATAAATTGTCCATTTTTCAAAAAAAACTAAAAACACTAAAAATTACAAAAAGTGGAATATCATTATCATATATGATATATTAGTTTCAATAAAAAATTATAAAAAATACATAGCAGTTTATATTTTCAACATGTTCTTTTAAATATTCCATAAATGAATTTTATTGAAAATATAGGACAATCCATAGTCAATAATACTGAAAAATATAGAATAAATAGGCAAGACTAAAATATCATATGAAATTAGCGGACGAAAGATGCAATTTGGCCAAATAAATAAAATAATAAAAAAATTATTTTCAAATGTCAATCCCTCCTCTCAATGATAACCAAATCCTAAACTTCATTGCTTCCTTTTCTTTCTCTCTATTAGCTCTCTCTCTCTCTCTAACCCCCTCTCATATAACGTGGGCCTGCTCCTTTTTCAACTTGTTTAACTAGAGCAACTTAAACTTTATTAATTAACTCTATCTAAAAATTTAACAAGTTTTTAATATTATTTTTATTAATTATATATATTTTAAAAATAAAATACTAGTAATAATAACACTCTCAACTTTTAAAAGGGCAAAAATATAAAAATAAACATAATAATTATTGAGTTTTATTATAAATAGAACTAAAATAAAAATCCTCTCTCTAACCTATAAATAAAACTAGAAAAGTAAAGTGCAAATCATTTTTCATATTATTGAAAGCGGTATGAAAAAGATGCTATCTTATCATAAATTAGGTAATGAGACCAATGGTTGTTTCATAGATCTTGTGAAATTATTATGAGAGAGATTATGGTGTAGATAGGGTTGGAAATATGAGACAGGTTATGTAAATTGGCTCGAATAACTGGTCATAAGAGTTAGGTTGGGTTGGAAAAAATTGACCCAAGTAAAAATAAGTTTTTTCTAACTTAGACCATATGACCTAAAAATTATATAGATTAAAGTTAGCTCGTCTAACCCATATTCTTTTTAAAAAATTTAAAAAAAGAAAAAAAGATAAAATTTTGTAAATATAAACTATATTAGGCATGATCTACTTACTTATATCAATTTATATATTTTATAAAAATATTATAAATTAATATTTTGATATATTTAGAATGAATCATGAAGAAATATTAAATTAAAACTTATTATTTAAGTATATTTTTAAAAAAAATTCATAAAAAATAAATTTAAAAATAAAAATGGATTAGCAAGTTAATCCATTTAACTTACTAACCCTTAAGGGTTAGGTAAAATTTTTTCAATCCATATAAAAATGAGTTGAATCTAACCCAACCTATATTTCTCTCAACATGGGCTGAGTTGGCCCATATTCCCACCTCTAGGTATAAAGCAGAGGATTTGATATTCTGCTCAATTATTACATACTCTGTTGCAATGCCATCACTTTTCGTATAATTTCCAACTAAAACAAATTGAAACATGAATAGGTAAGACTTTAATCATGTCCTTTGATTTCTTTTTTCAAGAGTTTTGGGCACTCTAAAGTCTTTTTTTAGGAGCATAGGGCACCTTAAAGTTTTGTTAAAATAAAATTTAATAAATATTATTAAAATATTAAATATTTTAATATTCAATAATTTAAATATTATTATTTATAAATATTCATACAAAATTTATAAATTATTTTTTAAATATTAATAGCTCAATCTTGCTTTTTCATAAATTTACAAATGACTTGTTATTTTTACATATCAATATCCAAGTCTTTTTTTAAGACAATGCTCAAATTGTACACCTTTTGTGCATATTGAAACTTACCTATTTTTTTAATATTGATCAAATTTCTTAAATTCTTAGGTCATTCTCTATAATTTTTTTGGTTAACTAACAATCTTCCTTCAAAATATTGTACTACTCAAATTTAATATTCTTTGTATGTTATAATGTTAAGGGTAAGACCAGAAACATGACAGACTAGGACCAATAATTTGCCAACAAAAATGCTTATTTGGAAGATATTATCTATCCCATTAAGGTATCACCATGAAAGATATCATCTATCCCATTAATGTATCACCAAAAAAGTTACCTAACAAGATGAGGGAAGAAAACCCTTTCATTAATTTAGAAGTTCATGCCCTTCGTTTTTAATATAAAATTACAAGATAATACAAATATTAAAATATTAAATTGAGTGGTGTAATATTTTGGAGGAAAACCATTAGTTGATTAAAAAAATTACTAGAATGACATAAAAATTTTAAAAACTCAATCAGTATTAAAAATATGATCGATATATAAAATATTACAAGTCATCTATAAATTTTTAAAAAACTAGTTTGAGCTGTTAATATTTAAAAATAATTTATAAATTTTGGATTTAATATTTATAAATAATAATATTTAAATTATTAAATATTGAAATATTTAATATTTTAAAAATATTTATTAAATTTTATTTTAATAATATTTTAAGGTGTCGAGCACTCCTAAAAGAGACTTTAGGGTGCCAAACATTTTAAAAAAGAATTCAAAAATAAATTAGCACCGAAGAACTAGTAAAAGTCTTATCTATCACTATGCGTGGGTCCTATATACATGTTACATTAGCAAAAAACAGTAAAGTTAATGACTGACTAACAGAAAAAAGATAAAAATACCTCATTTATTAGTATAGGGTATCTAACACTTCTTAAAAAAAGTTCAAAGGTAAAAATATACCTTAAACCTTAATAGTTTTAAAACGCAAACTTTCTTGCTATTAAAATTTTTATTTCCATTCATCTGACTACTAATTGATTGTTAAGTCATATATTGAATTAAAATATCCTCCTTAAATATAGATGTTATTTAACAATGATTCAATGATTCTAAAAAAGTTTAATGTCTATGTTTTTTTCAACATTTTATTTATATTTTAAACTTTTAAGTTTTGCAAGCTTATTTATTTAATGATTTTTTAAATACAAATACACAAGTTGTCTAAAATAATATTTTAAACACATCTATATGAAAAGCTTAATGAAATATGAAAGTAATATATAATGAGAATAAATTCATCAGTATAATTTGTGCTTACATTAAATTATATTAATTTGATAACAAAATTTCAAAATTAATTACTAATTTTAAAATTGTCACATTTAATTATTTAAAGTTCCTTAAATTGAAGGGGGAAGAGGATAAACAAATACATTATAAGAAAAAATTAATATTTAGTTGTTTTAGCATAATTAAAATTAAAAAAATTAAAGTATTTTAAATATTTAATTGAATATTCCTAATGGGGTTAAAAATTGGACTAAAGTATAGATTTTAAAAACAAAAGGGATATCTATGTAACTTTAGCAAAATAGAAGGGAGATAATTGTATTTTACTCTAATTAAAATAAATGGTATTGGCTACTATTTCATTCTAGCTATATATTACACTAATTAAATAAGGAAAATTACTCTAATTAGATGTTAGAATAAAATGATGAAGATTGGAAGAGAAAGGAATGAATAATTAAATAATAAAAAATTATAAGTGAGTTAGCTCGTGGATTGATTAGCCCAAGTTAAATGGTACTGGCCAAAACTGGCCAATATCTAATTGAACTCTAGATTACACATCCCAACCTGTTACTCTTTGGTGGGACTGGACTCACTGGCTCGACTAATATTACTAGCTTTAATTTAAATCGAGAAAATACTACAATATAACAAAAAAGATTTCAAAAATTATGAGTTTATACTTGTACCTAACATATCAAGTTTAAATGCAAGTGAAAAAATATTAATAAAAAATAAACTAAATTATAATAGGGTTGCATTATATGATGAATTGATAAGGTTTTTTCAATGCCTAACTTTTGAGAGAAAGAATATTCATGATAAAATTATTGATGATGTTGAATTCGATAGAGGAAATGTTTTTTTTCCTTATATGGACATGGTGGTACTAGGAAGATGTTTGTTTGATAGACACTTTATGCTTTATTAAGATCTAGAGGTAAAATAGTTTTCAATAAAGCATCAAGTAAGATAGCTTCTCTAATGCTCACAGAAGGACATACAACTCACTTAAATGTTATATTCCTCTTTCTGTGACTAAATTAAAGACACTATATGTAACATATATAAAATAGATGAATAACTTGGCTAAATTATTGGCTCACAAGTCATTGATTAGATGGGATAAAGATTCAATGGCACACAAGTTTTATCTTGAAACTCTTGACAAATGGTTAAAGAATATTTTAAAGTTAAGCATTAGCCGGTGATCCTCCTTTAGAAGGAAAAGTTGCTGTGTTTGGTGGAGATTTCAAGCAAATCTAGCATTTCTATTGTTCTAAGTAGGTTAAGAGAAGACATTATTTTTGCAACCATTAACTCTTTGTTTCGAAACAGTTGTCAACTTTTTACTATTAACTTCTAGCAACAAATAATGGAGCATCTATTAGTGCTCTTATGAATTTTGTTGATTGGATTATTTCAATTGATAATGGGATTGATGTTGGAGCTAATAAAGAATTTGTGGATATTAAGATCTCAATTGATTTATTAATAGATAGTTCAGATAATGCAGTAAAATTCATTGCTAATTCGACTTTCTTGACTTTCCTTACCAATATATATAATTCTCTATATTTTAGAAATAGAGCTATATTAGCTCCTACATTGGTAATGGTTGAAAAAATAAACAACTATATGTTGTCCATATTCCTCTGAAGAAAAAGTTGCATACTTTAGCTTTGGTTGTGTTATTAAAGATGATGAGAATATGAATTTAATTAATGACTTACATTATACAGATTTTCTAAATTAAATTACAATGCCAAGCCTCCTAAATTATAAAATAAGGCTTATAGTGGGTGTCCTTTAATGTGAATAGAAACATTGATAAGTTTATGGGGTTATGTAATAGTATATGTCTTATAGTTATATGAGGTAGGAAACATGTTATTGAAGCCAAAAAATGTCTGGATCAATTACAAGAATGAAAATATATATACCACATTTTGCTATGTGTCCTCTAATTCAAGTTTGTCATTTACTATAAAAAGGAGGTAATTTCACATTATGTTGGCCTTTGCAATGCCCATTAATAAGAGCCAAGATTAGATCCTGTATCATATTGGTTTGTACATTACTTGTCATGTTTTCACTAGTGACCAATTACATCTTGTTATTTCTCGAGTTCGAAACATGGAGAATCTAAAAATATTAGTTTTTGATGAGGATGTTTGCTCTAAAGATATAACTTTTAATCTCATTTATAGGAACGCCTTTGATAATTTGATCTAAATAATTATGATTTTTTTGTTAATCTATACTTTTCATCACATTCATTTACACAATATCATTTAGTTTTTACTATTTGCTTTACTCTTACATGTAAATTTAATATTAATGATTATAATTACATAGCCCATTATGTATAGGATGATATATATGGATAAAATGTCTACTATAAATTATTCTTTTAAACCTATTTATAAAAAACTGTGATACAGGTACTTTACTAGTTGGATATAAAATTAAACATAGCAAATGCACTATTGGGGTTAGAGCTAGAGGAAGGGTCCAATTACTCCCAACATGGCAAATCAAAATTTGAATCTCAATTGGGAGACATGTCTTCATTTACTTGCCAATTGTACTTCAAATATAATTGCTTCCCATAAGAGGATATCCATGATCAATTTTAAAAAATATAACCTAAATTATAATACATTATCAAATAGAGAAAGAAGATATAATAAGGGGAGAAAGATAATATTAAAATACATATAATTAATAAAATCTTGTTTTTATGAAAATAATTTATATTTTAAGGCACTGAATTATTTTAAAAGTGCGGGGTGAAGTCACAAATTGTGTGGGTATGCGGAAAAAATTATTGAGATGCTGGTTTTTTCCAACTTGGGGTTTCTATATGTCTTGTCACATGACACACCGCAATAGAATGGTGGAAAATATATGGAGAGAGAGAGGGAGGGAGGGAGAGAAGGCGTCAAAATCACTCTTTTTTGTTTTTTGGAATAAAAAGACAACTACATTTAAATAGGAAAGGAAATAGTAGCATTAGATAAATGTCCATGAATATGAAAATTTTCACTGAGAACTACCACCAATTCAACCATCTCCCTGGCATCTCCTTGAACTAGTGATAACCAAAACATAAAATTAAATGATTGATGTCTCTCCATAACATTTGTGTTTCTAGACTTGAAGTGGCTCTACCTGAGAGATTGTTGATATGTTTGGGATCTTCAAAAACTAAGGTAATATTAGAAAAAACTTGGTGATCCAAAGTCCTTTAAATCACTAATCCACTTAACAATTAACCTCAGTTCTTTCATGAAAAAGACTAGAGCATTTATAGTGCAGTGAGATTGCTTAAGAATTCTTGCATTAACGAAGCTATAATCCTTGATTGTCATCTCTCTTAACTTTGAGTCTGAGTTGCAAGAAACCTTGCAGCAGCTCAAGAAAGGGGAAAAAAACATCCCCTTCTAGCTTTTAGCTTTGCAAGGTTTGAACTTTATACTTTCATACATACTTTCATACATACGATGCAAAGCAGATGCCTTCAAATTAGCAGTAACTATCAAATGTTATGAAAAGAACCATTTAACTTTTTGGGTTACCTGAGAAGGATGAACTTTTTGTTGATGCTTGGCTAAATTATGGAACTCCCAAATTATTTGTATGGTCAAGAGCACCTCCTTAAGAATATGTAAATTAGATGGAATTTATTCAGCTGACTTGATCCATAAAGAGATGAGTTACTAGTATTCTCCATGTCATTTGATTTGAACAAACAAGATGAGGCATACCAAACTACTCTTGCAAAGTCACAAAAAATGAAGATGTGATTCAAAGATTCATTGTGATTATTACAAAGCAGACAAATTGAGGCTACTTGCAGATGATGCTTTCGCAAAATATCTGGAATTGGAATAGCTTCACCCAAAACCATCTAAATAAAGAGCTGTGGAATATAAGGCAATTCAATTTCTAGAAAAACCTCCAATTAATGACAAGTGAAGGAGTACTAGCAATTGATAAGCTTCGTGAAGTGAAACTGTAGCCTTTCTTAACAGAATAATTTCCTCTATTTGACCCTATCCATACCAAGCAATCTTCCTGGTTGAAAGAGGAGGAGGTTGTGCTTAAATTTCCTCTTTGACTCGGCTGTCATATAAAGAGTTTGGACACTGTTCTTTCCAAACAGCGGGATCCTTATCAAAAAGATCAGCCACAGTGATATTCTACTTGTTGACTGATTTATCTCTTAAGGGAGACCACTTCACGTGGTCAATTGGAATTGATATTCCATCTCCAACTTGCCATTTCAAGTTGTCTAAAATCATATCTTAAGAACATCCTTCATGATCTAGGAATAATTACTTTTTGGTTTGCAATCACCTTTCAGAATTGAATTAAGAAACCTGACTTTCAAACTTTTCCCAATAAGAGAATTATCCTCTACAGAAACAATTCTCCAGGACTATTTTGCGAGTTAAGCCTTGTTGGTTAAATGAAAAGGTCTGAGACCAACACCTAAAAATTTGGTGTTTTCAGCACCATTATTAATAAATATACCAAGATAATTTCGAAGAGAGGAAGTGAAACGAACATTAAGCATCTTGGCCCATTTATCTTTGTCTTCATGAGAAGAATTTGGACGAAAAATGACCTTAGATTTTTTGGAATTAACTTCTTGGCCAGAAAAATAGTAGTGATTCTGAGTAGTTCTTTTCACCATTTCAAAATCACTCTAGTAAAGTCTATTATTCATTATCATATTATCGACATTCATTGCACCACTCAATAACGAAACCATAAACAAATACATGGAGAAAATAGAAAACCACTTAAAATATGAAGGTTCTAACACCAACGTTTATATCTTTTACAGGTAAAATTTAAAAAAAAAATCCAAAGGGGTAATGAATTTTTTTTTTTTTTGGGAGTTTTGGGGGCACTCCCCCTTCGTCCTTACTTTCGTTTTGGCCACCCCTTCTCTGTGTATTGTATTCTCCCCATCACCACTATTATTTTCACTGGACAATTATCACTTCCTCACCTACCGACTCTTCTCTCCATTATTCTTCTCACTTATTTTCAGCACACACTTCGCTTTTTGGTTCCTATGGCGCCTTTGCCCATGTCATTACATGCAACATTATGTATGTATGTATATGCATGTATCATGATAAAATCATCCACCCTAGCCCTATATATTAATTAATGAATGCATATATTCAAAATCTCACACTTGTGTCTTCCAATAAGAGCAGCGTGCATGCATGGCATCTTGGCTTGTTGCTTGCTGTCCTTTTGGACGGTGGCGGGAGTTGGGGTAGGTGAACTCTACTCACTTTGTTAATTAATAACTAATTCGCCTTTCCCAATACTTTATGTCCACAATTAGTCATACTAGCTCACAATTCCCCACTAATTAATTTCAGGGTTACTCCCTCGGAGTTCCTCCCCATATCATACTTTATTATTCTCTCTCTGTTTCATTATATTTGTCTTTTCAAACAAAACATTGTTCGCATTCCAGAATTCCAATACAATATTATTGAATACAGTGACACTTTTTATTTTATTTTATCCGGCCTTCGAGTAATTTATTATTTATTATCATAATAATTTTTTTGAGGCATTAAACAAGAGACAGATTTATTAAAATATAAAACGGCTGGAAAAATATTCTAAATTATTTTATATTCTCATTTTGATCCACTGGCCGTGAGTTCATAGTTCACCTGACTGCCAGTGTTAATCGCGACTTAATTACGTTGCTTATGATTTCAAAAGGCCTCGTTATATGTTCCCCGATTCTAATTTTGGTCCCTATTATTTAAATCCTCCAACCACGTGTTTCTTCCCCACTTTGCTTTTTGTAATACTATACCATTTTACGATTCAAAACTTGTACCGTCAGCCAAATTCAGGTCTAAACATTTACACGTACGTACAATTCACCAAAATACCAATTAAAATAAGTGAGGGACGTCGATGACTATCAATCATGGCTATCTAAACAAAGTTCTTAACTAGTTTCTCAATCAAACAATTACTTTTCCTGCATATATACGCACACATGCTTTGATTCGTCTCCCTTTCTTTTTCTCTAAGTGTCAAGGAATTTGATCCCTTCATGCTTATAAATATATATCAACTTCATGTCGCCAAATTTAAGTCAAGCATATAAGAAATATATACTAGCTAGTAGCTCCACCATTTTCTTATTATATAAAATATAAAATTTATAGCAAATCTCTTCCATTCACAAAGAGAAAACACACAAAAATTGATCTTTATAGTTTTATTGAATTTTATTTTTAGTTCTTATAATTTTTTTTATCATTTTCTCTCCTTAAAATTTTAATAAGATTGCGTGAGATTGTTCTTCAAATCCTTAATAATGTTAAATTGTAGGAATTATAAAGATTAAAAATACTAAAAATAAATTACAAGATTAAAAGCAAAATATGATAAAACAATAGGAATCAAGAATTATTTTTTTTTTCTCATTCATAAATCAGAACTAATACCAGTCATCCTAGTAAATTGAATTCAGTGTATTTTTAATAAAAATGTCCGTGATTTGAATCTTTCTCCAAACATTTAAAAAGATAATCTTTCTTTGCAAAAAAAATCAATTTAATCTATATATCAAAATATATTAAAATAATTATGGTCATTCAATTTTTTTTTTTTACTAATGAAGATATCGATAAAAGTGTAAGGACCTGTTTGGATTCCCTCTAAAATTAATTATGGGATTCTAAATCATTGATTTTGAAAAGAGTCATCCAAACACTTTTAATTTTTTCAAACTTCATTTACTTTTTGAAATTCCTTTTTATAAAAGTTAATCAGGCACCCCTAATTTTTAAAACTCCATTTGGTGCTTGAAAATTTATTTTGTTGAAACTAAATTTTCTTTCATTTGGTAAATCAATTTTAAAATATCTTATCTAAATTTCACAAAGTTTTGGTAATCAATTTTCTGCCATTGAAATCCAAACATACCCTAAAACAATTATAGCAGCCCACATTTTGGCATCTTTAATTTCTTTCGGGTCGCATTTGTTTTATTTAAAAAAAAAAATCTTGGGAACCTCTTTTAGGTACAACGAAGAGAGAGTTAAAATAATGACATATTAGCTTTTGTGAACCACTTGCGTTAGAATCTGAAAACGACGTTGCTTGTGTTGACTTTTCACGTTGTTTTTTTGGGGGTTCTGAATTACTTTTCATGTTGCTGAGATCCACATTATATATCGGAGTGGGGCCTAACTCTTTCATTTTTGCTATTATCTTCGAAAAACTATTTTTCATTAAAGTGAATATATGATAAAGAATAAAAAGTTAAAAATATACCTGTGAGGCTGTGAATAACAAGTTTCTAGTTGAATAGTATCACCAAATAAAAAGTTAAATATTAAAGATTCTTGCAAAAATAATTAATATGTTTTTACTGTTTTATTCAATTTTAAATTAAATTTCTACAATTTATTTTATTTTAATTGAGCTCTTATAGTTTGATCAATTAAATTTTTTAATCTCTGAAAGTTAAAATCCTTAAAATTTTTCTCCCAAAAAACAAAATAAGAACTTTATGTATTTATTAAATGATTTATAATTTTAAAGTCAATTACAAAATTTTTATAACTTAAAATTTATATAATTAGGTTATCTTATAAATATTTTTATACTTGTATAATTTTCATAAAAATAAATAAAAATGCAAGAAAGGTATTAAATCAATTTTTTATTTTTTCTAAAATTATTAAATTAATCTTTCTTTAACTTCAAGAGTATTTTTGTTTTGTGAAACCTAATAATTTATTATTAATTTTAACCTTTAGAGGGTTAACATATTTAATAGATTAAACTATAAGACTTGATTAAAACAAAATAAATTACATGAATTTAATAATTCAAAATTGATCAAAATTATAAGAACTTGTGAATTAATTTTTTCAAAATTATTTTATCTACTGAATTGATAAATGAATCCATCCTTCTGAAGTAATTTGTGCTTTTTTTTTTATAAAAGAAAGCTTAGATCAGTTAAATCTCAAAGATTTATCAAAATTAAGATATGTATTTAAATTTAATGAACGCTTAGAAAAGTATTTACACAATGTCCAACAATACAATTAAGAATAAAATTTCATCACATGACCTTATACATAAATTTTGAATTAAATCCTCAGCCGAATCGCATTTGTTAGGCTGTGACGAGATTATTGATTTGGATTAGCGAGGGGCATGGACTTTGATATAATGCCAGGTAGTTTACTACCTAAAAAAAAAAAAAGTAGAGAAGGGAAAAGGAAGGGCGAGAAAAGGGGCTGAAAGAAGTGGGAAGTCAGAAAGGGCACGGCAGACGAGGGCTGCTTTTTGAAGAGATGAAGAAATGAACAAACGCAAGTGGTGTGGGTGTGAGTGAGTTGATTCCATTTCCAGCTCTCCATTATTTAATCCATCATTTCCCTCTCTCTTCTCTCTGTGCATTTAATGCATCCTGCTCTCCCCCTCCCTCTTCGCTGACACTCCTCTTCTCTTTCATTCCATCACTTTCAATTCCCCATCCCTCATTCATCTCTCCCTTGTTTTTAATTTGAAACTACTGTAGCTTTTCTTCTATTTCATCTTAACATCACAGGTTCATTGCATATTCCTCCCCTTGCAAATTCAACCAACTCTCTTTCTCTTTCTCTTTCTCTTTCTCTTTCTCCACTTCGTACTGGGCAACATCTGTACTTAGTAGCAGCAGATTGTTTTTCACTTCCTAATTTGACGCAACAGCGGGAGTGGCTTTGGGGACGCACACCACTCCATTTAGACTTTATATTAGATTGAATTTTTTCAAAAAAAAAAATAGCTTTAATTTTACAAGCAGGCGTTAATCTGTACCATTATCTATTAACTACTGTTAAATGGTGCGACGCCAGTTTTATTTTCTTCACCGTCTATCCGCGACTTTGTTTTGAATTTGGAACGTGTGCAATATTATTGTCCTCCCAATCAAATCGTAATCTTCATCAAGGTTTATGATTTATATATTTTTTAATCTTGCGTGAGAACTGAGATTTGTATACCAATCAATGTCAATAACTCAATACATACATGTAACACGGAAAATCCGGGCAACAACTCCAAATTTAAGTTAAAAAGTAATCTTAAACAAATAAACAAGGGATTAAAAAGTATTTGAGAAAAGATTAAAGTGAAGCGTTGCTATCGATATTACCAGTATTTCAGATTACGTGAGCAATGTGTGGAGGTAAATTTTCAGAAAACAAAGATTAACAAGAGGAAATAAAAGAGGAGGGGTGCATGAAGTCGTGGTCATTTCTAGGAGTGAGTAACTTGGCCGGTAGGGTCAACCACTTCACCACTCTTTTGTCATCTTCTCCATTGCCTTTGTAATCTCTCTCCTTATATCTCCCCTCTCTTTCCTTTCATGCCTCTCCTCTCTTCTCATCCTCTTCCCCTTCCTCTTCACCACCATCGGCCTCTCCCTCTCTTTCCCTTCCTGCCTTCACGCAGTCGGCACTCTTTGAGGGATGCAGAGAGAGAGAGAGAGAGAGAAAGATCAGAGAGTATTGAGTAAGTTTGAAGGTGATAGCCATGTATGCGGGAGGAAGCTTTGTGTTTTGAGGGGAATGTTGTCTGGCTCGAGGACCCTTCTTCTCGATCCGCTCTGTCTCCATCTCTCACTCATCCTCTGGGCGTATCTCACAGATTTGGAGATTGCGCGTGATCTGAGCCTCAAGTGTCGTCGGACCAGGCTTCATTCCCCCCAATTTTTGCTTCCCCGGGATTATACGCCGAGATCTCTGTCTACGCTTAGCAAGGTTTGCTTCTTTTTCGCCTCCTCCTTCTCTATTATGAATTTTCTCCACGGTTTGTTCCGTTGGGATTTTGTTTTTTTGTTAGTTATAGACGGATCTGAAACATGGGTTTCTGTTTTCCGAGAAATTGAAGTTGTAGGTTGTACGCAGATTGGTGTAATGATGAAGTATTTTGACCAATTTCTCCCATAAAGGCTATCATCATTACCTCCTTTCCGTTCGTTTTCTTCCTTTTCCTCTGATCATGTTATGATGATGTTCTCAGAAAAGAGGGAGGAAAAAGCCAAGTTAGTTTTTCGAGTGTCAGGTCAAACACTTTTTCTTCATCATTATCCCCAGATCTTGTTTCTCATCGTGTTTTCCCAGCATCCGATCTGTCCGTTTCTGCCATATTTTCTCAGATCTGGCTGCCTATTAGCTCAGTTTCGCCGTTTCCATTTTTGTATTTAAATATATTTACATATTTCTCTATCTATTTAGGGTTTCCACAACTAACACTGGGCTTCGATCTGAAGGCCTGTGTGCTAGATGAAGGAGAAAAGGGGTGACAGTTTTCGTCATTTCTCCCTTGTCAACTCTGATAATAAGGTGAAACCTATATTTGATTAGAATTTTCGATCAATTTTTGTTCCACCCGCTCTCCCACGCACCCATATATACACGCCCTTTCTAATATTGGATTCTCCTCAATTCCCTCAGTAGTAAAAAAAAGTCCTACATTTTGTTTTCGGTGAACGAAGAATCCTATATTTTGATTGGAAGGTGCAATGCAGATCTTGTAACTCGTAAATCTGCTATTTTTTGTTCATAATAGCACGGATCTTGCTAGATTGTTTGGATTAAATTAATATATCTTCATCTTAGATATCCGTACACTGAGCATGTAAATGCAGTGTGAAATTGAGGTTTGCAAGTACATGCCATTGCTGCGTTAATCAAAGGGTGATGTTATGAAAAGTCCAGCTCCCCAGACATCCAGAAGCATGAGCCTGTTCTATTTTATAGTAGACGACCTTCTATGAGATTATTTAAATGGGTAATAATGCCCAGCCTCTCCAGATTCTACAGAATTATGCCTCTAGAGCATGTTTGGAGTGAGAAAAATGGAGAATGAAAGACACTGCTACATTCTTCAGTCCAAACATAGCTTTAAGCGATTACCCTTTCTGCAGGTTGAAAGAGTATATGAGAAACTATCAGAGGTGGTACCTACTAATTAAAGCTTGTTATTTTCTGCTATAATGGTGTGCATCTATGGGAATTGAATCAATGATTAATGTAATTATAAGGGGTCGCCTTTTATTAATTTCTTTATTGCTTCATCTACCCGAGAACTCAGGGAATTGGAAGAGTGACTGATAGGGGTTGGCCGCTCGCATGTGCAGCAGCAGAATGATAGGCAAAGGAAGAGTCAGCAGCTAGGTAGAGGCATGTAGGGGAACACAAGAGGAATGATATTTACAGTGTTCACTCTCTCAACCGGCTCATATCAGATCACTATTCTGGGGGAAAAAAAAAAATCTATGCGCTCTTCTGTATTCTCTCTCCGGATACGAGACACGTGATTATGTGAGAATAGATGAAGGGATCCAATTTGACTCACTCACCACTTCTTTTTTCTTTTGTTGTTTTCCCCTTTGTTTTCTTCATTGATTTCACGGAACCTTATTCCCAGGTCCACTTGAATGTGGTTTCAGTTCGCAAGCTTTAAAAGCAAGTCATGTTGGCTTTTGTGCGCATCGATTAACAATAAAAGAGGGTAATATTTCCATCGTGAACCCTGAAGTTGATGACCTCGTGAAGACTGAAGAGACAGAAAGCTGAGTGCATAGCTGTGTGAAAACGAAAAGCTAGGAAACAGAATGTCTCTCTCTTTCCTCATCTTTGTTTTTGGTGTAAAGCCTATTCTAATTTTGACTTGGTGATTGATTCCCTGAAAAGCTCAGACCTTCATTCAATTTACTCTATCCGTTTTCACCGTTTCCATTTACCCTGACGTTTGGATGCTCGGCGATGAAATTAATATCGTCATCAATATCAATATCATGAAGTAATGATACTTGATGATTCTATGAAATGATTGACCTTCATTTAAAAAAAAAAAAAATCAATTCCACCAAAATTGCAAGGCCATGGGTGATGGGTGGGCCACCTCCTCGATCAAAGTCCGCTTTGGCGTTTTATGTTGAAGGTAGACGACTTTAAAGTGGCTGACACCATTTCTCCCCCCCCCTTCCTTCTCTAGTCCCAAGTAAGAATGTGAATAAATGGATGAAAAAAATACCGTGTTACATTGTCTATCTTTGCTGATGTGTCGATCTAAACGAAAGATATTACGAAACCCATTTTGAGACTTGATTCCCACATAAAGCAGCGAGTATTCAAATTTGTCTCCTGAACCCACTTTAGCATGTTGTGAAAATGAGAATAGTGATGTCTCAAAAAGAAGAGGCTTTTTGGGAAATTGGATCTTTTTGACCTTTCACGATTCATAAAAGTTGATCCAACCAACCCTGCTGCGTTTCACGATACGTGTTCTGGAATTTTGAAGAATGGGGTCATGACTCATGAATCATGCCATGACAGTTCAATGCCCACAACACCCCCTTTATGGTCTCATTTGAGCCTGACATTTCCACAAAAATAATTCAAGACGGAATACTTCCTCCGCCATTTTTCAAAAACTTATTTTATTTTTAAATATAAAGGGTCATAATAATATTTTTAAATAATTAGATAATTTTATTCTTATCTTGAAAAGTATAATAGATAATTAATGTATGTTTTCTACCACCATCATGATATTAATTATGATACTATTAGGGATAAAATTAAAAAATTATTGTATTTTTATGTGAGTTTAATTAAATAACAAACCTTTATTGGTATGTGAGATTTAGTTAAAAATACCTTATATATAGGGACAAAGGAGTATGTTACAATTTGCTCCATATGACTTTCCCTATATTTTAAAATCAAATTTTAAATATATTGAAATCATAACTTATTCTCCCTTCATTAAAAAATATAAGATATTTTTAACCAAATTTTACCCTTAATAAAGTAGTTACATACCTTTAAACTAATTATATCTATTCATATTTACCTCCATTAAACACCCTACAGTAAGTATAAAGTCATTCATCAATAGAGACACTTTTAAAAAAAATTAATGATTATGCCTCAAAAAATTAAAAATATCTTACATTTTTTAATATCTGACTCTCTAAAAAATGCCTTACATTTTTTAATGGAAAGAGTATATAAAAATTTACTCCCTCAATTCCATGTTATAAAACATTTTTGAGGTGATTTGCTTACTGATGTTCCAAAATAGAAGGCATTTAAAAAAATCATTAATAATGATTATTCCAATGTTATCCCTCATTATTTTACAGTTCACACCTTAAATAAGTCTTATTTAAAGTTTATAAAAAGTTAGGGTTGTAAATTATATTTAAAGAACTTCATTTATATGTATAGAGAGAGTATAAATTAAGCATGCTTCTACGCTTGGATTTTATGACTTTAACACTCCCTTTTACTTAAAGCAGAAAGGATAAACTTCCTTGAAGTGTTGTTTGAATTGCATAAACAAATATAAAAAATGGCACCTCCAAGCACTTGTTAAGATAACAAGAGTTTTTATCACTTACTTCAATGTAAATTGATGGGTTATAGTAATATACCTCCTTTGTTGTTAAATATAAGAGAAATTATTATATGCTTTCTTTTTTTTATTATAAGAAAAATTATAAATTTCAAGAAGTATTAATATTTTTGGTAAAAAAAAGTATTAATTACATATTTCCTAAATTATCCCTCATGAATGGATAGTATTATTAAATTAAAGAAAAAAGAAGCATCAATTTCAAGTACATATTAGTCCAAATATTATTTCAATTTCAGATATAACTGTTAAAATGAACTAACTTTCTTAAAGTGAACGAAAAATGTTGAGAAAGAGCATTGAGTGAGCAAACGAGCTTCACCTTTAATTTTCATCTTGGAGATGCCTTTATTTTTTTTTCTTTTTGCAGAAAGTAACTTCATTTATTATAAAAAGAACTTTATATAAAATTCTAAATTGAGAGAAACAAAAAGACATATTTAACCGAGGAGTAGAAAAACTTGGAGAAGTGTTTTGCCCTATGCATGTGGACAGTGAAGAGAGGAGGTCGTAGTGTTTGCATGCAAAGGGGTAGGTGTACCACATTGTGAGTCTGAACTCTGAAGTGACAATAGGTGACCCATAAAGTCAAATAAATATTGGTAGGGTACAGTTTGTGGAGTGTTAATTAGACCTTTTGACATATGCTTGTGGAATTCTTATCCCCGCATCTTTGGTTCACCTTTTTCTCTTAATTTCTGTTCTCACTCTTTAGGCTATAACCACCCCCTCAACTATTATTATTCACACTCTTCGATGCATGCCCTCTTTTCTTCGGCTTTTATCATATCTTCCCAACAAGCTCCCTTTCAATCATTTTATACAACTTAAGCAATGAATAAATTAGTGTCTCTATTTTTAAGAGATTGTTTACTGTTTGCTGGTCCTGTTTTATTGTTAGTTGGTTGTTTTGTTTCTGTTGTTCTTTTGTTATTTTGACTGTTTTTTCTGTATCTGTTGTTTTTTCTCCTTTCTTTGTGAGTTCGGTCTGTTAGCTTATAGTTGTAAAGGTTTTGAGTGTTTTTGGGCTTGTTTGGAAACATGATCTGCAAACAACTTTCTATTCTTCAAAATAGGAAAACAACAAAATTTATTTGGTAATGTGTTTTTAAAAAATATTTTGGAGAACAAAAAATAAAATATTATTTTCAAAAATAGAAAAATAAAAATAACTTTTAAAGTTTTAGGTGTTTTGAGATTATTGTTTTAAAAATAAGGAAGAATAAAAAAAATACCTATTTTCATTATTTTTTTATTTTCAAAAAATATTCTACAAAACATTAGTATTCAAAATAATAAAATAAAAATAGTTTCAAATAGTCCCTTTGTTTTTTCGTTTTTTTGTTTTGGCTTTGACTATTAGTGCGTGTATCAATTTTTTTATATTAAAAAAATAACTTGTTTCTTTGGCCTAAAAAAAACCAATCAATAAATTACAAATGTTTGTTATATTGATTTAATAGGAAGTCTTAAAAATAAATTTCATTGTCTATATGTAGTTTTTTTTTATAGATTTAAATATATCTTTGGATTTATGGACTATTGACATTGATATGCTATTTATTTTTGGTAATTACCACATCGGTCAAGGAAAGTATCCCATGCATCAATTGATTGCAAGAGTAGTGTAGAAAAAGGTTGGAATAAATGTAAATAATAATATATAAAAGATTCGTGCGTCTTGATTTAATGGAAAGCAAGACACATCTCATCTTCATTTTATGATTTGAGCTGACCTCAATCTACTGGGCAACAATTTGGAGCAGCCCAGATCCAGGGCCTATTCTAAGATGAGGCCGAATTAAATAAGCCTGGGCCCTCGTTCAACCTCATCTCTATAGCCACTGCAAACCCAGCAGCTTTGCTATCCACTGCCTGCAAACAAACAACCAAACGTTTGAAATATTCAAGACATTAAATACTCCCTCACCCCAAAATGTATAAATATATAGTCATCGTCTAGGAAGCCGACAAGAAGCTTAATAAATGTGAAGAATGCATCCCAGTTTGTCGATTCAAGCACACAGTTAAATAACAAAAATCTTTGGGTCTTCGTTCGTGCCAGTGGGTGTGACGTTTTCGACGGCCACATCTAAACTGCCATTTGATTTCTTGCAGTGGAAGCTTGTCCAGGATGCAGCCAATTACAAAAAAGCCTTCTTCCTAGTTTCTGAACCAAACTTGGTCTTCTTCTTCTTCAAATTCTGAGGGCGATGAAGGTGGGGAGAGAAGAAGAACAAGAGAGAGTGGTGGTGCCTGTGACTTACTTGATCAGCAAGGAGCCATAGCTATTCCTTGCCACTGAAAGCGCTTCAACCACGTTCAACGCAGCCTGAGGGGCTTAGCCTGTGACCCACCTTACCGGATAAAGATCAAAGTGGAGGAGAGCGAAAAGTCCAGAGATCAATTGACTAACCCAGCCTTATCTGTTCTTCTGGACTTGATAAGATTAAGCCCAAAAAACTGACCCCTTTTTGACAGAATCTGTTCACTTCTCCATTTTTTTTGCTGACAGCCTTGAATTCTTCCTAATCAAAAGCATGTTTGGACATACCAAGGAATTTAAGAAAATTAATTTCGATATCACGAAGGCCTTCAAAGATACTCACTCCTACTTCAATTGCTTCAAACTGTATGTGACTTCGGAGTTCTTATTTTATTTCAAGAGCATTGTCACTTTGAAATAAAACCAACAAGATCTTCCTAGTCAGAAAATTAAATTAGTTATGAGTAAGCTATTTTATATTTTTCTTAATTAATTCGCATCCATAAGTTTAAATAATAATTATTTAGAAATAACGAGAGTAATAAGTTATAACAATGTGACCCAAGGTGAAACAGTAAAGGATTGTTTATCTCCACTCTTGATATTGACTTATTTCTCCTCTCTCTGCCTTGAGCCTTCACAATGAATGTCCTGTTGTTTCATTCTCCAACTTGTCTCTATTTAGCAGCTTCTTGCAATAAAGTGTGATCTATGGATGCTTTTTACTCTTTATTTTTTTCAACCATTAATGATTATTATTATATAAAGACAATCGCCTGCTATATGGCGAAGATGATGATATTCGTCACTCTCTCTAGTTAACATTCATTGACTACTCCTGTTGAGACCTGTGTGGTTGTGCAAAATGTATCTCACCAATACCCTCCTAAGTACTATGAATTGGTCAAATGTTAAATGAGTTCATTTACTTTAGGCCAAGTGAAGCTCACAGGCTCTTTATTTCCTTTAATCCTTCAAGTGCTTTTAATCCTTCAAATAATTAAATCTCTCCACTATAATATCGTGAATCAGTCGAACGACTCTCATGAATGTTATTGTCAATTTTGGCTCCAGAAGAGATGTCTATCCATTCTTTATTTGAATTGGACAAGAAAAGAAAATCTAGCAAAAGCAATAGAATGGAGCCCGGAAACAATATTTTATAAGCATTGTAATTAAATCTGTATTCCTTTCTTGAAAAAGTGATGCTACTTGTGCTCTCCACATTGGATGGTTTTCCAACCTTTTGCAATCTCAGTTTTTGAGCACTTCCCACATCTGTTTGTCTGCTAGGATGGGTTGGCCACATTATTATTTGACCTAAGTCTATCTATACCAATATCTATAATTAATATACACACACAAATTCTATAACAATTCGTATTATTTATAGGATATAAATATTATAATCAACTTTTAAATTAAGAATATGTCTATTATATGCGTGATAAAAATTGATGTCAAACCACCTTACGATTCATTTCTCAAACTCCATACCACATAAATAAGAAAATAATATTTTAAAATAAAATTAACTAACTAGGAAATTCATCCATTGACTCTTATTGTTGGCTTAACAATATTTTATATTGAATTCGTAGTGCCCCGCACTATTCATCACTTGTATGTAAATATTGTGATTTCATTTCCATACTCTAGGATTAAGTATCACACTTTGTATTTATCTCTCTTTAACTTAATTGGACATGTTGATATTTATTGTTGGTTGGTTTAACAGTAAGGATCGAGATTGAAAAAAAACATATATACTATAAAAATGGGGGGTCGGAAGAATGTAATATCTATGATCATCACCCATGCTAATCCCTTTCCCTTCATTTAAAGATGATAATTTGAACCAAGTTTGAATAAGTTTGACAAAAATTTAGAGTTGGGCTTTGTAAAATGACCATTTTTTAATATTCATGTTTTCTTGAATAAGTCTAAAAAATTTTCAGTAGGTTTAGACTTGACTTAATTACTCAAATGAAAAAATATTTTTTTAAAAAAATATAATATTTAATATTGATTAATCTTTCAAATTTTAGTTCATTTTATACTAAGAGAACATATATTTGACTACATTATTATAGATATTTTCTAAAAAAATAAAATGTTCACAGTTTTATAGTTTTATTATTGTTAATCAATAAAAAATTTCAAGAAAATATTAAAAAATATATTTTAATATTGATTTTTAAACTCTAAGACCCACATTTCCAAAAAAAAAACGAGTCTTCTATATTTTTTAATCATCCCAAAACTATATTTTAAATTTTTTATAATATAAAAATAATTAATTTTAAAATAAAAATTAAACTTTGTTTTTAAAAAAATTTGGCAACTCTAGCATCCTGCATTGTCAAAATTAATGTTGGGCTTGATTATTCAAATTTCTTTATAAGTTTATGCTAGCCCCCAATGAACCCAACAGATTTAAATTATCAATTCTAACTTTATTGATGGTTGACATCTCATGTTTTCGTGTGTCTTCACCCTCCTCATAGTGGAGGATTTGTGGATATTTTCAATGTGCACCATCATAATTTTAAGAAAAAGATTTAATATTTAATTTCTAAGCCCAAAAGAAATACTCCTCTCCAACTCGATGGCATCCAATCCATTTTGTACTCATAGAATGGACCTAACGTAATTTCAGAGTCTCAATAATAAAATTTATAGTACTGATAGTGATACCACTGAAAAAAAAAAAAAAAAACCAATGCTTCGATTTTCATTTTTGTTATTTTTAAATTTAAAAAAGGTCGAAGCCTCCAAGGAGCACGTGGACCCGCAGGAAAAGGACGAGCACAGGATAGCAGCTTGTGGGGTCCATGGAGATTCACGTAGCCCAACAGTCTTCGGTGGGGCCCATCAGCGGTGGACGCCGACGACATGCATATGAAATGACACAATATGAAAAGGACAAATTTGTCACTGCGCTTCTGATATTTCATGATCCCCTGCATCGTGTACAACAAAGGCTCTATTTGACTCGCCTGTGGGACTCATTCCTCTTCTCAAGTTCTCATACATAATTATAGATCATAGATGACATTCTTTTCTAAACCCATCGGACGGTCAGAGACTGGTGTTGTCCTCTTGCGCACGACCCGTGAGCGAATCCTTTTTCCAGACTCCAGAGCAGAATATTATTTATTTCTAAAAAAGCATGCTCTTCATATGGAAAAATTTTTCCTTGTCAAGAATTGGATTTGATTTTTTTTATTAAAATAAAAATATTCAATATTAATAATGAAAGCATAGCCATAATAAAAGTAATTTATAGAATATCTTGGTTTGGAAAGTCTTGGTGTTTATGGTTCATCCTTCAGCAAGGAGTCTAAATTTACTCAATTAATAAATGAAATCATAATATGATAATAATTGTTTAATTTAATAAAATAATTTTTAAAAATTTTATTAGATAATATTCAAAAAATTTAATTTTTTAGGGGAAAACAATACATGGGGAGTGTTTTAATTATAAGAATTATTTTAAATTTTTAAATATAATCTATTTTAAAATTTTTAGATATTAATAAAATTTAACAATTACTCCCTCCATTAAAAAATATAAAACATTTTTTAAAAAATTAAATGTTAAAAATGTATAATATTTTTAATCTTTCGAGATGTAATTATTATATTTTTTTAAAAGTATTTCTGTTAATAATGAATTTATATTTATTGTGGAGTATTTAATAGTATTAAATATTAAAAAATAGAGTTTGAAAATAAATAATTATTTTATCAAAAATAAAATTTAATTAAATATATTTTATATTTTTTAACGTGAGAGCATAATTGAGACACATGAATCAATTTAGGTCCATCACTGTATGTCTGTATCCAAATCCTAGCTTCTAGATTATACGGAAGTGGCAAAGGTTTGATTAAATAAGTTAAATAAGATAATGATGCAGAATCTGTTGACATAATGTTTATAAAAAAAAAAAAGAATCTGTTGACATAAACCGTTTAGATTTTCCTGGCCTAAAAAAGGAAAAGAATTAAGATTCTGTAAACCAGAGGGCAAAATATGGCATTAATTAAAACCGTTCTACTTGGCAACAAAAAAAAAAAAAAAAGTTCTAGAGCAGAGCTGAAAAACTTGAGGGTGGGTTCGACAATCTATTTTAAAAATTTTTTTATTTTTAAAAATAAAAAAAAATCTGTTTAATAACATATCTTTAAAAAATATTTTAAAAAATAAAAAAGAATGAGAACAACATATATTTTTTAATTTTTTATTTTCATAACATATTTTATAAAATATCAGTTCTTAAAATAATAAAATAAAAATAATTTTATATAATCCCTGAGACTCATAATTTCAATTGAGACTCAACAAATTTTTAGTGCAAAACTAAAATGATGAAATAAAATAAATTCTCTTAATGAAATGATCAAAATATACTTCAATTATAATTAATATTATTAAAATAACACATAAAGTTATGACTTTTTACAAATAATATTATAAGAATAAGAAGTCAAGTTATGAGTTTTACAGGTAATATTATTATTAGAATAAATGTGATTAAAAATCATGACTTGTTATTTTACGAATATTATTTATAAAAATTATAATTTAATTTATTAGTATAGCAATGTTACTTGTAAAAACTGTAATTGAGCCTTTTATTTTACTTGTATTATTTTTAAAAATTATAATTTAACTTATTATTTCAATTATATTACCTCTAAGAACGATAAATTGAGTTGTTATTCTAATAATGTTATTTGTAAAACCCATAACTTAACCTATTATTCTAGTATTACTTGTAAAAATTATGATTTGACTTATTATTTTAATAATATTAATTATAATTGAAGAGTATTTTAATTAGTCAATTAAAAAAATTTATTTCATTTCAGTTTTTTAGGCCTGCAATAAAATTTCAAAATATTTTAGATTTTAATTAAAATTATGTCATATCCAGGAGCTTTTAATGAAATTTCCTTTTTCTTAAATCCTCATTTGAGGCTTTGATGCATATCATCTGACCCGATTTGCTCGCCATCACCCCAAGTCTCCGACTACATCATTTTAATTTTAAGCAGAACGACAACATTGATAAAAAAAAAAAAAATTTAATGACAGTTAACTCTTTTATAAATTCTTTTAAAAAATAATAGTTAAATGTTGATTCATATAATTATAAATTGGATTACAAATTTACTTTTTCAGATATTTATCTTCATGTAATATTTAGGAAGAATAAATATTTAGTAATAAATATTACCGTCATTCTATTTTCGTATGTGATAACTAATAACTACTCCTTCTATTTTAAATTATAAGACACTTTTAAATAAAATTTTAAATACTAATAAACGTCATTTAATACACTTAATAATTTTATTTTTTAAAAAATAAAAATATAAATTTTAACAATGCCCTTCATTTAATAATCTTAAATTTACACTTAATTACTACTCCCTCTGCCCCAAATTATAAGATATTTTTAAATAAAATATCACATATCAATAAATTTTATTAAATATACTTAATAACCTTATCTTTTTAAAATAAAAATACAAACTTTTAAAAATATACATAATTTAATATATTGAAAAGAAAAGAAAAAAATTAATTATATAGAGAAAAAAGATAATATTGAGATTGGTGCATTTAATAAAATTAACCTATTCAAAGTATCTTATATTTTAAAACGAAGAAACTCTTTCAAAAATGCACAGAGGGAGTATTAAATAGAGAGAAAAATGATAATATTGAAAAAAGTCTATTAAATAAAATTTTAATCTTTTTAATGTATCTTATATTTTAGGACAACAAATCTCTGTCAAAAGTATTTTATAATTTGAAATGGAGAAAGTAATAAGTACCGTCCTTATATATAAAGTGTTTTTAACCAAATTTCACATATTAATAAAGGTTTATTATTTAATTGAATCCACATAAAAACACAATAATTTTTTAATTTTACCCATAATAATATCATGATAGTGGTAAGAAAAATATACAATTAATGATTTATTTTATTTTTCAAGACAAGGATAAACTTATTTAATTACTCAAAAATATTATTGCCACTTCTTATATAGTAAGCTTTTAAAAGATATCTTATTTATAGAAATGAAGGAATTAACTCACACAAGGCCATCTCCCCTTGCGATCATCATAGACACTATGAGAGAATAAATGTGGTGCACCTAATTCTAACTCTATCTTTCTATCTTCTGTAGGCTTGTGTGGATACTCATTGAGAATCAATTTTGGGATCAAAATTACGATTTTGTAAAAATTTATCCAAACACCCTCATTTTATAAAACTCCATTTGGTTTGGAAAAACTTTATTTTAGAGAAGTTAAAATTTCTTCCATTTATAAAACTCTATTTGGCTCCTTTTCTTTGTATTATTTATTTGCACATTCAAAATTAGTTCTCAAAAAATCATCCAAACATGTTCAATTTATAAAAATTAATTTCTAAAAATTTATCTAAACATCATCACATTTTAATAATTAATTTTTTTAATTGAATCCAAACACACCCTATTTCTTTTCCTACATCGTGGAAAAAGTTTGGATGAGGAAAAACTTCAAGAATTTTTGGGTATTTATAAATTGTACTCTCTCTATTTAAAAATATAAGGTATTTTTTAAAGAGTTGAATGTTTAAAAATGTAAGGTATTTTTAGTCTTTTGAGTTGTAATCACTGTCTTTTTTTAAAAGTGCCCCTATTGATAATGACTTTATATTTATTGTAAGATGGTTAATAGGGATAAATATAAAAAGATAGAGTTAGTTTAAAAGTAGTAATTATTTTTTAGAGGTAAGATTTGGTTAAAAATATTTTATATTTTTTAATGAGGGGTCTGATTAATTAATAAAATGTTTACATTGTGAGATAAGATAATTAAGATTTAAGCTCAGCCATATACAATTTGATCATAATGAGCATCCAACGGTATAGAATCCATCGCTATCTCTCCTGGGACAGGAAACTGCCCTCATACGCACAGCTTGTAAAATCACACTGTATTTCTTGTCTCTCCTCTTCTCCTCTGGTCCTATATATCCACAGGGTATTGTGGTTGGTGTGCGTTTCTGGTTTGCTCTGAATCAGTCATGAGACCAACGTTCCGAGCTCTCTGAGATTTGCATCTCGAACTCTCATTTTCCACTTGTTTTCTCGGGAAAAGCTCGGAAAGTTCGAGCCCCTTTCTTGTTCATCCGGCTCTGGCCCTGGTTTTACGGATAGAAATGGGTAGCGGACCGAAGAGTCTGAGGAACTTTCATATCCACGGGAAGAAGCACGAGTTCAGAGACATCCCAAAAGGGTGCTTGGCCATCATGGTGGGTCGAGAAGGAGAAGACGAGTTGCAGAGATTCGTGGTGCCTGTGATTTACTTCAACCACCCTCTCTTCTTGCAGCTGATGAAGGAGGCAGAGGAAAAATTCGGGTTCAGTCAGAAAGGGATCATAAAGATTCCTTGCCACGTCGAGGAGTTCAGGTCCGTCCAGGACATCATCGACCGGGAATGGTCCCTTCACCACCACCACCACCACCACCACCACCACGGTAGCTGCTTCGGCTTTTGACGACTCTGATCGAACCCTGTTAGGAAAAAAGCTGATACAAATTAAAGAGATCTTTGCCCAGGAATCAGTAATCTGTTTTTGGGTTGTACAAAAATTTGAGTGCTAAGGTTTTCCGTTTCTGACGATCGATGAATTATCCGATCACACCAAGAAAGAAAAAAAAGAAGTGGATGATCCAGAAATGAAATCTGTAGGGTTAGATCTTGAAGGCAGTATTGTAAATTCTTAGTGGCTGGTTAGGTTGCTTTTGGTATTGATGATGACAGTGACGAGGGAATGTTGGATCAATTTTCAGTTGTATGTACCTTGGTGTTCTGTTTTTTCTGTTTTTTGGCCAAACTACTTTGGGAATGAAAGAAGTGCGTGTTTTGGTTTTGTGGATTGAATGATTTTTTTTTTTTTTTGTATCTTCAAATTAAACCATCATATCAAATCTAGCATTATCATGGCTTTAACTTGGGGAATTAAACTTTAACCGGATGACGGAGCACGGGAAAGAATAGATAATGGGGTAAAAAAAAAAATTGATTGAGGTGAGGTGAGTGATAGATACGGAATTAAAGGGAAGGAAAGGAAAGGGAAAAGGACGAGAGGAAGGCAAAAAATAAATAAATAAATAAACAATGAGGGCTTGAATTGAATGGCATATAGTGAAAATCAATGGTGGAGCCGTGGAGGCACGGTGAAACAGTTTTGCGAGTCTTGAGTGTTGCCGTACGCTTCCCTGTCTTCCCCAGAATTTGTTTCCTTCTTCTTTTAGCATTAGTTGTGATTATGTTTGTCATCAGTTTCATTCAATCGTGTGCACTATCTTTTGTTTTTTTTTTTAGCTTTTCCCTCTCAATTCATTAATCTCATTTCTTTTGTCTTAAATCATCATAACATCGATCAATGAACCTACTATTTATTTTTTTTGGATTGGAATGAATCTACTATTTTAATTTAATTCAAACTTAAAAATCACAAAAAAAAAGTTTACTTGTTTATGATAAGCATTTTAGACTTTTAGTAATCTTTTTCTTGTTCGGGGCCAATTTTTAGTAATCAATTACCTTTCCTAATTATAAGGTTAGGAAGAAGAATTTTTTTATGTTATTTATAAGTCACTCAATTAATTAAATATTGGTAAGACAAACTATTATATCATTAAAGGATGTACATCATAAAATAGAAAACTTATTAAATTTTAAAATAGAATTAATAAACTTTAAATTTTTTCATTATTTCAGTCAAATATGATGAAAATCACTTATAAATAGAACTGCAGAGGGAGCAATTGTTGCCCATAATTTTGATGCGGCTGAAAATCGGTTTATCGCTTTTATTTTTTGGATCGGGGATTAGTTTTCAGTTTTCAATGGCGATGTTTTGAGTTTCCAGAAAATTTGAAGGCTGTTGGGCAGTTGAGTGACATGAAACGAATTGTATTGGATTCTCTATCTCACTTTATCCCTCAACGTATTCTAGGAACACAATTTTAAAATAAAATAAAATAAAATAGCCAATAGCCAGAAAAGATGTGTTTTTTCGGCTGAATGTTTAAGATTAAGAATAAATTCATGGTTTGATATTAAGACATGTCCTTATGAAATCTTTAAAACGATAATCCTTGAAAATTAATAGATTTCAAATTATATATATACTGTATATTTTCCTACCTCATCTGTTGTTTTGGGTACATGCACTGGAATCACAAGGTTCAGGGTGCTGCACTGAATCATGAGGATTTGTATAGTCTGGAAGGAGCGAGTTTCTATGTGAAAGAGATGAATGTGTCACAAAAACAGAGAGAGAATTAAAATTATGCCAATTTAATAAAATAAAATTTTATGTGCCATTACTTTTTTTAATAAATTCATTTTTATTGAAAAATTTATCCATTTAACTTTATATATTTATGGTACTTATTTTTTATTAAATTAAGATATGTAAATTTTTTATAAATTAACTAGTATATAACAAATTCTTATCATTATCATATTAAAATATATATGTCTTGATTTAATTGGATGAAAATTATATTATGCATAGAAAAATTCTTAAGTAAACCAAGCGCGCCATGTAATTTGTAATCTATTTAATAAAAATATAATATTTAAATAATATTAAATATAAATTAATTTTGATATTAATGACAATAGAAAGAGAACATAAAAAATTAAGGGCCCCTTTGATTTTCAGTTAGGATCTCCAAAAGAATTTTTTAAATGGATTTTAAATCCAAATGTTGTTTGGTTTTTAATTTTTTCTAAGAAGTCTATTTAAAAAGTCCTTTTCAGATATTGTTTACAAAGTAAATTTAAAAAGTGGGATGTTATTTAATCATACTATACCAAGTTCAATCTCTTATTTTTTTTATTTAAAAAATAGTTAATTCATTAAAAATAAATTATATTTAAATAATAATAATTAAATATCAAGTTTTTAGTATTATAAATTAAATAATTAATCATGTTAATTTTTAGCGATAATGTATAATAAATATTACAAATCTTTATCACATTTTTTAAAATTAAAAATTAAAAAAGTATAAATAATTATATATCAAGTTTTTAGCATCATAGATCAAATTTTATGTTATTTAAAATCTTCATCATATTTTTTAAATATTTCAAATATATTATATTTGTATAATAAAAATTATAAATAATCATAAATCAATTTTCTTTTTAGTAATTGTATATTTAAGAGTATATTTTACTATCATAATTCAAATAAATTTTAATTTATCAAATTAAATTTTAAAAATATATATTTAAATATAAATTTTATTACAATAATTGAATTTTACTAAAATGACTTTTGCTAAATAAATTTTTAATAAATTAAAAACCAAACACACACCAAATGTGCATTGTGTGATAAGAATACAATCAATTAAAATAATATCATATAAGATTTTATTTAGATAACTTGAGGCATTTTAATTAGACAAACTATAAATAATGTGATACACTTGATCTATCTAAAAATTTATCATTAAGTATATAAGGCTAGCCTATTTAATTTCTTACCTTTTTTTTCTCTGCTATCATTAATATTAAAATTTATTTATATTTTGTATTATTTAAATATGATGTTTTTATTAGATGAAATATAAATAACGTCATGCAAATCTAAGAATTTCTCTAATTACGGGCGTCGTGATTTGTAGCGCACTAAATTGGGTTGGTGACATGGAAATTTTATAAAATCAAGAAGCATTATCAGAATCAAACATGGTGTCATAAATTTCACACATAATTAGGAACTTTGTATAAATAGATGGGCCGCTCTAACTTTCCTAAAATTGGATTATCTAAAACCCCAAACTAAGGGGAAATAACAATTTTAAATTTAAAATGTTCATATTAATAATATTAAATTTAAAAGGATTCTACTTTTGAAAATACAGACTGCTACAATGGAATAAATTTAGAGCTAAACATCAAAAATTTTATTGCAAAAGATTAAAATTTTAGCCAATACAATTAAATTAAAATTTTCAATTGCAATTTTTTATTATTTTTGCCCAAAATTTTTTAACTATTTTAAAATCGCCACAAACAAATTAATTACAGAAATGATAAATCTTTAACTATTTTAGTAATAATTTTGCGTTGTACTGTGTATTACTTCCACGTTTGGTTCGCTGTGGTGTCAACGAATTGGAAGACCCTGGTCCCCACGTACATTCAGTGACTCAAACACAAGATCGAAACAGGGAATACATTTTTTTGACCTTTTTCACATTCAATTTTATTTCTTCTTATGAGGTTATTATTCAGGAACATCCCGGTTTTTCAGTTGATTAGATGATTAAATATCTAAAAAAATAAAATATTCTTTTGATTTAGTTTATCTTTTCCTTTAATTTTTATATTTTATTTCTCTCAAACCTACCCTTATTAGATCTACCCTCCAAAAAAAAAAAAAATCACTTGGTTAAATAAGTTAGAATACTCTCCGCCCTCTTTCTAGCTAGGGACCAGGGAGAATAGTGTCTAATGAGGCTGTAGATAGGCAGGGTCAAGCACTCAAGTTGGGCATCACACTTGCCTGGTGCTTAGTTCGATACACATTTCAAGCCAGCCCAGTGCTAAGTGTGTGGGTCGGGATTGGCTTGAAAAAAATTTTGCAAGTATTTTTTTTAATATTATATAAAAAAATTTTAAAAAATATTATTATTATTATTTAAAATATATTTTTTATAAAACTCATATTAGAATCAAAAGTAATTTTTTTAAATAACACATCGTCAATAATTTTTAATTATTTTTACATTATATTAAGTTAAATACAAATTTTAGATATTGAAAGAGATTAAAAAATTATAATGATAAGAAATATCTAAAAACGTCATAAAAATAACATAATTCATGATAACGTTTAATGAAAAATATTATAATAAAATAAATTTTATTCACAAAAAGATATTTAAAAAAATGATATGTTCAGCTGGGTAGGATTTGACTCTTGCCCGAAGCTCGGCCTAATAAACTTGAAAGACTCAAGTAAGGTTGAGTTGATCGAGTTTCCAAGCGATTTGAACAGTCTTAGTGTTTAATGATTGATGACATTTTTTATCTTAAAAAATAAGTCAAAATATTATTTAAATTTTTCTTGTTAGATTGCATAATTAATATGTAATGTAATGTTTATTGACGAAGTAAATGCATGATTTTTTTTTAGAATTCATTTCTCATGCAATTTATATATGAACTATGTTATTTTCTATAACTGACATAATTTATATACGAAGTAAATCCAAAATTGTTGTCCGGATTTGGTGAATAGTTCGAATGGATAAATGCATCCATTTTCTATAACGAGCTTAGACTTCGGATCACAATTTATATATAGTCCAAGTTATCGTACTCCTTCCTGATTCCCATGATCTCATTATTATTATTATATTATTATTATGTCAGTTTGATGCGCATTCTAATTTGGATCCTTTGAAATATGAAATATGTAAAACATTTGTAAGTCAAAAGTCAAAAGGGTATAAAACTGGAGGACGACAATGAAGCTGTGGCAGTCTCCTATTGAAGTTGCATCACTTGAGTGACTACTTACCGCTACTTTATTGACACGATAATTCAAAAATAGTACTCATAATTCATGTAGTGTCAGCACACTTGATTTGAATAATAACTGTGGAACTCAATGATTTGTAAATAGGAGCGGGGAAACTCAAACCGGAACAGTGCGTGAGAACGATCTCAAAGTATAGAATCGGAACATGTTTGTCAACAAATATACACGCAGCCATTGACTGCAGTGCCCCGGGTTCAACTAATCTGTCAAATACGTCTGCCCCTAACCCCACCTTTTTCTCTCTCCTCTTTTTTAGAAAAATTACATTCACTTTTCCTGAAACAAATTTATTATAAAACAATTTCATAAAATTCAAAAACCATATCCAAATCTCTTAAAACTTAATTATAATTTAAAATTAAATTATAAAGGCAATAATATTTTTATTAAATATACATTACATCAATCATACACTTAATTTATAACTATTTTATTAATATTTTATAATTATAATTTTAACTTTTTACAACTATAACTTTATATATTCAATAGTTAAATAATCATATGTTATTAATAAAGTGATGTAAAACAAGAAGGGAAGAGCGGAACAAAGAGAAAAGAAGGAGGAGGGAAGGAGAAAGAAGGAAGAAAAAACCAAAACTTTCAAAAACTCTTATTCAATAATATTTAAAACTAAATATAAATAAAAAAACTTAATTCTATTTATATAGCTCTAAAAATAATAAAATAATAATAATTTAAATTTAAATCTCAAATCTTAAATCTAAATCTAATCTTAAAAATATTAATATTTAAGATAATAATAAAATAAATAATAAATCTTGATTTCAATGAATAAAATCCTTGTTCAAATATTCCTAATGGATAATTCTAATATCTTAAATAAATCTTAATTATTTTAATTAATTATTCTCACATATTTCATCATTTCTCCCTTACTTGAAGAACTCGTCTCCTAGTGAGTTAAAATTGAGACACAAATTAGTTAGGGAGGGATGAGCGGGATAAAATTTCATCCATGTGAATAGATCTGAAAATTCTTTCTAACAAGTGAGGTAGAGACGAACAGTGGCGAAGTTAGGACCTTTAGCAAGAGGGGACAGGATATTATTTAAATAACAATTAATTAATTTTTTGTCCAGATTAATTTTTAATTATATATAAATTACATATCTTATAACTGGAGCTTAACAGTAATTTTTTAAAACTTATTTTAATTCCATGTTATAAAAATTTGATTTATATTGTATAAATGGAGATCATTGCTCTTTCAAACTCTAGTGACAATTTCACCTTAATGTAAATCATATTTTAAAATGAATATCTTTAATTAATTAAAATGTTAAGGAAACACAAATTTAAGATAGTATTTGAAAAAAAATAATATAAAAATAAAGTTTTACAAATGTCACAAATAAAATATTAAAAAAATTATCTTCACCACTATGTTCGCCAAATATCCTCATCTCCTCAATCTCACATCAATCACCCTCTCCTCTCTTTTTCCTTCCCTCTCAAACAAAGCTGAAAACATATAGACAGTAGAGGGTGCAAAATCAAAACATTTAAAAGGGCATGATTTTAAACTAATATATAAGCACTTTAATTTGCAAAATCTTATGAGGTGCATCTGCCTACCCTTGGAGATACGTAGCTCCACCAGTGATGACGAACTGTATCTTGTAAAGGACAATATTAATTATTTGAAATGTTTGAAAAACCTTTCCAGTAGACAAGATACTGTTGAAGTTTCTTGTTAAGTGACAAGACATTCTTAACAGGTGCAGCTTGTAAATAAGGTGAATATATAGTAAGGTGAGGTTGGTTCTGGCTAATCACAACTTGGAAATAGAGCAGCTTTTATTGGAGTTCTTAATGGAACGTGCAGCGATAAAGGTGCTGGAATAGATATACTACTCTTATGATTAGGCTCCATTAAGGTCACTATAGACTCCTTTGAATTTTAGGTAGGAGTTTCAATCTCTTCCTGTCTGATTGCTTGTTTCTATTGATTTAGCGATTCCAAAATTTTTGAAAACTTTTCTTTATTTTTTTAGATAAATGTACCCCTTTTTGAATTTGATGTCTCAATTCAGCATTGGATTCAGTAGGATCAAAATAATAAAAGCAGGATCCTAAGTTTTATAACTTTGAAAACACATCTAACTAAAAATCAAGGAGAATTTCCACCTCATATGATTATGTAATGCAACACACACTTAACTTATAGCATGCACAATCACAATCAATATGTTCTTGCATGCAACATACACAAGCATCATATTTGTAGCATGCAATCTCTCAGAAATCATATTCATTACATCATCAATCATGACACATCAACAAAGTATACCAAATCGTCATTACATCTCAAACTTTCATTTCATACTCACGATATTATTACCCTTCATATTTCTTTTACATCTCTCCATAAACATGCTCTATGAAATATTATTCACATATTAACATAAGTCAATTCACTATTATCCTAATTACAAAAATCATGCACCTCATGTCACACTTGCATTGTATTCATTTTTAAAAGCATATCCATGTTTTCAATACAATTTACAAACAACTATAATCAATTAAACAAGCAAATTATAAAGTAAAATTTTTTTCGATTACCTCAAACTTTTGAAAAGTCAAAGGTCTACCCTTCAATACAAGTACTTTCAAAGCTTTACTAAGCTCGAATGGTACTAAAAATGATTAATCTATAATTAATCATACCAACAATCATTAATATCCTTATTAATAAAATCTCAACTCTTGATCTCAACACTTTACTTTATCAAAATACCAATATCTTGAATTCAAATATACCTATTAGGTTTATTAACTTCCTTTACATAACATTAGCTTTGTAGAACTATTTTTTCAACATTAATGGCATAAAAACTCCTCCAACCACCACATTAAATGTCATTTTTTAGCAATTAATGACCTCTAACCATAAAAAATGCATAAAGTTATAAACTCTAGGTATAAATAACTTAAACAACTTTTATTAACTCTATTTAGGTTAATAAATTTAGATCCATAGCCCTATAAGCCCAAAAATCAACTTTCCGCTATAAATCCTAACTAAAAATCTCATAATAAAATGAAAGAGGAAGGAAGAAGGCTTACAAAACTTACCCTTGATGTTTATTAGCTCTAAATTACTCCCAAACCTTTGAATCTTATTTTCCCTGGCAAAGCTTGATGTGTTACCGCATTTTCTCTTTGTTTCTATTCTAACTTTCATACTAAACTCATGACCTCTTATGTCTAGAATTAGTCCATGGGCCGTGGTGTACACCACACGTGCTATAATATCTAGTAGAGAGAGGCTATCCCTTTATTACTCAAGAGATGCACTCAACTCATGCTATACCTACTGCAACACATGACACAACAGGGACCTCCTGAGTTTTTCTTCTTTTTTCAAAGCCCAGGTGGCCCAACCTCATTCCAGAGCTAGTCTCTCACAACCCATTAAGCCTATTAGCCCTCTTCCTCTAACCACACACCATATTAACTTACTCAATTACCCTTATTTAGTTTAATTAATCAGAGGTTAAATTTTAAAGATGTTACACTATCGAGTAAAGTGATAGTCAATTTCAATATGTTTAGGTTTCTCACAAAACATATCATTATAAGCAATCTTGATTGCACATTGACCATCACAATAGATGTATGTGAAGAAGCAATGATATGCTCCCAACTCATCAAGTAATCAATGGAGTCAAAGTACCTCAATGGTCGTGTCTGTTAGTACACAGTATTTTGTTCAACATTGGAGCAAGAGGCTAATGTTTGCTTCTTGTAATATCACCGAATTTATCCACAACTTAACTATAAAACCCATATACTATCATGGTAATTAGGGATTAACTATTCTAATCACCTTACCATGGTAGAAAGAAATTAATTGCAATTAAGAAAAAAAACTAACCATGGCAGATGTGCTAAAGGAATAAGGGATAAGTATGTATAGCAAAGTTTCAAATTCAACTAGAGAAGATCCCAAAGTAGATTGAGCCCCAAGTGCAACAAGGGAGGATCCTAAAGGAGATTAAGTGAGATCATATTTTTTCAACCAAAGATGGTAATTGCAATCATTCAAAGTAGCTGAAATAAGCTGAGTAACATCTAACTTTGCCATTTTTAAAGAAAAGAAAGAACTAAAAAAGCACCCATAAAAAAAATCAAATATCACAAAGTAGCACAAATCAAAGAACCAACTATAGGATGCATACAAGGTCGTCAAGGTAAGACTGAAGAACCAAACAATGACAAAGAAGGAGGTCGGACGCTTGCTTATGAGGTGGTTAAAGCAATTTGTTGTAGTCTCACATATGAACATGTGATGTGGAGGATGGTGGCCAAACTTCAGGTCAAAGCTAGTTGGAGGGTGGCAAGATGGAGGAGCCATCGTGTGTCATCCAAAAAAGAGGCCAAAGAGGTGGAGTTGAACTCATAACAAAGACAGCAATACTAATACTAAGAAAGGTTGTCACTCTTTGAAAATTGATTATTCGTGAAAGGTAAAAAAAAAATTTGTAGCTCTAGTATCATGAAAACTATCAAAGACAAAATAGAGAGACCAAAAAAGATTAAAAAATATCATGTTTATTACTATTGTAAAAAGTACAATATATATATGGAAAAAGAGATAAACTTGATAATGATTATTTACAATAACATCATATCAAATAATATCTCTCAATATTAACAAATAATATTCTTAATAATGATATAATAAAAAATAAAATACACTTAAAAAATTATAGATAATAAGTTTGAACTCACGGTCCATCCCATTCCTCAAGAATGAGGCATCAGCACAATTATGCTTAAAAGAGTAATAATATTTCAAAGGAAAAAATGTAAAGGGGCCCATGTTTGATCTTTTGGGCGTCGTACTTACCTCAGCATGTCAAAAAGTCCACACATTTACTCAAGGGCAATAGCTGGGGTCCTGCGCAAATATATCATTTTTTTTTTAATCAAAGATATCATTATTTATTTCTACGAATAAAAAACTGAAATTGCACGTGAGTCAAATCAACTGACTAGTAAAGATTAATTAATACAATAAAGTGATGAGGATCAAATGAATCAAAGCTAAGCAAGCCGCCAAAGAAAGCACAATAATGCGTTGAAGATAAGCTCAAGCAATAATTATAGATTCGTATATATGCTTAATCTAACCAGCCTCAAAGGCCTCATCTCTCTCTAGATCTCTGGCCTATACTCGAACGCACGAATGGTTTTATATAGCACATTATGTCACTGTATTGCAGGGTGATTAAATAGGACAAGATTCAGAATAAGAAACATGAAATTTGTGTTCATATATATGTGTTTGGCAAAAAAGATTCGGCGTTAATGGGATAGGAGATTTTGTGTAGGGCAGATGGGACCGGCATGTACGTGAATGAAGTTCACAAAAAATAAAATGGAACGGAACGAAGGGCAGAGAGAAACCCCACCTTGTTTGGTTCTTTCAAATTATTGAATCTCTCATAATTAGGGTTTCCATCTCTGACTTCATATATTTACAGTGCCAAGTCATGAGGCTTGTTCCATGTATCCGTCCTTTCACTCACCACATATTTTGTTGCCTTCATACAACACATGGACTCGCGCTTCTCCATGTTTCTTTAACAAAGCGTGACCTGGATTCGCGCTTGTTCCCCCTCTTGAAGCCCAAGCCCAAACATCTTTGTGTGAATGGCCGTGTCAGACATATGCATGGATTTTCACTTACAGCCTCAATTTTTGAGCCCAAATCATAATATTCATGAAAATGTGGCCCAAGACCTTCAGTAATTCAGGTATCAAGTCTCGGGTGAAAACTGGTTAAGTGAGGGTTTAATTGAATAGATTTGAGCCTGTATTATAAATTAGAGGTTTGAATCTGATCTAAAATTTATATAAGGTTTTTCACACGGTTTGAACCTGAGCCTATCTAAAATATGACTTGACCCGAAAGTCTGTTTAAAAGCCTACTTAAAAATAAGTATTTTAAATAGGATTGTATTGTAATTTTAAATGTTTCAAATATACGTTAGGGCTATTAGTATATAATATAAAATTTGATTTATCAATTGTAATATACAATAATTAAAATGACTTATTAACTATGATACAATATAATAATAAAGTAATAACATTAAAATTAATATATAAATATAATTAAATTAAAAATATAATTATAAAAAAAGATTGATTAAAAATCAAATCTTAAAACTACCATGTGTGTGATGTATTACATAATATATATGTGTGTAAATATGTCGGCTTGTTGGACTAGTAGGCTAAGCTTTAAAATAATAAACTTAGTCTATTTAACTAAATAAATTTAATTAAATGCCTGAGTATAGCCTAAGTCTATTTGGTAAATAGATTAAACTGGATTTAAAATAGGTTACAAAGAGCCTAACTTATTTTGACCTTTAGTCTCAACACAAGAGAGCGAGGGATTTACAAAAAATAAATAAATAAAAAAGGGGGAACGAGGGATGATCGACTCTTTAGTAGGTCTCAACCTATCGACCATATATGTATACATTTATACAAAGTAACTTATAAGTTGAGAACAAGTAAATATATGCATGGATGTACTAATACAATCAAGACACCTGTGAGGCTTTGCCCATCTCATTAAAAGTCTAAACTATAACACGAAAAAAAAATATATTAAAGGCATGTTTCGTTTGGGCGAATTGATCTGAATACTACCCAAAAAAAAAAAAAATAATCTTTAACCATCAACTAAATTTTTAAAAATATTTTCCTATGTACTATAAATCTAGAATTTGACTTATATCACACCAAGATCTAAGCATTTTTTTTTTTATATGGAAGTACAAAACCGGATTTCTGTTAAACCCAATTTGTACTCATGAGGGGGGGGGGGGGGGGAATCAGTGCAGGCATGCCCTACCATCTCCACCCTCTACTTCTTCTCTTCACCCACACTTGCTTGTCTCCCCCTCGTGGTTGTGTAGCTTTTTCATTCCCAGCAAACAATGGGTGTTTATATATAATATAAATATAAATAATATTCTCTTTATCTTAAATTTTAAGATAGTTTGATATAAGATTATATATATAAATAAAACACAATAAAGACACTTTATAAATGTATTTTTTCAAAACAAAATTATAATTTTTCAAAAATACCTCTCTACACTTAATCATTATGCTATAATATTATTTCAATTCTCTCCCCAATTGAATGGTAATATTGAAAAAATATTATTAATAAAATATTATTTTTATCAAATTATCTTATATTCTAGGATAAAAAGTTTATGCAAGTTGTTTCATGATTTGCCATCGAGGGAGGGAGTATATTAATTTTATAATTATAGGTATGAAATTCAAAAATTTATACAAATTATACAATAACTAAATTATAAAGGGAATTTTCCCCCCTCTTTCCTGAGTATAAACTCGGCCTGACAGTTCAAGTTTCGTAATTTTTTATAAAAAAAAGTTTTGGTTTTGATGTGATCAGAGCTGTGTGAAGAAATTTAAACGCCTAAGACAAAATTTTTAGAAAAATCAAGTACATGTAATCGTCCCTTTCAAACACAAAAAATATTTATTATCATATATTAATATAAAGATGAAAAATTAAATTAAAAGTGATATTGTAGAAGAGAGTTAGTGCAAAGTACTATAATGTATATTATTTTTTTGATAAGATGATATAATGTAAATTAATACATCAGGAATCTCACTTTTTTTAAAATAGATAATGGTCTTTTCCCAATAATCAAGGTTGATTAAAATTATTTAAGTTTTTAATTGAAAAAAATCAATACTTTTTATTTATTTTAAAAGAATAGTTTTTTATATAAGCTAAGTTCTAGATTTATAGAATATGGAAAAATACTTTTAAAAGAATAGTATATGAGTAAATAGATTTTTTGATGGTATTGAGATCTATTTGCCTTTGGTTTGTGTTTTTGAAATATTTTGTTTTTAAAACTTAAAAAACTAAAAACTCATTTTGATAAGTGTATTGAATTTAATTATTTTTAAAATGGCTAAAATATTTTTTTATTTCTCTAACCCTATGTAAGGTATCAATTTGATTCTTTAATTTTATAAAATATATTTTTAGTCCTTTAACCCTAATATTGTTAGCTTCAAATGATTATTTTTTGTGTCAATAATTATTATTTTAAAAAATTTAACCTTAATATGTCAACATTTAAAAATATTTTGTTACCATTTGAAAGTTCAACATGCGCCCAACTTGACACAGGTTAGTCTTAGTTTATCATATTTGATTCTTTACATGCATACCTTCTTGTATTTGGAGACCAACTGTAACCAAGCCTCCTCAACAACGTCTTCCAACTATACTCATTTGAGGAGTGCTTGTTGTCAACTCATTAATCAATTTGGACACTACGCGCACACTCATTTTTTGGGGGATTATTCTCTCAAATGCATGAATGTGTGAGCCTAATCTTAATAAAGTATCATTAATGATGTCATTTCTCTACGCTGAGAAGCTTTTTGAGTAAATCCTGACAACTGATACGTTACCCAAATTAACTAATTACTGATTTATAATATTTCCAGATGATCTAAAACACGTGTAAGTGATAGAGAATAGATAGAAAATCTAAGTGCTTATCCTGCATGACTCTTTCAGACTTTGTATATGGCCGTATTTAGGGTTTATTGGCTGGTGTCATGCAGATAGCGGATCTTTTGACTGCATTGACTTATGCAGTTCAAGTTGTGAATTTCCTGAAGATATTGATTCTGAAGGTCCCTAGAGAAAGGAAGGATACAAATGCAAAGACAAGGCAGCTTTCTCCGTGCTCAGATTCTCCCCATTTCGGAACTGATCCTTTCGTTTAAACTTCAGCAGCGAGGAATCTTGTGAGAAAAACGAAGATTCTTGTCCTCCGACGGATAACTTTGTAAGGACTTCAACTTTGGGAAGAACAGAGTGGAGAATTAAGGAGAAGCTCCTGAATTCTGAGGAAATTGAATGTGTTATAGATGATACGCCTTGTAGACGTGAGATTGGTTGTTTAGAAAATAGACGTGGGAGGTATGACGGGGATCATTTGCCAAGACTGAGAAAAAAGTTGCACAAGCTATGGAGGCACCCTGTATTTTTGTGGAGCAAGGAAAGTAAGGATCTTGCAACTTGAAATCTTGGCGTTCTAAATACAAGGGAGCAGGAGGAGAACAAGCTTGGGCCTTAGTTTTGACTTTTGAGTTGAATTTATGCAAGAAGCTGGAAGGTGCTGGCACAAGACTAGCCAGCAACACCCGATTGTTACTAAGTTTCAGGGAGGATTGAGAGAAAACTGGGGAAGAAAGAAAGATTAGTGGAAATCATTTTTTCGATTTAGACTTAACTATGGTACCTTTTCATTTCAAATATGGAAAAATACTTAGGTAGATTGAGTGTATTATATTATTTATGGCTTATCCAACTAAAATGTTCCAAATAATCTAAATAAATATTGTGTAATATTTTTTTAATTGATTTTATTTTTATAATAGAATGCATATTTGATTTCTTGCCTTTTCACTTTATACTATCATTAATATTAGAATCAATTTATATTTAATGCCATCTAAATGTTATATTTTTGTTTGATAGATCATAAATAATGTAGTGCACCCAATCTACCTAATTATTTCTCTTCAAATATGTTTAGATTGGGGCAAAAAAAGGGAGGATGATAGTAAACTCTAAAAGAGAGAATTATTGATAGGTAAACAAATTTTTTTAAAAAAAGTTGCAAATATTGAATTAGACAGTGACAAATAAGAATTCTAATTATAAGTTGAGAGTTAAATTTAGAATTTAAGTATCTTAATTGCAATTGGAACTCTTTAACTTATAATTATTTGAATTAATATTTATAATTTATTTTTTGAAAAATTTTATCAGAAATTTAATTATTAATTCCATCTTTTGGAACATAACTGTAATTTTCTCCCAAAAAAACAGAGAGAAGGAAAGGAAAAAATATATTTTAAAATTAAATAAAAAACGTATAAATTGTAATCTCTTCTTTGAGTTGCACATTCTTTATATGCACATGTTGAGGAATGGGTGGTCAGTTAATTTACAAATCTCACTCTCACACATGACAACACAACCTTATTGCTTGTAATTCATAAACTATAATTTGGGTATCGTGAAACGGTGCCCTGGGCTGTTGGATATATTAAAATTCATCATAAGGTCCCCTGTTTATTTATCTGGGCGCAATTTGGAAATCTAATTTCCTATTCAAATGCTAACAAAATTCATAATCTACGTAAATATAAATTCATCATAAGGTCCCCTGTTTACAACCTATGTTCTTTTCTTTTCAAAACCTTTTTCAAACTGACAGTATATTCAGGAATCTTGTATTAGACAAGGTTGCTAATAGCTAATACATTTTTGGTTCTTCAAATTTGTCCCAATTATCCATTTAACACTTGAAGTTAGTATTTATTAATCAAGTTTATGCAGTTTCATAACTAGACACAATTAGTTCTTATAGTCTAAGAAAAATTATACCATAAGAACTAAAATACTTGTGTATAGAATTTGAAATTTTAATAACTTGATTATATATATATATATATATGAAATTTCAATAATTAATGCAAACATGAATTTGAGAAATTGAAAGTTTTATTATCTCTCATTATTATTTCATCACGATGAAAATCAAACTAACAAAGTTAAAACAAAACATATTATTAACTTTTTTATACACTGACTTCTATCATAGAACCAAGAAGTCATGCAAGACAGTGAAATGAACCTTTTATTTTTCTTTACTTGATGATGTGAATTATGAATCTATTTGTTTGAACATCCTTTGAAACTTGAAGCATGATATAAAATCCACGTGCAGTTACTGACAAATTAAAGGACAATGATAAAAGAATTGTTCCGTATATATAATACTATGAACAAAGGACATAAAACGGGGACTTTGAACTAAGACATCTAAACAGCCTTGGAACAATTCTAAATATAACATCTTATGTCTTGGTTCATGGAGCATATCATTCTGGGGATTCACAGAATACATATCTGTTGGATTTTTTTTTTTTGAAGCATTATTTTTTTGTCAGATTTTTTTAAGCATTATTACTCGATAGTGAAAAACTATATCGTGCGCATTAAGATATAATTATAGAGGTTTCGATATCTTGTTTCATGGCCAAAACACCTCTACAATTATAGACTTTTCATTTTTTCGATATAATTGGACTGGGAAATAAGAAAATTAGGAAGGTATTGATGTTGCCTTAGCTGTGCCGGCACTCAATTAAATTAATATTGACTTAATATAATATAGGTCAACTTTAGGTTTTTTTTTTAAGGAGCAATTTAAGGATTATCTTAAATTATTTGTAAGTATTTTATTACCAATATAAAAAATCTAAAACTAAATGTTAGATTTTTACATTAAAATGCAAATGAGAAAATGTAATTTATGCCACTAAAACTACTTAAATCGCTGCTAATGCTAATGTCTAAAACTTAAATTTTATTATGCAACACATGATTTTTATTGGGAGTTTCATTTCAAGAAAAATGAAATGGAAAATAAAGAAATTAATTAAGTGATAAAAAGGATTAATTAACCAAAAATTAAGAAAAGTTTGATTCAAATGTGGTAAAGAGGACAACTTAGAATTTTACATGGAGTTAATTTTTCTAGCCCAATTCAATTAATTAGATCAAAAGAAAGTGATAGGAGATCGTGGAATTAACAAATTTAATTTTCTAATTAAAGCAAAGGAAACTCATATAGAAAGTCTAACACTTAATCCACTAAAAAACTTATGGTGAACCAAATGTTACAATTATGAATTAGGCAAATTAAATTCATTAAAACTAATGATGGTTAATTCAACATAATTTTAAAAAATATGTTTAAATTATCTAATTGAATAATTAGATAAATTACCAACTCAATTGAACAATCAAAAAGTAAAAAAAATCTAAATTTGCAACAAACACCACAATAACAATTAAATCAATAATGAAAACTCAATTATTAATTTAATTGGTAAAACAAGGGTAATAAATATAAATTTTAAAAATTCATTTAACACAAAATCAATTCAAATATCAACTCAATTCAAGATTAAAAAATATTTATAACCTAAAACTAAATTGTACTCAACCATTATAACTTAAAATTATTTAAAATTAAATAATCCTAAACTCTTGAATTAAAAAGATAAATGAAAGATCACTCTTAACGATCTTCAAATGCATATCCTCGATTTTAGCTTTCTTTATGCTCATCTCAAGTTGTCACTGAAGCTAGTTCAAGCTCTCATGAATTTTCTTCCTCCTCCTTGCACCTTTGGAATCACAGCCATGAGATGATGATAAATGCAGATTAATAGGTCGGTGGATGAAATGCTTCTTTTTTTTTGGGGAATGGTGGAGTACTTTTTGTGTCCATGAATCTGGTGGTGAAAAGAAGAGAATAGGTGAGGTGGCGCAAGAAGAATGATGGAATGGCAAATGAAAGAGGATGATTGAAGTTGGAGTGATGACGTGAAGAGAGGGAGCGAAAATGTGAATGTGATGATGAAATAAATGATTAAATTCAGTGGCTGTGGGTGTGACGAGGAGTCGGACGGCAGGAAGGAAAGAAGCTTGAACCGCGCAGCTGTGTAAATTGGTGCGAAGAAGAGAAGGTTTTTGAGAAAAATGATCTAATAGTTAGAAAAGGGATAGAGAGTTTAAAAAAATTCAACTATTAAATTCAAAAAGAGCGACTAAAAAAAATAAAAAAAAGTGTAAACATTTTCTAATTTTTTTAGGTTGAAAGTACCCATTAAACTCTTTATGAACCTTAATAATTTCTTTTTTATCTTATTTTTTCATAGCTTTTGAATGCTCTTTTAATTGTTAAAAATTTAATCTTTAGCATTGAGTTTCATTAATTTTATCTCCAAATCCTAAAAAATCAAATACACTCGTTAGTGTATGCTATATTCAAAATAAATCTCATGTCTTAAGAAATACTTCCAAATTAATTTTTTTCAGCATTTGTAATTTTTTCACAAAATGACCAAAAACTCAAATAATGTGTAATAATTCAAAGTAAGCTCAATTAAATATTGATAAAATTAAAGCACATTAAAAAAGGAAAAATAAAATATTAATAATTAAGCTCAAAATTTTCATAATTAATCCAAAAATATATTATTCTTCAAAATTGGCTAACAATCCAGATAATAACTAACATACCTAAATTAGCCTAAAATTATCATTAAAACATATGGAAAATATGGGACAAAATAAAAAAAAATTGATTTATCAGGTATTAAGATTAAATTCATCCACGCTTGCTCATCGTCATCTAAACTCTTAACTATTAAAATCAATATCGTGCGTCGGTATCACCTCGAAGTAATATTTTATTAAATTCATAAGGTATATAGACATGTTTCAATAAAATATTGATTCAGTAGCTAGCTCCTTTAATATTAATCATTTCACCATCTTTTTCACTTTTTTTGTCACCCGTGACTTAAATTGTTAAAATAAAAGGGCAATAAACAATCAAAGAAGCAGTTTTGTGCCGTCCATGTAATATTAATTGCACTTGTTTGGACATAATTTAAAACATGTTATAATTAAAGGTCATACACTTGTATACTAATTCTTTTTTCTTTCTTTTGGTAATTTAATAAGTTAATAATGAGATAATTGTCATGAATGACTTCTCTTATATCCTCTTTTATTTTTCCAATACAAATAAGACCCTACATATATAGGCAAACACTTATAACTCAAAAGTCTGAACAATTGATTGTGAAATAGTGTATCATAAAGAACATATCAATTCTACATGTGAAAATGAAGCTCAAAAATCTCATGAGTTACATCCTTTGAAGAATGTGAAGTAATATGGGGGGATGAACATTCATATAATTAACATAGGAAGATTTTTTTTCTTGGGCCAAAATTAACATAGGGAGATTGACATCTACATATAAAGTTTATATTTATAACAATAATAATAAAGAGTGAACAGCGCAGCATTATTCGATGGTTATTGTTATTATTTCTTGTATGCATGCTACCGGTTTGTGTCCCATTTATATGTTTGCTTTGGCCTATGAATGAGGAGTAAAAATTAGAGAGAATAAATAATTGGAAGTGTTTTTTTTTAATATATTTTTCCAGTTTATATTAATGAACTAAGTTTATCGACATAATTGAAACGTGATATGACATATGCTAGGTTCCGATAGGCTTAAGATACCACAAAAAATTATTCAATTTTGTGTTTTATTTAATGTTCTGTATATTAGGTTTCTGACTCATTTTCCGTCATATTTATATATTATTTTTTCATTTTGATGCTATTTCAAAAAATTTATCCCCCTTTATTCTCTTGAAAAAAGGAAAATAGATTTTAGTTTTAGTCTTTATGGTGATGATTTATCATCTCTCTTTTTTATTCTGTTGGAAACTTTAGTCCTTTTGTTTTAAAAATTATTCAAAAGAATGAGTTGGCCTGAACAATATTAATTTTGCTAAGATTCAATACACTTATTTGTTTCTCTAATGTCAGATAAAAAAAAAAATATATGTTTCTCTAATACCCTTCCCTCTTACTCGAACGTTATCATTGTTTTAAGGAAGTGATTTTTTTTAATAAGATAATTTACTATTCACTATTAAATAAAAAAGTTACAGTTGAGATTATGTCTCAAATTTTTATAATTCTTTATAATTATTGTTTATATATATATTATCTTTGTGAGTCTATCATATCTCTATTTAATATTTTAGAAGATATTTATTATTATTCAAATAATTTTTTTAACTGATAAAAAGCTATATATATATATATATATCTTTTTTCCCTATCTCTAATAGTAGAAATAATATTATAATTTTTATTTTTTTATTGTAAAATTACTCGCCCGTTGCTCGTAAGTTTTTTTCGGTCCCTTTCCATCTTAAATTTTCCATGTTATCTTTTATTATTTTCTTTAACTCCTCTCTATAATTTTAAATTATTTTCTCTAATTTACTTTTACTTATTATTTATATACTTTCCAACAGATACACGTCACAATATTTATTTTCATCCCTAGTCTTTACGATTTTAGAATTTTTAATGCAATTATTAGGAACTTTAACTGCTCGCAGCAATATCACTAGCGCCGCACGTGTTTATATATATATATATATATATATATATATCAGATAATGCGGTCATTATAAATTATAATGGAATATCATATATTAAACGAATCAAATGTACTATCGACAAAAGTCAGTTGCAAAATCAACAGGAACTTAGCCTCGTAAGAGGAGGATACATATAATAAACAAATTAACCATATAGTAATATATTCAACTAGTGCACATTATCATCGTCCAATTATAACACGGGTTTTCGTATGGTTTACGTTAATCAATATTATAATAAGAATGTTAAAGAAGGTGTTCAGATAAACATTACAATAAAATCCTATGGACGCCATATATTTTAATCCAGTCACAAATGGCTCTACCTCGTAATAAAAAATAATTCTTCCTTAGTTTAATATTATACATTGTACGTCATTGCATTCCTCGATCAAACAACTTTCGAAGTCGGGATCAAACTCAGAAAAGGTCAAGCATTTTATTGGCCTAGATTCTGTCTTCAGGTCCCGACAGAAAAAAAAAAAAAAAATTCATTGGCCTAGATTTTGCCCCAGGAAAGAGTATATGCACAATAACAGTATTATGACGACCCAACAAAATGTGAGAAAAATATCAACATCAACTTGAGTATAAATTTTTAAAAAATATTATATATAATAAGATATTCTATTCATTTCTCAGTATTTTTATAATCCCAGAAGTAACATGTCTAGTTAGTGTAATAGATATAAGCCACTCGCCATTGGGAATTTTGGATAACGTATGCTGTAGCAGAAGTTAAAATGTACAAAAATATAAGTACAATTTTTTTAAATTAGATGTTTAAAAATATAAAATATTTTTAGTTTTTCAATATGTAATTAATGAGTTTTTTTTTTCAAAAATACACTTAATAAATAAACCACCTAACTATTCACTCTTAAGTAGGATACTCTATTAAATAAGGATAAAATATAAAAATATGATATTAATTTAAAAATAATTAACTAATTTATTAAAAATATAATTTGATTTAAAAATATTATTTTTTTAAGGGAAGGGAGTAAAATCATCCGGCAACCTAACCGGGAAAGGCACTATTTATGAATCTCGTTAACTAACAATAAGTCTAGAGCCCTTTACCCAAAATAATCAATAATAATAATAATAAATCTACAGCCCACTTACAGCATATAGGAATCCACCAGACCTCCACCTGTCCTTTACCATGGATTTCATCAGCTCCCAAAAAACAAAGGAAAATGGAGACAAAGAAAGAAAGAAATCACGCTGGGATCCCACACAAGATTTCTAATAATCACCAAAAAATTTCATGAAATGTATAAACAATTTTAAAATCTATAGACTTTAATTGTAAAAAATTTTGAAGTAAATTTACCAAGATATCCTTATTTTAAAAATAAAAAAGTTCTTCTCATGGTTGCCGTTGCTTGTCACCGGTTAGTAGGTGATCAATGGAGATGGTAGATGACGGGTGGTGGTGGTGCCCAATTTTCAATGGCTGACGGTGATCATCATAGACAACCTTGGATAGAGTTTTTTTTTTATTTTTAAAATTCAGGACATTTTGGTAAATGCATACTAAAACTCATTTGTAATCAAAGCTTATGGGATTTTAGAGTTACTTTTATATTTTTGGGGGACTTTTTGTTATTAAATTTTTTTTATGAAACCTTTGTGTGATTTCCCCCCTAAATAAAATTTGGTTAAATGATAATTTGGACCTTGAATAATAAATTCATGAACGATTGGAATTATGAACTTGTATTTGATATATTTTAAATCTTGAACAATTAAACTTGATCTTACTTCACTGTTAATTTGTAATTAACAAGTGTTACTTTAAGTATATGAGGCCCACATTTTTTCTCACCCACTCCATTTACTTCCCCCCTTCTCTCACGCACACCCACTCCATTTTTTCTACAACAATGATAACATGGGCACATAGAACTAGCCTACCACCATAGATGGCATCAATGGCAAGCCAGCTAGATGGAAAGAAAGAGCTAGAGTAGCCAGAAAGAAAAACACAGATTGGGTGGTTAGTTGAGTTTGAAAAGAGAGAAAGCTAACAGGCAGAAGAATGTTGTAGAGCCGACGAGAGAGAGAATAATGGCAATGGTCCTGGCAATATGCATCGAACACATCGCAAACTTTCACCCACTATGCATGTGAGATCCCCTTATGTACAATCAGTCCTACTACGACCACTGCTCTGTTAGTTGACAACAACAGAGCCATGATAAGTAGGTCCCATGTCATCACCTCTCCAACCTAAGTCTCAAGTTGTTCGCATTGTTGCTTCTTCTCACATCCACTTCTGTTATTGCTAGAGAAGTTGCCCTCGTTGAGGCATGCTATAGCATCCGAAACTAGACAATACTTGATCCAGTAACACACATGCACACACATATATAGTGCGGAAGATTACACTAAAGTAGACTATATTAATCCAAGAGATGGAGACGAAGGTAGAACTTACATGAAAGCAAACATGTATTTTCTGGGAGCAATGACTTGGAAGTGCATGCAAGTGGAAATGGAAACGGTCTTGCTCTCTTTGTCGAGGCCGACAATGAAGGCAACAATGAGAGTGAGTGCAAATGCCAGAAGTCAAAGAAAGACACAATAAGGTCTGAGCCTGGTGAGAGGAGGAGCGCTCTCCAACTTGCCATCGACACCGTCTAGGTAGGCTAGTTTTGAGTACCCATGTTAATGTTGTTGCAAAAGAAAATGGAGTAGGTGAGTGAGTGAGAGAGAGAATGTGAGCAAAGTAAATGGTGTGGGTGAGAAAAAATGTGGGTTCCATATGCTTAAAGTAATGGATATTAATTAGAAGTTAATAATAGGGCAAGATTAATTGTCTTATGTTTCATTACTACAAAAAAAAAAAGCTTTGGTGACATTTAATATTTTAACTTTGAAACGTCTGCAAAATGTTGCAAGTTTCAATGTTATGAAAAGTCTCAGGTGATATTTCATTAATTAATGAAACACCATAAAAAATTGACACAACGGTGATGTTTCTTCAAATAAAAAACCCTATCTCTCGAGTTACTTTTTAAAAATAAAAGGAAAGAGGTGGCATTTCCTCCAGTAGGAAACGCCACCTCTTATACCTTTTTTTAAATAAAAAAGAGAGGAGAGGTGGTGTTTCATTCATATGAAACATAATTTTTTATACATCGATCAATTCAAATATATAATTTTTTAATAAATATACAATTAATTTATATAATAAATTTTATCTATACAGTTATTATAACTGAATAATCAATTTTACACTATACATCAATAAATTTAGCAAGGTCATAAAAAAATTATGCAAGAGTACCTCATATATTTCTTTTGCATATTTATTGAATCTACCAAAAATTTGAATCAAAGTCAGAGTAATAGCACATTTAAGACTATATATATATATATATATTTTGCAGAGGTAAAGATATAAAATTAACTTGCCTCTGAATTGAACTTATAGCAAATAGCAGTATGACTAAGATAAGAAAACACCATAGAGCAATGTATCCAAACAAAAAAGAATAAAAAATGAACAATGTATATTCTTACTAAACCATTCAGATAGAGTAACCAAAATTTACTAACCTTTTTAGATGAGTTAAACATATCTGTGCAATCACATAAATAAGAGTAAGCCAAAAGGAGACCAAATTCAGACCTGGAATAGAGGAGATCAAATGAAATGAAAGTTAGTATTTTGATTCAATTAACAAAGCATATTTTGAATCATATATTCCACTCACATTGCTTGAAGTGTCAAACTATTCTTAATCAAAAAACTTTCATCCATCAAAAGGAATCTAAAGAAATAAATAAGAATGTCATAGTGTACAAATTTATATTAAGCAAAGATAAGCTAGGATTACGATAAGTAAGAGAAGAGAGTCCACTTTTACAAATCAAAAAATTGGTAATGTATCCTCTTCTTTAACAATATCACTACTCATTTCAACCAAGTTGATATTGCCTAATAAATTAATAGATCGACCATGACTAACATCAAAAAATCATTCTTAAGTAAAAGAGCACTTACCTATGTCACCATCATCTGGCAATTATGCAACAAAACTTCAAATTCAATAGTTGAATCTTGCTCTAATTTCTCTGTGTCCAAAAAGAATTTGGAACGTCTTCACTGCAACACTTGTGAAATGGATTTAGTCTTGGAATTTGATATTGTTAGCTACGAAGAAATAGAAATCAAGAGGAAGGAGGGATTGGAAGCTCGAGACGATGATGACGATAGAAGAAACTCACTCCTACATTTTTTACATTGATGATGAAGCACCGAGTTTTAGAGGGAAGATGGAGATGAGAATGGCAAAAAGCATACTACTGGAGATTAGGATTTAGAAGTTTTAAGTGTGAGATGATTCACAAAGGTATACAATTGGTGAATAAAAAAATATTCAAACAATAAAAAAGCAAAGAGATGGTGTTTCTCCATGCAAGAAATGCTACTTCTCTGCTTTTATTTATTAAAAAACATAACAATAAAATAATTATTTATATTATAAAAATATTTAAATAATAACAAACAAGAGAGGAAATGCCACCTCTCTTTATTTATTTATTAAATATTATTATATATCAATAAATTATAACAAAATAATTATTTATTTTGATAAAATGAAATACTAAATTAATAATATAATATAAAGGTAGTGTTTTTAAGCTCAGTAAATATTACTTCTATGCTTTTATTTATTAAATAATATGATATACTAATTAAATTATTAATTAAATAAATTATAACAAAATAATTATTTAATTTGATAAAACTAAATAATAAATCAATAATAGAATAGAAAGGTGGCATTTTCAAGCTTAAAAAACATCACCTCTCTACTTTTTAATTATTAAATAATATTATATATTGATAATTAATAGTAATGAAATAAACTATAATAATATAATTATTCCATCTTATAAGAAAATTAAATAATAAAAAACAAGAGAGGTGGCCTTTTCAAGCTTTGGAAATGTCACCTCTCTTCATTTATTTATTTATTTATTGAATATTAGTTAAAATTATAATTAAATAAATAATAAAGTAATTATTTAATTTGAAAAAAAAAATTAATAACAAAGTATAAAGGTGACGTTTTTAAGCTCAACAAACCACACTTTTCTGCTTTTATTTATTAAATAAGGTTAATATATAATTTAAATTCTAAACTGTAGGTCTAAAAATAATTTAAACCCTAAACTTTTAAAAAATATATTCTGAATTCTAAACAATTAAAATTAGAATAATTTCTCCTCTACTATAAATTTTTAACAAATGTTTGTCAAATTTATTTAGAAAAAATTATACTTTAAACTTTAATTTGATAGATGTTTGTTGAAAATTAATAGTAGGGACAAAATTACTCCAATTTAATTGTTTATAATTCAGAATGCACTTTTTTAAAAGTTTAGGATTCAAATTACATGTTAACCTGTGATAATATTACAAATTTTTTAAGATATGAGAAGAAGGAATAAAAAAAGTAAATAATGATGGTGGTGATGATGATGATGATGAAACTATATAAAAAAAAGGTTGTAAATTATAATATTGAGTAAGTGGTTTTTTATGGAGATTATGGTGGGTGTGAATGAAATGATATTTATTTGATTATTTTTGTTCTTGCTAGGTGGGATTTTAATAGGCTGTCAGTGACAATAATAAGAGCGTAACATAATCTTTAACTATAAGTGCACTTTCATATTTTTTCCTGTTTGTTCTTTAGTATAGTGGAATCTCATAATAATACTGGTGAAAAAATATTATTAATCTTTGTTAGAAAAAAAATCTAGAATAGATTCCTCTTCATTAACTTGTTTCTCTATATCTTTATTTATCATAAAAGTATTTAGTTCTGTTTTATAAATTTTTATTTTCATCGATCAATTCAAACTAGAAAACTTATACACTCTTTTAAAATCTTTTAAAAATTGATAATATATGCAAAATACACTTTTTTCATTACTGTTGAATGATTATTGATTGGACTATATTTTTTAAAATATAAAAAAATTAATATATAATTTGGACCCTGAACTATAAGTTCAAGAGTAATTTGAATCCTAAACTTTTAAAAAGATGCATTTTAAACTTTAAACAATTAAAGTTGGGGTAATTTCACTCCTATAATTAATTTTCAACAAATGTCTATTAAATTGGAGCTTAAAATGTAATTTTTTTCAAATGAATTTGACGGACGTTTGTTGAAAGTAAACGGTAGAGGTAAAATTACCCCAACTTTAACTATTTAGGTTTTAAATACATCTTATTAAAGTTTAGGGTTCAAATTATCTCCGAACTTATAGTTCATAGTACAAATTATATATTAACCCTATTAAATATTATGATATACTAATTAAAATTATTAAATAAATAAATTATAATAAAATAATTATTTAATCTAATAAAGCTAAATAATAAATCAATAACAGAGTAGAGAGATGGCGTTTCCAAGCTCAGGAAATGCCACCTCTCTATTTTTTTAATTATTAAATAATAATATATATTAATAATTAATACTAATTAAATAAACTATAATAAAATAATTATTTCATCTTATAAGAAAATTAAATAATAAAAAATAAGAAAAATTAAATAATAATTATTTCATCTTATAAGGAAATGCTACCTCCATTTATTTATTAAATATTGCAATATATTAATTATGAATATTAGTTAAATAAATTAAAATAAAATAATTATTTAATATGATAAAACAAATGCTAAATCAATAACAAAGTATAAAGGTGATATTTTCAAATTTAACAAGCGTAACCTCGCTGCTCTCATTTATTAAATAATTTGATATACTAATTAAAATTACCAATTAAAAATTATAATAAAATAATTATTTAATGTAATAAAAAATGTTAAATCATTAATGGAGTAGCCTCTTCGTTTTTGGTTATTAACAAAATATTAATTTAGTGAAAAAGAATAGAAGTGTTTCGCTACTCTTAAAACGCCACCTCTTATTATTTACTAAAATTATAAATAAAAAATAATTTATGAGCATTGTCATTTAATATAAAAAATGCTACCTCTCTATTTTAAATTTAATATTAGTGACGTTTTATTTTTTTTAATGCTACAAAATATACAGATTATGAAATCAATATTGTAATTAAGCAATTGTTTTTTTTAAATATCAGTTTTCAATTTCCAATCAACAATATGTAGATCTATAAGATATATATGAATACATACTTCATAAGCAATGCACTTATCAAATTTAAAATGGACTCAACTATAGAAACATTATGATGCTATTAATTTTTTTTGAATTTAAAATATATTAAATATAAGTTTTAAATTCATATCGTTCCTAAATCTATTGTTTGGGGTTCAAATCATCATTTACCTTTTTTTCTTTTTTTACATGGCCCGCTTTTTTCAGGCACTGGTTTTTAAAAGTAATCGGCACTTTCTACACTCACTTTTGTTTCACTCATGCTTTCGAGACAATTGTTAAAGATGATGACTTACCAAAACCAGAACCATAACTTGCTATGTTGGTTATTTCACAGCCAAAATTAATTATTTTGATTTCAATCTCATCATCCAGCAGATTAAGTAGAGGTTTGTTTGAACCCTTTTTTTTTTTTGCAAATAAATGTGTATTGCAGGACTGTAATGAGATTTTTCATAATTTTTTTGTAATCGATCAAATCAAAATAAGGTAGGAGTCAACCGTCTTGAATGAGTAGTGAATGCAGTTGGCGGGGGCCCAATTTTTGTGTTGTCAATTTTCCGCTGTTAGCTCAGACGACACATCCGTTTTAATTAATTAATTAATTTCGTGGCATTCAATTCAATAAATATGTGGACACATATTGCGTCAGCGAATGAAAATGACAATTACATAATTGCCATCAATAGGGGCAGAATCAGAAGGAATTAAGCACGTGCGTGAATGGGTTCAAAATTCACGTGCCTCCACTGTCACCAGATGCAGATTTTAAAAATGGGATTGATGCTGTGAGCACCCACCATATGCATGTTTTTGGAGCAGAGTGGTAGATGATCAAAAACAGATTTCTTTTTTTTTTTTCTTTACCAGAATGATCAAAAAAGAGATTAAGTATTGTCTCAATTTTGCTCCAGAAAAAAAAAACAAAAAACAAAAAAAAGGAAAAACGGGACCACTTCCCCACCTTCCGGTCCCTCCCCTCCTAAGAGATAAGCCTTCTTCAATATTATCCACATATTATCTCCATCAATGTTTTAAAAATCAATTGGGATGTTGAACTTAAAAAGTTAACAGTTTTTAATTTTTATAATATAATTAATTAGATTAACAATTAGATAAGTGATGTAATAATTAAATAAAAATAATATTAAATATGGATAAAATAAATATATAAAATATATAATTTTTTAATAAAATGACATAACATACCCTTAAATTAATAATATTATAAATTATAATTTTATAACTTGTTAAATATAATTAAGTATTGGTTAAATTAGATATGAGTATATTTAAAAATATATACATTTGCACTTATAATTGCCACTATCTTTATAAAAAAAATAGTCTCAAATCATATTTTATACATATAAATTATCCAAAAATAAATTTAATCTTTAGTGGGATCTAATTTTTAAAAATTTGTTAATTTTTTTACTTTTTCAAATTTTTTTAATATTATATTTAAAACCTTTGATGTTCTAAAAATCATTTTAATTCCCAATTCAACTTTGACTCAATCCAATTCAATCATAAAAATAATTTTTTAATACAAACTGAGCTGTTAACAGTTTCAATTGATAGCCCGATCATTCAATTTGGCTTAGTTTTTAAATCATGGATCTTTATATTTGATACGATGTAGAATAGCTATAGATTTATTTGAAGAGATTTTTAAGAAATTTTCTAATTTGGGAATAATTTTAATTGTAATCTTGCATTTATTATTATCTTTTTATGATTTTATCAATTATTTATTATTTTTCTAGAAATCTTTCTTTTTCTTTTTGCCACCTAATTCTTATAGAAATCAAAATCTTATTACGGGGGGCTATCAATTAAATTTTGTTACAATTGCAATTGTTCAACAACTTTATATGCTTTGACTAAAATGCGCTCGGCGTCACTAATCCATCACTTTATGTTATGCCCACAAAACGATTTTTTTTTTTGACGGATAGGGTACATCATTTTCCTATCCTTTTTCAATGAGATATCAGGAGCATCCTTTAACTTAACTTGCCTGATAACAGTAGTCAATATTTCAGCCAAAGATTCAAGTCAAGTCTAACAGATGAGTTCAAACTCGCCCAAAATAATTTAGGATCAGGTTTATTTTTTTAATGTTGGGGCCATTTGGCTCGAATACTAGAATAAAAAAATTATTTTTTAAAAATATATATAATATAATAAATATTAATCAATTCTTTATATTTTAGGTCATTTTATACTAAAATATCATACATTTAAGTCCTATATATTATTTAAGTATTAAAAATATATATTTTATATTTTTATAAAATAAAATAATTAATTTTAAAATAAAAATTTTTAATTAAAATAAGTTTAAAAAATTTGAATATTTAGACTGGCCAAAGTTTGAAGGAATTCTTACTTGATTGGGCCATTTAGACTTTTCAGAGGATCAAGCCTATTCAGGTTGGGCTATCCAAATTCCTAGCGTTACCCTTAAAGTATTAAAGGTTAAAAATAAACGTTTTCCAACTTGACCCTTAATCAACCACTTACTTATGGTAGAGGAGAAAACTTTTAAATTGAATGGATAAGAGTGTAACGGATGGACCAAAAAGCATGAAAAAAAAATGATCTTCGTGTAAATTTATCTTACTCATCATGAAGCGCATTGTTAATTGAGAATGGGGTGAAAAAAAGAAAATAATATATATATATATATATATGTATTTATAAGAATAAAGATTTTATTGATATGTTATTTTTAACTTATATTTTGGATTGAAAGGAGTATCTCGTTTCCTTGCTGGTTAATTTCATAACATGTGATGCTTTGTAATTGCTTCTTGTGATAATATAATTGATGAGCACTGGACCTTACTTATTTAAAACTTTTTTGTGAGAAAAAAAGGTAATTAAAAAATTCTTTTGCAATGACATTTATTGCAAGGTAAATGAATGTGGGTGAATAAGTTATAAAGAGTATTTTATGAGCTTTACTAATATATGTAATTTTATTTAAAATATTTTATAAATTAGGATTAAGGGAGTACATTATATAGGGAAAAGATAGAGATATTATGGGGTAGACCTCTATTCCAATTTATAAAATACTTTTGAAAAGATTCGATGCCTTAAAATACAAAACACTCTAATAAAAATAAATTTTTAATAATGATATTTTTTTATTATTACTCTTCCCATTATACTGTCTATCTCTCTTTAACATTTGCTTGCAAATAGGATATTAAATGAAAGATATTTTTGAGAATTTATATTTTTATCTTTAAAAAAAAAGATTGTTGATCACTCCCAAAAATGCACGGGATTGATGCAGTAATAAATCTTGAAAAATTTTAAGAGTCAAACCTAAAGGAAGGTATTGATCTTTGTTGTTTATAAAAACAAATAATAATTTTGAAAAGGATTTAATGACTAATTTAAATAATGCAAATAAATAAGAAAAATGATAAAAGCAATGAAATCAATGAACTAATCAATTAGAAAAGTAACAGAGATTAAGGTTTATCTACCAAGATGGATCATTATAATTTGGTTAATTATCCTCCCTTATTTATAGTGACAACCTTTTATAAGGTGTCCTGATTACCTTCAAGTAAATTAGGATTTACTTAATTAGAGTTAAATTTAGCTCCTACTAAACTCTACTCTCTAACTAAACAATGAAGTTATGATCTAAGACATCATCTACTACAAAATTATTTTTAATTTAATTATTAATGTCTATCTCTCTAAGTTTAGATGAGTTTTTCACCTTCTATTTCATCAAACTACCTATAGACAATCTATATCGTTGTCGTTTGTATCAAAAGACAATTGAAACAAGAGAGATATGTATAAACAAAACAAAAATTCTCATAGACAAAAATTGATGATCAACAAGAAAATAATCGAAACCAAATAAAAAATAAAATCCATCTCAGCCAATTTACTTTCTATCCTAATTAAGAGTTTAGTAAGAATTTATAGAGTTAAAACTATAATTCTAGATAAAAGATATAAAAATAACCTAAAGAACATGCAAAGAGAGCAAGCTCCCACCTCAAAAGAACTCCTCCGGACTCCATAATATGACTCTTAATCCTCACATATGAGATTGGGTGCTTTTGAGAGGCTTTTAGAATGTTTATTTATAATAAATTTGTCCCCCTTAAGCCTAGAACCTGTCTAGATTACGTTTAATCTTATTTGATTTGCTGATATTTGAATTAAGATATACTAAAATATTAATTTTTTCTTTATGTCATCTGTAACACTTGCCCCGAGTGTTATCCAAAAATCACACAATTCAAATAAACTAAGTGTGGTTAAGGAATTAATCCTAAAACCAACTTATGAAACAAACCATTTAAATCACTAAGCAAATACACAATTGCAAATTAAACATTTAAAGCCATTTAAAAAATTTTTATAGGTTCTACTTATAGTGCACGGAAGCAAGTTAGACAAAAGAAGAGTAAAAATATGCTGTCATGACAGCATTAAATTGCTGTCATGACAGCCCTCTCGAGTCAACTTCAGGAAGGCACCGTTCTGTCTTTCGAACTCCGATCTAAGAAATTTTAAAGCTCACACGTCACATTCAAAGGGTACTATAAGTGTACTAAATTTCAAAAAGATCCAACGGTCGAATTAAAAATTAGACATGTTATAAATTTGGTCACTTTTGCTGTCATGACAGCTAAAAAGCTGTCATGACAGCACTTCCGGACCAACTTCCGGAGTGCACCATTTCATCATCCGATCGCCGATCGGAGTGATTCCAAAGCCTACATGTTACTTTTTAAGAATGCTATTAGCATACCAAATTTTGAAAAGATCCAACGGACGGATTGAATTTTGTGCAGGTTACAATATAACTACTGTAGCTGTCATGACAGCAATGAAATGCTGTTATGACAGCACCTCCAGACCAAATTCTGGAGTGCGCCATTTCTTCATCCGATATCTGATCAACATGATTTCAAATCCCACACGAAGCTTATAAAAGGTTTTACTTGTGACCCAAATTTTAGAGAAATCCAACGGTCGGATTAAGATTTGGACAGCCGGATGCAAAAGTGCAGCTTTTTGGTAAAAACCATTTTCAAAATTGTCCAAATCTCATCCTAATGGTCACAAACCTGTGGGAACACTTTGGACACGTCAAATAAGACTAAAAACACCTGATAGAACATTAAAATAATGGAAAACCCCATACATTAAAATTTGACCACCCGGGTGCCATTTTCCAAAATGGACTCTAAACCTCCAAAATGCACAAATCATACAAGAGTGGTCACAAATCAATCTAAATATCATGTATTTATATAAATACATATGCTAAATATTTTCACTTGGCTCAGAGCTCCTTGTGGGGCCCACACACCTACTCTCTCTATTCAAGGTGTATGTTTGCCCATAGCACACCATTTGCAATGCAACCACTTTGCATTTGCTTATAAAATCACATATATATCAAAATAAATATCTGCTTGTAATAGAAACTTGGTCTACTAAGTAAATCCATCAAAACCACACACCATAACTAAGTTTCCTAGCCACAAGTCTACAAACAGACAAAAATTCATACACAAGCACACAATCCACACATATTCACACACACATACATAATCATATCCTACTGGCACCCTAATCCTAAATACATTACAATATATTTCTTCAAAAGAAAGGGGTTGCAGTTCTTTACAAATCACAAGCAAACCCTTAGCTTTGCTCCTTTCCCCGTTCACCACTGGATCCTTCGCCTGGACCTAGAATATTGAAAAGAAAGGGATGAGACAACCACAGTCTCAGTAACAGCGAAATCTACATTGATTATTATAAAGTAAGCCATAATTAAATAAACGAATAATAAATTTCAACATAGTATATAATTTAGCCATTTAAAATGCATGAATGCATGACCTAGGCCGGTATGGCCTTTCATGACCAACAGAATACCCCCTGGCACTCTTTAACTCGCAGGTAAACCTTATACCTACTTGTACCTCCACCGGCATAAAACATAATCTAAGGCATGATCTAATCCACCGAACCTCCCATGCCTCTTCGACGTGAATCCTAAGCAGTTGAAGCTAACTCTCTCCTAGAGCCAGCCCAACTTACTTTCCATGTGAGGGCTACCTTGGCCTAGGCACTCAACCTCACACTTCATATGTTGGATTCCCTCCCCCACTGAGAGGTGTCGAATACTCAATACACTAACCACTTTAGTGCACTGAGCCCACAATACGTAAGACAACACTGAGTACTGACAGTGTGCCATAGAATATCAAAAATCCACACCTTCTCATTGGTGAACTCCCACCGAGATCATATCTTTTACTCTTGTCTACCTTTCCTAAGTATTGACCATTCAACACTCTAAAGTAGTATAATATTTATAAATCTCATTTCCATAAAAACATTGTTATTAAACAATTAGAAAACATATTTGCACTATAATCAAAGTAGTACCCCATAACCCCTTATAAAGTACATTTAATCTTTTAAAATATGTAATGCATGATAACTAGTAATGTTTATTCAAAAATAGCTAAAACAAAGTAATAAGAAATATAAATTCCCCTGTTACCTCAACCCTTTAGTACCAAAAGGGTTCCTTTTGTACAAAATAGAACTTGGCTTGTTCCTTAACTTCCGAACAAATTCCACCAACAATTTCCTACAACATATAAGTGATCTACATCACTTATCATGACAAATAGCATTAATGAAGACTATAACTCATACCACACAACTTGGGTCAATGAGTCATAATCCACCCTAATGGTCCATGTATTAAACCAAACATTCACATAGTATCACTTAACCACCAAAACCATTTATTAGCCATCATTAGGCTAATTTTCAATTTATATAATTTTTTATCAATTAAAAACCTTCACTTAGTGTCATTAACTTTCACCATTAGCCCTTATAATGAAAACCAAACCTTAATTTAAATCTTATTGGGCTCAAATAGAAAAATTATAACTAAATCAATAAGCTTAAACCATTGAAGAGCAAAAACCCAATTTCTCAAGGTTTATTTTGTGCCCAAAACACCTCTTTTCATCCAATTATTCACTCAAAACATTAGATCACTATACAGAAACTCAAAACATGCTCCCTAGGATCCAAAGAAACAAAAGCTTACAAGAATAAAGCCTTTGAGATCAAAATTCAAAAATATCCTCTTCCAAAAATTGAAGAAAATCAAGAGAAAGGGAAGATGATTGAAGTAGGAAGTTTACCTATCGTGTAGCCGAGCTTGCAACGGTCGTAAAGACTCCTAGATCCAAGCCTAACTCCCTCCCTTTCTCTTCTCTTCTTCCTCTCTCCCTCTCGTACGTTTCCTTTCCTTTCTTTTCCTTTCTAATTCAGTTTCTGCGTTTCTGCATCAGTTTTGGTCTTTAAATTGCTGGTCAAAAAGTTTGGAAAAAATTACAAGAAAGGGCTCAACATTTTTTTATTATTGCACAAAAGCCCGGGTCAACTTTGGTAATTTTTTCATAGTTAAAAATCAAATAAAACCAAGCTTTTGCTTAGTAAAATTCAAACTCTGAGCCTCTATCAAATTATTTTAAATTTTAGTTTAATTATAGATATTTTATTTTATTTTATTTTTATAAATTCGAGTCTTAAAATTTCAGGATGTTACATCATCTTTGTCTGCCCGCAGTTGTGCTCAATTCAATCGTGTCCACGAGTGATAGAGGAAATTGTTCAGGACTAGATGTTATTTGAGCAATAGTTGTCCATGACCAAAGGTGTTCAAGAAATTTGGAATCATTACGGTGAGTTATGTTCGTGAGCGAAAACAACATTCACAAGCTTGTCCTCAAGTGGATATGCTTTTTTGGCCTGATTCCTTAGTCTTTGACTTTAGGTATAATGATCTCGAATCATTATCCAATTAAAAATTTAATTAATTAAAATAATCATTAAAGCTCCAAATCAACCTTGCTAAGGTTAATTTTTATAATTGCCTTTAAAAGCATAGGAATAATAGGATCCCAAAATAATTTGAAAATGAATGATGAACTCTAAACACTTGAAAATACTTAAAATCAAAGTATAAAAGTTTATGGAAACATGGAAAAAGAGTTAAGCTTTAGAAATAGGCCAAAACAAGGTTAAAATAAACATTTTAATAAAACTAGCACGTCCGCCGCAGCCGATTGCACGTTCACCACAGCTTGTGATATAAGGGCTACTCATCGCGACCAACTCATACGTAATGTCAGTCGTTGCTAATAAGACTGTACATCATAATGCATGCACAATTACAATAAAGATTAGACAGCCTTAACTGTTAACTTTTGAGGTACCTAATTTATAGCTCGAACTTCTGATTAAGGTGGTCTTAATGTTTGCAAGAACATAATTGAATAAACTAACTAATGGCTTTAGTCACACTCTAATCCAGAATCAAATGAGGATATTAGAACACTTAGTGCCAAAACAAGTATTTATACTAAAAGCACCAAAATCAATTGTCTTCTCTCTCAAACCATTATTAATACCAACTTCATCACACATAAAATATATTCATAACTAGATATACATAACAATTGACTTGCATCTACAAGCTGTGAACATTCTTGTCTCTCCTTCTAAGGCTTACCATCAATTCAGAGGTTACTCAAGGTTGGAGGTAAAATAAAAATCCTCTCAATTTGTGAAACCATAACATGCACCCACATGCATCATTAATCCCAATTAAAAAAATAAAAGAATTTATGCCACAAAGCTTAAGTCAACACCATAGGCTCATACAAATGCAACAAATAGTCTAACACCTACAAAGCAATGAGTATTTAATTATACAAACTAAAAGGCTAAAGACTTTACTAATCAAGTTAAGTATGTTTACTCTTCGATACTGCCCCCTTAACCTCACACTTAGCATTTCCTAAAAAGTATTAAACAACAGGAGTGAGATTATACAATCTCAGTAACCAACGCTCACAAATTCAAGTATATAAAAGTGTGGCAAATACAAGCACGTAAGGCAAGCAATTACTATTAACAATATTTCAATATTTAGCATGTATTATAACACTATTAATCATTAATCACAAGCAATATAAGACAATGATAATAATTATGCAGGATCATATGCATTCCATCCTTATTCCTCTCCTTACATCTTTTGATTGAATCCATAGACTATCAAATCATATAAGATCAACTCATGTGATCAGATTAGACCCACTCTCTAATTGTGGGGGGTTATCCACTCGAGGTACTTGCTGCCTACTCTTGGACTATAGATTCCCCCTTTTGAATACCGGGGTGTCATAATTGCCATAACTTATACCATCTCCTGCAAGAAATCAATGATACTCGTGCTCACATATGCAGTCCTTGAGGAACAATGGGCGTAAACACATTGTAATCAAACATATCAACCATTGTGCTCAAATCTTGATGATGGTTACATCTCATGGATTTTCTATAATACCTTTACTCAATTAGGTAAATTCTTACTCATCCATGATCATGCAACATGCACATATTGCTCAATGACATGTCATAATTGTAAACCTAATTAACATATCTCATAATCAAGTATATACTATCAAGTCAATAATAAATAACTAATATTTAAATTCTATATAAATATCATAAGCTCATGTTCATTGACATATCATTAACATATACTTTAAAAATAATGCTTATGCACAATATCACTCTATCAAGTCATGTATTTACACTCCACATCCTCATACACGTGCTTATTAATTCATATGCCATAATCAATACTCACTAAGATTTTAATAGTCACAATATCATCATCATATCATGCTCAATAACCACACAACATGCTTGCATATCCACATTATCATTTTTATCATAATTAATAACATACAACTCATAATTGCACACAATAATTGTCTACAAGAATTTAACTCCTAGTTACCTCCACCTTTAGGTTATCAGCCCAAGAATATACTTTGGATTTTAAGGGAGCTTTCCAACAAGCTCCAAGCAGTCAATCTACAATTAATTATTAACAGACCGTATTGATGACTAATCATTATTAATTAACCATAATCACAGTTAAGGCATGAAACGCTTAAGTAAAGTCAGCCCTAAAACTCACTTTCATTAATTTATTTAACTTTTATTAAGCTTAAATAAATGCTATTAGCTAGTCTCATTAGCTTAAAGTAAGGTATCCCTTACTACTCATCGATCAACTCCAAAACTCAAGTAATCAAGAGATTATTTCTAAGTACAATTGCCAAGTTGTAAAAATTACAATTTAGGGTCCCATTTTTTCAAAATTTAAAACTCTCTAAAGTACCTATGCAAGTCAAAAATAAATATTTAACTAGTATGTAGAAGCATGGGATCTTAAAAAGAATCAAAACATTTGCATAATAGTTGAAAACAGTAAATTAATGCAAAATAAAGGTATGTGCCGTGGCTTATATATCTCTATGCTATGCACCATAGTAGAGACATCTTACGTCGTGATACATTGCACAAATTTGACAGCATTCTGTTGTTAAATGATAGCTTCAAGGATGAACTTTTGACATGTCTCATTTCTTTATACAATGTCCAATTGAAGTGATCTAGGTGTCTATGAAGAGTTTTCTCCTAGCTCTAGCTATTGAATTTGGTTTCACAATCAAATTATATTTCAGCCAAGATTTGGATACTTATTTCACAATTCCCTCATTTTTCACAATTTACACATATCTTGGGTGTCAAAAACTCATTCCAAGAGCTAAAAGGTTCAATTACACTTTAAATTATACTCAATAGACTATTTCAGACTTGTGCAATACACCACGTGACTAATACCACATATATAACATATTTTTAATGCTCAACTCCTTAATTACAAAAATAAAAAGGGAAGCCTTAAATTTATAAATCAATATATCATTTCATTTACTCACTCCCTTATGATGAAAAAAGCCCTCTTTTCTCACAAATGTGCAGCTAATCCCTTATGTCTAATATGTAAAATTCATCTTGAGATTATAGAACACTTGCTTCTGCTTTGTGAATGGTTTCAACAAATTAAGTTTGGCTCTCCCTTAACTTTAACTATGGACACTTTACATATCTCATCTTTTGAATCCTTGTGCGATTATTTCCTTATTAATGATAGCCCACTTGAGGAATATGATAAGGCGTACATGTAGCTTGTCTTTATTGGAATATGTGGAAGATCAGATTTGTATCTATCTTCTCCACTGGAACTCTAAATCATTTACAGGTCATTAGTTCTACTAGGGCTGAATACTGGAGGATTAATTGCTGTACTTTTATCAATTCTCCGTCTTAATTGCATTTTAAAACTACATGGTCTCCCTCTAATGTTGATACTGTTAAAATTCATTGTGATGGGGCTTTTATGCAACATACAAAGAAGGCAGCCATAAGAATTATAATAAGGGATAGCTCTTGTCATTTTTAAAAGGATGGCGGGATCAAATTCATGCTGATCCAAGCTTCATGTCTAAACTTCTTGCTTGTCAGAAAGCCATCCAAATAACATCAGATCTTTGTTATCGCAATATTGTCATTGACATGGACTGTCTAAAGCTATTTTGTGCTATCTCATCCAAGGATTTGTCTTATTACCCTTGGTTTGTTCAAGGGATTTTTGGTGATATTATTACAAGCCTTAAGTTTTTACATTTTATCTCTCTCATATGTCAAGCGAGATGGAAACTTAGCTGTCAATTGGTTGGCAGCCTCTTCTCTTAAGGATGTGGCTCCAAATGGTTGGATTTCCAACCCATCACTCTCTCTTTCTATTATTTTATCACATGATTCAGGCTCTTCTCATTCACTAGACCAGCAACCTGTGGTTAACAAAGATAAGGAAGGCATTGGATGATTTTGGTCTTTTTATTTTAGTTTTGTTGCTATGTCTTTGCCATGTTGGCCAATGACTCTTTCGTGCCTTTTGCTTCTTGTTTGTTTTCTTATAGACTCAGTTTGTTTTAGAATGTTTTCAAAACCGGACTGAATATTGAACCAAAAAAGCCAACGGTTTATGATTTGCATGGTCTAATAGAGTTGGACTAATGGTTGAATCAGTTATGAAATAATTAAATTAAGTGTGTGTGTGTGTGTAATAATCTAAATATGAGAAGTAGATATGAAATTATTACTTAAACTTAAAAATAAAATTAAATATTTTAATTTTATCATTACTTAACAAGCCACACGACACAACACAATATTAAATAATTTAAAAATTGATCATTTTCTTAAAAAATTGCCAAAAAATAAAAAAGAAAGAAAAAGAATTTTTTTTATTAGTTTGGTTTTTAAAAAACTGAACTTGATTCTCTGTTTGATCTCTATTTTCAATTCGATTGTTGGTTTAAAATAATTTAATTCAGTTCAACTCTTAAAATAATTTTTTTGGTTTGATCAAGTGTTAACCTGACTGATTCGACTCTCTGATTCAGTCCGATGGTTAAATGATTGTCGAAATCCTTGTAGACTCTGTTTACTTCAACTAGTAACGAAAATCTTTTGCTGGTTAAAAAAAAAAAAAAATCTTCTGAATTCAGACACATTTTACGCCCAAGGGGGTCAGCCGGCAACGACAAGACAGTTATTAGTCCTCATCACAGTAATTAGCGGATTTTTTTTTTTTTTTCCCAAGACCCTCTTCCTCCGGGGTTGGATTTTTTGGACTTCGGATTCAGTCCGTGTGGTCTGTGGTGTGGGGGCGTTACGACTTTCACATGTTTGACCGCGTGAATGATTTCTTTTCTTTTTTTTTTTAAAAAAAAAAGAAACAAGAAGAAAGTTCCTTACAAATGAGGATGCAGGCGTTCAACCGATGGGCCAAACAAGAATGAACGCACAAAATTGGCGACAGTGATGAAGTTTTTCCTTTAGTATAAAAAGATGAAATGGTTAACTTTATACAACTGCGTTGTTGTGTGAATTCTGTCGCTTAACTCATGATGTATTTAAATAATATTACATAGATATATAAATGTAACTGTAATATAATCTAAATAAACTGTATTAAAGATTAATAGTTATTTTTATCTTTAAATTGTATATAAAATGTTACAAATGTCTTTAAATTTAACTGTAAGTTAATTTTATTTTTTAACTTCAAGGATTTTTTTCTTCATTATCCTGATACTTTCTCAGCGTTAATGAGACCTGCATTATATTTTATATTATAAAATATTTAAGTTGAAAGGTAAAAATAATCTTTTAAACAAAAATTTATGAATAAAAATGACTCTTAACCTGAATATATATTATATATAATAGTGAGATTTATTGATAACTAACAGACGTTAAATGTTTTTAATGTTAGAGTGATGATAAAAAGAATATTTAAAATTAAATAATAAAATTAATTGATAGTTAAGTTTAAAAATATTTGTGAGATTTTATATACAGTTTAAAAATAAAAATTACTCATACTATATAATACGTTTGCCAAGTATGTATGTATGCGTGTGTGTGTGTGTGTATAGTGGTAGCAGAGAGACACGGTCCCAGAAGATGGAGAGTTTGCTGGCAAAGAGTGAACTAGGCACGAGAAAGGGGCAGTATGTTGGGAGTGGACGAATGGGCCGTGACAGCGTATTCCTAGCAACATGCAAAGCGACAAGCACCCGTTAATCAGTGGCGCTACATATGACGTCATGGATGAAGGATAGTGAAGATTTTGGGGAAACATTAAATGAGAAAAGTAAGTGATTTTAAAATAGGAGAATCAATTAAGGGGGAGTTAGATTAACTAAATGGAAGCAGCTAGATGTTAGGAGTGACGTTAGCAAGGAGTGTGAGGGGGCGATGGATGGAAAGCGGGGCAGAGGGGCCCACGTACCCCTTATGCTAGCGGCAGGCTTTCGCCCTCATCGCTTTCCCTTCACGTGGGAGTGGTGCCCAAGCCCCAAATTATATCCTTTCTCCGCATTAATGCCTCTCGCTCTTAGCCTCTGCTTCTTCACCATTCACTTCCCCCCGTAAAAGCTTCTGCTTGTCCGTACACCTCCATGGACGACCTCCTCCTCTCCTCCTCTCACTCTTCCCCGCCCTCCTCTCCCCTCCACCACAAGCTCCAGTTCTTGCTCCAGGCCCTGCCCCACTCCTGGCTCTACGCCATTTTCTGGCAAACCTCCCACGACGACCGCGGCCGCCTCCGCTTGTCCTGGGCCCACGGTCACTTCCACGGCTCCGTCCACCGCCTCGAATCCCTCCTCGACGACAACCTCAACGACGCCGAGTGGTTCTACGTCATGTCCTTGACTCGTACTTTCTCCCTCGCTCCCGATTCCTCCGCCTCCTCCCTCCCTGCAAAGGCTTTCTCCTCCGCTTCTCCCCTTTGGTTGAACATCACCCAGCCCGACCTTCCCTTTCCCTCCTGCGACAGGGCCAGGGAAGCTTCCCTGCATGGCATTCGAACCCTCATCTGCGTTCCCACCAATCACGGAGTCCTCGAAATGGGTTCGTCCGAGATCATCCCCAGGAGCCCCGCCATCATCCAGCAGGTCAAAACTCTCTACGGCTCTTCTCATCTCTCCCCCGTCGTCTCCCCCTCTCACAAGCAGCCCGAACCAGTTGATTTCTTGGACATCGACGACACCATTTCTTTTGCCGACATCGGCATTATCGCCGCCACTCCGGAAGTAAAGGATGAAAAAGCACCCGACAGTTCCTGCAGCAAGTCCCGGAACAAAGACACCTGTCTCCAGTTCAGGGTGGATTCCGAGCATTCGCATTCGGATTCGGACGGTCCGGTGATAGAAAAAACACCGCCCAAGAAGAGAGGACGGAAGCCCGGGCTGGGTCGCGAGACGCCGCTGAACCACGTGGAGGCGGAGCGGCAGCGCCGGGAGAAGCTGAACCACCGGTTCTACTCGCTACGCGCTGTGGTCCCGCACGTGACGAGGATGGACAAGGCGTCACTGTTATCGGACGCCGTCTCTTACATCAACGAGCTCAAGTCCAAGATCGAGAAACTGGAGTCGCAGCTCCGGAGGGAGCCCGCCAGCACGAATAGTTGTAGGAGGGTGAAGCTGGAAATGACGGACACGGTGGAGTCGACGGTGGAACAAGCCGGCCCCGGCGGAAGGGGCTTGAGGCTGGGGCTAGAGGTTGATGTCAGGATCATAGGGCCGGACGCGATGGTCAGAGTCCAATCGGAGAACAGGAACCATCCCGGAGCGAGGCTGATGGACGCGCTGCGCGACCTGGAGCTTCGGGTGCACCACGCCAGCATGTCGTGCGTCAACGAGGTAATGCTCCAAGACGTCGTGGTGAAGATCCCTCAAGGCTTGAGAAGCGACGAGGGCCTGATTAAATCTGCTATCCTCAGGAGACTGGATCAGTAGTAGATTCAATTCCGGGTTATCTGTTGATAAATTAATAAGTTGCTAGACGTTCTGTATAAATATCCGTTCCTTTTTCATTTTCTAAAAAAAAAAGTTATTTAATTAATTAATTTCCTGTGATAAGGGATGTTGTTGGATCAGTTTGGAGTCTGTGAAATAAGGAGGTCAGCAGGAAGACATGGAAGAAGCTCATGTATTAACAGTAAGAGTTATCACTAGAACAGAGAGCAGTAGCTAGTAGCAAATAATGGAGTTCGACTTGAGAAGATGTTAAATGATTGGTGTTGAGACAGGGTGTATTCTCTTTAATTAAGAGAATACATCTCTATCTCTATCTCAACAGTTGGCATAAAATTGTTAATTGTAGCATCAGTTTTGTTTTGTTTTTATTGGAAGTATGAATTCATCAACCCGACACTGATGGTGTAGATGCATATTCAGGGATAGAATCATAGATAGATGCAGCATAGAAGAATGGATTGGGTGAAAATGTAGATGTAGAGAGGGTTAAATGAGGAAAGAAAAGGGGGAGGGGTAAGGGGCGAGACAAAATAAGATGGGCATCAAAATCAGGAAGGGCAGGAGAAGCACTAAAAATCTCCACTAAAAGCGAGGGAGGGGGAAATCAACATTAGAAACATGTGAGGGAAATGAGCACAAGAAAGGCAACTTTAACGTTGTCAACAAAGGGGCAGGGAGGGGAATGAATGTGGAGAAAAGGAGGAGGAGATAATTACGAAATTGGGATGAGGAAAGATGTGGCGTGTTTTTCCAACACAAACAAAACGTAGGGGCCAGATGGAAAGAACCTTTGAGATTGAGAGAGAGAGAGAGAGAGAGAGAGAGGTGGGGACAACGTTTTATTGTGTTAGTTGTATGTTGGATGCCTCTCTCGAATGTGGAATCTCATCTGTGCGACTCCCCAACCTGCCCTCAGCCTCGAGCCTCTATTCACTCCACTCCCTCTCAATATTATGTTCCAATAATTAACAGTGTTTTTTTACATGTATAATTCCTATCTATTCCATTATTTATTTGGTTTTTATCATGCATTTATTATCATCATTTAAATATTTTAATTTTAAAAATAATATCATAAGGCTTGTTTATAGTAATAATTTAATGAACAGTATATTTAGTTTAATATTATAATTAGCTATCTTACACTGTTAAATTAAATGAATGGATGAGATTGAATATAGAGAGAAGTATCCATTCTCTTTCTCAATTAACCAAAAAAAAAACAAACTAATAATTTAACAATATGCTTTGATGAGTATAACGGGTGATAAGGTGGTGGCTGGAAGTAATATCTTCCAGTTTGCTTAATCATTTACTCTAACATGTATATGACCATAAAAACCAAAGTATAGGACATTTCATTTTTTTTCCCCAATTTTTATGTTATTAAAATATTTTCCCTATTTTTATTTTTAGGACAAAAAATAAAAAGATATTTTTGAATAATTATAATCTTTTTTGAAAATCACATCTAAAAAAAAATCCACCTACAAAATTTAATTTAAGCAATGCTTCGATGAGTACGGTGGTGGATAAGGCGGTGGCTGACGCGTTGGTGTTGGGTAGCTATGAGTGGTGATTGGTGTTGGGTTCGTGATGATCAGCTGTACATAATCGGTGACCTATAATTTGCAAACCCAAAAACAGAAAATCAAGTCAAATGAGAAAAACTTTAGATTGGTCTTTTCTTCATAAAAACGGACAAAAGCATAAACATGCTTTGTGACAAGCACATCAAAAACGGTTATCCAAACAATTTTATTTTTTAAACAAAAACAAAGAGTTTTATTAGAATAAGGAAGTTAAAACAAATTATTCTGCACTTAATTCAATTTTGTCCTAAAAAAGAGAGAAAATATTAGCCATGGACCTCTCGAGGGAGGTACTTTATATCAAAGAAGGACAATAAGATTTTAAAATTACACTACAGTCTCTTGATACTCAGTTGAAATTAAATTTTTATAGAAAAAGATGACATTACCCCTAAAGTTCAAATTAAAAATAAAAAAACCTACTTGTTAAAATCTGAATATATTGTCAAAAGTTAAATGAATATATGTTGATGAAGGACTTACCATTTTATTAATTTTTTTATCTTGTAAAAATCTCCGAATGTGTTGTTGTTAATTACGAATGAGTTTTCAAAACTCGAATGGCTTCTTGTTCATGCAGAGTGAACACTTATTCAATTAAATATGTGCTCAATTGTTCTATCTTGTTAAAGTTTAAATATATTGTTATTAATTATAAATAAAGTATTATCAAAATTCGAATGGAATATTGTTAATCTTTTACATAGGAGTTTTTTTTTTCTTATTATATATTTTAAATTTTAGAGGTGATTTCATCTTTTTTCATAAAAACTTAATTTCAGCCGAGCACTAAAGAACTGCAAGGCAATTAATTTTATAATCTTACAATCCTTTTTGATATAATTAATTAAATTATTTTCAGGGCGTCTCCAGCTGGTATCCCCCAAAAAAAAAATGTTATGTGAACCCATTGTTCTTCGCCGGCAAAATTAAATTCAATATCTCATCGTCTAAACTCTAAACTATTAATGTCGAGGAAAAAAAAAACTAGAGGTTTTTATGGTTATAGGTCATGTTATAAGATCAAACTAAGCAAATAATTTAATATTTATTATATTTTATATTATGATCAATTTATTATATTTGTTAATAATATATTGTTGCATATCAATGATAAACTGTTTATAAATTTTCAAATTTTTAATAACAAATTCCTAGTATATCAATGATAGGCCTCTTATTATATATCAATAGGAACCGGCTACACTCTCAAATATTAAAAAATTTGATCCATTTTTTGGGTGTAAGGTTTTTTTTTTCCCTGCCAGTAGGTAAATTTATCTGAAAAAAATATCAAATTAGCGTCAAAATTAAAATTCACGTCGTTATGACTAATTTAAGACATGTATGGCTCAATAGAATAGAGGGAAGGATAGAGGACTAGGAGTGAGGGGAGAGTAAAGTTTTTAATAATTCTTTAATGTATATTTGGATTAGCTTTTACTACAAAATTTCTGGTTTTATATATTAAAACTTACAAGCTGAAAATAGGTAAAAGTAAGTTATTATAACACACACACACACATATATATTTTATTTAAAAAAGTCAGCTTGGCTTCTGAATTCAATTCACACTTCAAAAGCTCATAAAAATATCTTATGAATAAACCTAGGTTTAAGACAAAAATCATTTCAGCTAAAAGCTATCCAAACATGGGGGGAAAAACATCCATCTTTTGATGCATACAATCTTGCTTTTGGGGAGTTGGCTTCCCTATATAAAATCTTGGTTTTCGGAAGTTGGCTTCCCTCTCCGCTTGAATTGTCTAAATTTAATTTGAATTGTTTAAATCTAATATTTTTAATTTTAAATTATTAAAATAAAAATGTATATAAATTTTTTTAATAAATATGTTCATTAACCTAAACAATTCAAATTTAAAATGAATAGTTCTATACATTTTTATTTTAATAAATTTAAAATAAAAATAAGAGATATCAACCTCATGGGAGGGAGGTATGGAGTAGGACTTCTCTCAATGGAGGGAAATCATGAGTCCATGACCTTCTTGGCTTGATGAGAAAGGAAAAGAGAGATACACTAATTAAATTGACTATTATAACACCATAGATAAATTTTGAGTTTTCTAAAGCCCCAAATCCAATCACAGAATTAGAGATTTCATTTGTAAAGTACAATATTCTAATATATTACTTAAGCAATTACTTTTTGAGTTCTTAATAGATCCAACATATCAAGTGACAAGTTATGTAAGTAAAATTTTTTATGATATTATTTTAATTGATTTTATTCTTATAACATAATGCATATTTAACTTTTTAATTTTGTTCTCTCTATTATTATTAATATTAAAATTAATTTATATTTAATGGCATTTGGATGTAATATTTTTTGAACAGACTATAAATAATGACGCTTGATCTATTCAAGAGTTTTTTGAATAGTAGACGGTGATCCATCGACTTCAAGTATAGTTTTAGGTTTCAACGGAAAATAAAAAATCAAGTACATATATAGGTTTCCATAAAATTAAAACACTCCACACAGGCACAGATATTTCTGTACGAGATATAGCAGTGGTCCCCCTCCTGTGAACATGACAGGTGGAAATTTTGTGGCATTTCATTGATCTTCTGAAAAGATCAAAACTTTTTGGCTCATTTTTCTGGTCAAATAATTTGAGAGTCATTTTTAGGCTAAAAACACCGGACAAAAATCTATTTTAATTTGAAAATTGATATTAAAATGATGGACACTAGCTGTATTTATATACTCATAATAACATTTCAAATTGTACGATTTATTTTTGAAAGAAGAAAACAACAAGATCATACCACATAAATCATCACATGCTTTTCAATTTTATGCAAATAAAGGGGGATATGTTAGATGCATCTATCCCTTTCTAAAACCATGAAATATATAAGCCGGTTTGTTTTTTTTTTTTAAAATTATTTTTTTATTTTTGAAAACAAAAAAATCTAAAAACTTTGACTAATTGTTTTCGATTTAATTATTTCTAAAACTATTTGCATTTTGTTTTTGAAAATAAAAACAACTTCAAGATATATTACATTTAATTAATGTAAGTTACAATTAACTTGACCAATTTTATCATAAATCATAATCATTAATTTCCTATAATTATTATTTTCAGCCTATTTTTTAATTTTAAAACTGTTTTTAAATCAACATAACTAAACAAATTTTCATTTTATTTTGTTTTTAAAAAATAATTTTAAAACTATATTATAAAATAGTTTTTGAAAACAAAAAATGAGAATAGAAACCAAACATACCCTATATATCTACCTCCTTCAATGTATAATTTATATATCTTTTTTTCCTGATTAGATTTTTAATAACAATTAACAAGAATGAATACATACATATAGTACAGTATAATATATTGAGATACACTTATTCATGTTAAATACATTTTAAATATATTTTGAGATACCCATGAGATTATGGTTGGTAATAATAGCCCCCACAACAAGAATTTGAATTAATTTAGGTGGGTGTTAAACTCTAAGTATCTCAATATATTGGGCAATGGAATAAAAAATATATAATATATTAAAAAAGAAATAAGACAGATATAATAAAACGATGCATGAATATACAATTTTTAAGTTTTATGGGGCACAAATTAATGATGAGGTGCTGTGAACAGAACGCATTTTCCGTTCTTCACATAAAGTCAAGGTGTTAATTAAAGCACGTGGATATATAAACTGATTTGGCATGAGGGACTTTAAACACAGTTACATGCCAAAAATGAGATGGAGACCTTCTTACTAGGAGTCTAGTACTAATTTGGTGTAACAGTGAAGGCCAAGCGGCACCAAATTAATGGCGACATAATCATATGCACAAATTGCGTGGAGAAACGTGCTTAGAGTGCAATTATTGATCGACGAATTGGCAAAGCTACCCCTATGTTGTCTGTTTCTCGGTAAAACAAGAGAGCACGGGATCATTCGTTGATGCCAATGTTGTCCCTGCCCCATATGCGTTCAATTTCTTTTGCTTACTCCTTCCATTTTAAATTATAAAATTTTTTTAAAAAAAAATTTTAACTTCAAAATATATAACACTTTAAGTAAATTAAAATTTTATTAAATATATTAATTTTAATATTATTTTTTTTTTATAATTAATTTTTACCATTCTCTTTTTAATATATTAAATGATGAATATTTTTAAAAGTTTATATTTTTATTTTAAAAAAATAAAATTGTTAGGTATATTTAATGAAGTTTATTGATATGCGATATTTTATTTAAAGGTGTCTTATTATTTAAAATAGAGGAAGTACTATTTTTTAAAAAATAAAAATTAAGACTCATATTTTAAAAAAATATTTTCAAGATTATAATTATTTTAAATTTTGAAGTTATTATCCATGTTAAGTTGAATAACCATTTTTAAAGATATTTTTTTGCACCAAACTTTTTAAAAATATTTAAAGTGATATAATGAGAAGTAATTTGGAAATAAATTTTATCAATAAAATCATTATGTTTCATAAAATATCTTATATTATGAAACATTAAATCACTCCAAACAACCTCTTATAACTTAGAGTAGAAGGATTATTGCATATACATCAATTAATTAAGAAGAAAATATGAAAAATAATTGTTATTTCTGATAAATCTAAGAAGTCAAGCTTCTTTTAACAACCATTTTTAATAGGGAGATAGTTATGCTACAGAATATTAAATTAACGATAGTTAAATTTTTGATAAAAAAATTTTTAAAAATAAGTTAAAAATATTGATTCAAATAATTAAAGATTTAGTATTTCAATTGTAAATAAATATTTAAGCTATCAAATGTAACTCTTGTATTATAATATGAATTTCTATTTATAATAGATTGAATTAATATTCATAGCTCATTTTTAAAAAAAAAATTATCAGGGATCTTATTGTTATTACTTCAACCTTTTTGGCACCTAATTGTCATCCTCCCTTTCTAATATCTACCAATTTGATGAGTGTTCCATGTCTTTTCATCTCATGAGTATTTCACATAGCACTATAGAGATCATCAATTTAATCAAATAGTTGACAAAGATGTTGATATAATACATAGAAAGAAAACCAAATCACATATGTCTACCTTTTGTTATATATGCCCTATAACTAGAATCGAGAATACAAGTTGAATTTAATGGATTTCCCATTTAAACATATTTTTATAGGAATTTAAATTTAAAAAAATTAAGAATTTTTAATATAACTGAATTTTTAAACTTGTTCTAATAAAAAAGGGCTTGAGCGGCCATTTTTCATTTTGTCATTAAAAAATAAAATATTTTAAATTTTTAAATTAAATTCAAAACTTTAGAATACATCTTTATATTTTAAAATTAGAATTTATATTACTTATTTTTACTTTTTGAATATTGTAATTTATATTTTTAAAAAAATACATAATATAATATAATGTAAAAAAATAATTTTTAATACAAAAAAAGTCTTATGTGACCTGGACATGAGCCTATATGGGCTTGGCTGCCTATATAGGCCAAGCCTGCCGTTTATCGACTTTACCTATAATTTAGTCTAATGATTTATATAAATGCCAACAAAATAGTTGAAGTGCATCCTCATAATCTATCTTTTAACTTAGCGTTTCATTTATTTTTAGTTAATTATACATTTTCATGGCTTGATGAAATCTTATTGTTGCAGTGTCAACATTCAATAGGTGAGAGAATTTGAGACAACATAGAATCTAGAACCATTATCTACTTAATTTCCAGATAACTTCATTTCTTGCTTCACTTTTAATTAGTTTTATTTTGACATTTTTTACAAGTCAATTTGACTTTTTAATACATTTTACTTTGATCCTTTAATAGACTTTATTTGATTTTAATTTAGCCTAGTAGCTTTAATTTATCTTCTATTCTATATAATTTAGCAATATTTTTCACCTTTTTATTCAGTAATTATTTTCCATTGTATTTATTCGATAATTATTTTAGTCCTAGAGAACAAATATGACTTTAAAATTTATTTAACTTACCTAGTGGGTTTGGTATGGATAATAGTGGTCAGAGCCCCTTAAGTATTACTTTTTCCGTTTGTATTAATAAAAGAAGAAAACTGTATCATACAGTTTAAAAAAATTAGTTAACTATAATAATTATATTTAAAAATAAAAAAATTAGATTAAAATATCCTGTGTTAATTAACATAACGTTACATGAATTGTTTCTCATTAATATAAATTATGAAAGATAATTTAAAAAATGTGTAATAAATATTTTTTAGAATGTGTGATTTTGCTTATAAAAAAATACAAGTTAAAAGTAGTAGTTTTTCGGACAATAAAAAACAAAGGGAGCATTATAGAGTTTAATTCTTGAAAATTTATATGGAGAGCATTTATTGAGAGAGAATAACTCCTTAAATGATGTATAAATTTCTCGAGGGACTAGTTTGATGATTGCTGATTATGAGAATACCCTAAAAAAACAAAAAAATATTTAATTAAATGTTTCAAGATTTGGATCTTTAAATGTAAGTTGAATCAGTTAAGAATAATTGATTAATCATACCAATTAAAGTTGGCATAAGTGATAAAGACTCTTATCATTTAACTAAATGATTGAGAGCTTAAACATAAGTCCTTGTTGTACTAGTAATTTATTTAAAAGAGGTCTATCAATTACTCTTAGTATCTTAGAAAAGATATTCTCTATTATTAGCAGAGCCTACTCTTTATAAAAAAGAATTTGTAATAAAAAGAATAATTGATCAATCCATATTTACGTGCCCAAAAAAAAGAATATTTTTTAAACATCAATTTTTGTCCCAAAGTTTGAATTTTGAGATCTTTGCTTGAAGAGTGCTGATTCTCTCCTATTCAATTAGTTTGATTTTAATGGGTTTAATTATTTCTTCCTTTATCACTCTTTAAAGCTAGCATTTCAAATTGAGATTTTTTTTTTAAAGTTAGTTTATTGTTTAATTATTGAAATATCAACATGGATGTGCACGAACATATAATATGGCATGTCATGCCTTTAATACTTTACAAGGAGTTCGAGTTCATTTTATTGAGTTTCACAGGAAGTATATATGCTTCCCATTAAATTATTATCTCGTCGAAAAGTTTATAAATAATTATTTATTTTATTTAAATTTGTGAGAATTTCAAATAGTTTTAAACAAATTTAGTTGTTTTTAATAATAAAGACAAAAATAGCTTTATAATTGAATTTTGTTTTGTAATTTTTTAAGGATAAGAATGTATCATGAGAACACGTGTACGGTTAATTGGGTTTTTTTTAAAATAATAAATATTGTGGTAGTAAAGACTGAAGAACTTGTTTTCGAAGACTCTAAAATCGTTATTATCCTTGCGGTCATCACAGCCAAACCAAGAATCATTAACCTAACTACGCACAAAAAGTAGCCAGCCAAGAATCGACAGGGTAAATCAATAATCATTGAATTTAAAGCAAGCTGTCATGTCATTATCAAAGGGTCAGTAAATTTTCAAATAATCACGCCAACTTCGAATTCATGCACGATTCCATCTTTGCAAATCGCAATATTCATTAGGTGACCACCTGATTAAGCAGCCTCTTGCATACATCGTATTATGACTAACAATTGTCACGCACAATAGGAACCATTCACAAAAAAATTACAACTACTACATATGATTAAGTACTCCGGCTCTATCAATTTTAAGTTCAAAAAGATCTTACGGAATATGACAAATGGATGACACTTTGCAAAAAAAAGTCAATAGCATTAAATTATTATTATTTTAACGATATCCTCATTAATTGTATTGCAGAGAAAAATTATATAAGAAAAAAATTAAAGTAATTAACATAAATTGATTTCAATTGGAGGTAATTTTAAAAAGTAGTAAAAAAAAAAAAGAAACCGCTTTTAGCTACTTTTGTTAATCATTATGAAGTAGTTACAAATTTTCTATGCTTTGGACTGGAGGAATTATTGAGAAGTTGTTGAGTTTTGGAAAATTATTAACCTCTTATTAAATTTCAAAAATGCTATACGTACTCTGGATTAATTTTAGAAATGGTTTTCTTTTAAATCCACTAATAGATAGATTTATTTCTTGCAAAGCCTATATATAAAAAATTTTCCTGACACTGAAACCTTAAGTCACGTCTGCTTATTAGAAAGGAATGGATTAAAAAAATAAAAATAAAATAAGATGATTAAAAAAAGATACATGAGCATATTCATATATAAGAGGAAGGAGTGATTTAATTCATGGAGTTAAGAATCATGAAATTTTTGAAAAGTGTGATAATTTCACATTTACAGTATATATTAATAAATTTTATCATGTTTACAATAGGGAAAGGGTAATTTAGTTTATTTTTGTATTAATTTTTTTAATCAATTTCATTTCATTTCATTCTAGCAATCAAACGAGACCTAAATTTTCAAATAATCACGCCAACTTCGAATTCATGCACGACTCCAACTTCGCAATATTCATTAGGTGTCCACCTGATTAAGCAGCCTCTTATATACATCGTATTATGACTAACTATTGTCACGCACAATAGGAACCAACCACAAAAAAATCACTACCACTACATATGATTAAATACTCTGGCTTTGTCTATTTTAAGTTACAAAAAGATCTTAAGGACTATGACAAATGAATGACACTTTGCAAAAAAGTCAGTAGCATTATTTTGTTTTTCAATAAATATGCTCATTAATCGTATGGTAGAGAAAGATTATATAAGGAAAAAAAATTAAAGTAATTAAGATAAATTGATTTTAATCGGAGGTAATTTTAAAAGTAGTAAAAAAAAAAAGGAACCACTTTTAACTCTTTTATTAATCATTATGAAGTAGATAATAATTTTCTCTGGTTTGGACTGGAGGAATTATTGAGAAGTTGTTGAGTTTTGGAAAATTATTGACCTCTTATTAAATTTCAAAAATGCTATACGTACTGGATTAATTTTAGAAATGGTTTTGTTTTTAGATAGATTTATTTCTTGTAAAGCGTATATGTAAAAAATTTGCTGACACTGAAACTTTAGATGTAATCTTCTTAGCAGGATCTGTGGTCGACTTGTTACTCGAAAAGACAGATGCACCATAAAACAAGGCATGTATAAAATGTCAAAATTAATTGCCTGAGTTTAATTAAGTCAAGAGTTAAAACCATCAAGTTTAAGTGGAATCTCCCTTTCAATTAAGCATGTCCGATGCAATGAAACCTACCCACCATTGTTCTTAATCAAATATACACATTGGGTTGGCTGTGACTTGATTTTATTCATTCCTATAAAAGAATAAAGACAAAATAATTAAAAGCCTTTATTCCCATTTTTTTTTTCATTTTTGTAATCAAACTCATTTAAATCTCTCTTCTCCTCCCCTCCAACCAACACCATCAACATATTCTAAATAAAAAAGTGTATGATTTGTTGGCCAATCGCAGAAATAAACTTTGTTGCACCATCTGTCAAAAAATAAAAAAATAAACAGCTCATATTTTATTTTATTTTTACTTTTAACATAGATATTAATTTTAACTCATGTTTAAAATATAACTTTATTTTGAAATCATTAAAAAAATATTTCATTTCATTCCGTGACTTTATAAATTATGCATCAAATTGTTATATATTAGACAAGCCTTCATTAATTACAGATTTGTATATTAAATTTAAATAATCCTCTTTCATAACAGGAGATCTTGTGGGTCAAGAAAACAATACCGGCCTAAGGGGCGCCACCTACAGTGAGGCCCAGAACTTACCAACACAGCATTAGGAATTTTAATCGCTGATCCGTCTCAATCTCTGAAGGCCTGAGTGAAGACCTGAAGACCTCGCCTATCTCAACTGCTACAGTGATATTTCTTGTATCCATCTTTCTCGCAATTATTGTACATATCTGGAACGTACATTTGTAGATGTAAATTAAATGCTTTGCATAGAGTTCGAATATAATTTGTCAATGTTTTCATATTTAAGATTCATCTATTGATTTATGATTAATCAAATTCATGAAACAGTGACGGGGAGAAGACGTCCACTTCACTACCTAACGTAAGGGAAAGAAAAGAAAATAACAGGTAAAAGGAACTAACTAGTCAATACAAGGCACGTTTAAATAGCAATTACACCAAAGGTGGGTGTAACAGTGAGATCGAAATCCCATGTTCGTATAAGATGATCACTTCATTAACAAAAGAAGAGACTAAGGAAAGACAAGGAAGAACCTCCGTCAAAAACTCCAAGCTAAAATCTGAGGAGTAGAGGATGAACAAGCTCTATGAACCAAAACATAATAAAAAAAAAAAAAACAGGAAACTGCACTCTCAAGTGAACACCGCTCCAGAAAATAATGGGAATAAAACTGCCAAGTTCAGTACTGTGAGTGTGCAAGAGCAAAACTGCAAAAGCACCAAGCTTAGCAATTCCATTCTCTCTTTGGCTGAGAAGCATCTTGCTTGCTGCCTCCACGTAAGTCATTTGAAGGCGGGCCCCCTCCAAGAGCAGCCTCCTGCATTGGATGCATACTGTTAATGATCCTGCTGGGTCTCATTCCATTTGCCCTTGAATGCCTTGTGGATGCGGCTGCTGCTGCTGCTGTGGATCCGGCATTTGATGCGGGGGACCAAATTGTAGTGGCATCTTCGGGGAGAAAATACCTTGCTATTGAGCCATTGCTGCGGCCTGAGGATGTTGCATATGGTACCCCGGTTGCATTGCTGGATGTGCCATCTGTGAGGGTTTGGACAAAGCAATAAAACTGAGATTGTCAGCACCTGATAGACTACCAAATGACTAGCTACTATCCATTAGGGACATTTGAAATCAATCTAAGTCAATCACATCAAACCAAATCCAAACAGCCAATCAAATCGATCATTTTTTTTAAGTATGAGCCAAATCAAAATAAACCATGTTTCAATGTTTTTGAAGTACAGCAGAAGAATTGAATCGCTCCAATGTGTTCAGTAAACAGATTGATCTCGTTGGCATGTAAAAACCACTAAAACAAAACTAATGATCATGCAGGATATGCTCAAATTGAACCTGTGGAGGCATGGCTAGTGTTTGAGGTTAAGCATCGGCGATTGCAGCTAAATACATTAAATTCTTCTGAAGCTGGGCTTGGTACCTGAGATCCCAAAATATTGGAGAACCATTGCATGAAACAATGCTAGATACATGCAAAAACACTTCTATGATCTATAATAGATCAAAACAAGTAATAACTGAGGACCATGTTTAAGAAATAGAATATTAGAATAGAATAGAATAGAATCTATCATAGATAACATGACACAACATCAACTGCTCCATGGGACAATTTTCCTAATTTCAAAACCGCTGTTCTTTCATACAAAGGATTAACACAGAAAAAAAGTACAAAAAAGAGGGAAAAACTTGAACTCACTAAATATAAAGATCCCTGTTTTCAATACAATGACAAAATCTTAACATAAAATCATGGCAGGAGGCTCAATCCAGAACTCCTTTAGATCAAGGCTTCTAAATTTTAAACTAACAGATATAAACAATGTTTTGGCTCAGGGAAGGGTAAGATAATGTGCTCCCTATTCATATAGCCAAAAATATTGCAGATTGAAAGTCTGGAGAATAAAAACATTCAGACAAAGCCGAGAATCCACTTACTGGGCACATTCAGCAAGTTTTTCAAGATTCTGATATCCAATATTGCCATAATCAGCTTCTTGTTCTCATCAAGATACTGCATTTTGTCACACAGGCATTTAGATCACACAAATTCACTGCCTAGTTGGGCATAATATATCATGTCATTTTGATGGGTTGAAGCAATGATTGTTTTGACAAACAAAAACAAAAGGTATAATTAAAGGGATAAGGAAATCATTAACTTCAAGTGGAACATATCAATCAATCTGAAAAACATAGAATAAATGTGACAATTTCATTACAGATATCTTTATAGAAAGTGTTTAGAAACCAGCTCAATATCTAAGGGCTAAATTAATATCAAATCCCATTCGTTCAACAAGCATAAATATATCATGTCATTTTGATGGTTTGAAGCAATGATTGTTTTGACAAACAAAAACAAAAGGTATAGTTAAAGGGATAAGGAATCATTAACTTCAAGTTGGAACATATCAATCAATATGAAAAACATAGAATAAATGTGACAATTTCATTACAGATATCTTTATAGAAAGTGTTTAGAAACCAGCTCAATATCTAAGGGCTTAAATTAATATCAAATCCATTCGTTCAACAAGCATAATAAAATTCAATTATTTGCTACAATCAAGCAATAGGTGAAGAGATTAACACCCCCAAGAGAACAATGTCACCTATTTTTTCTCAACTAACAAAAACAGTCACAAACAACCGTTTTCTATTGATCTTATGTATCCCCGCACAAAGGCATCCTACATCAAGAAACTTGAAAAAACATTAGAAATCCCAATATTATTCAAAAACTATATCAATTAAAGAGCCTACATAAACTAGCTTGATTTTCAAAGATCCCAAAATATACATACTTCTAACTGATAAATTAACATGGTGTAAATAGTGCCGGAGAATACATGAATTAGAACTGTGACGTCAAACAGAGTATCTCTTGTGGCTTTTTTTCTTTCTTTATTGCAGTGCAAGGGATCAATTAATTGACAAACACCACTCTCATCACAAACCTCCAGAACAATATTTTATCCCCAATATCTTATATACAAATTCATAAGTCCATCTACTTAGCCCTTAGGTAGACAACAGAGAATGGAAAAACTCCTGAAACAGGGAATTGTCCTCGAAAATTTTCAGCTTGTGCCTCTTTCCCCAAAATAGCACCCAAAAAACAAAAACAAAAATGGTTTTTCTTACTGACCAACTAAAAAATTGGTAGTTTTGACGTTTCTCAGTTGACTCCCTTGTTGATATTGATTGCATGGATCTAGTATTAGTTACTGATAGATGAAATTAAAATATATATATATATATATATATATATGGAACATGCTTATATGTGTAGAAGTTTTAGGCTAAAAGGAATACGCAACATGCTTTATCTAATTTACCAATAGTGCTCCGTATCAATTTTCTTTTTAATAGACCATTAGAGCAATCAAATGTTTCATCACTAAATGTACACTTCACTCACACATTGAACACTTACACATTATTATAATGCTATTGCTAGTGTTAAGTGAACATTTTCAATTTCAAAAGAACAATAAAATACCATGAAATTGTTCGTGGTGTGTATGCGAATGCCAGCAAAGATAGAGTTTGTTATTTTATATTCACACGATGTTTTTATGTTAAAATTAAGATGATGATGTGATGATGATGATAACCACCAGTTCAGTGATAATTGAAGAAAACGCTTCGGATTAAATGAATGGCACACTAACAAGCAAAGTGATGTGGGACCAATCCCTATCTCATAAAACCTCCATTTTGATACAAAGTTATGTTCCCCAGCTATCATTGCAGGCACTTGTGGAATTATGAAGGGGATAGTAGGGACTATTGCAGTACTTAAAAAGGATACCTTTTGAACCTGCTCAGTAGTTATGTTTGTGGGTGGAAATGAAGTCATCATAGGGAAAATTTGCGTTGTTTGTTGCATCTTCTGGACTAGCAGTTTGCACTAAAAGCAGTGGGAATAAAAACCCTAATTTTACCCAAAATCAAATGCAAATATGTTAAGATGGATGATAAAAAGACCAGAAGAAAATGAAAGACAATAACTTTAGAGAAAAGATAGGGAAGAAAACCTGGGTTGGGACTTGGGAGCAGTTGAGCAATGCGGGAAAGATTATTTGTTTAGGATTCTGATGACCCTTGGGATGTTGATGAGGCTCGGTTCCAAGGATTACACTTACAGGACAAGCAAGACCATGAAATAAACTATAATCGAGTAACGTTACTGAGGAGGAGTACCTCAATTATTCTTTATTTATTTGGGGAAAACATGGCAGGAAAAAAGATATGAGGAGAAAATAAAAGAAAAAATAATTTTTCTTATGGGATGAGAATAAAAAATAAAATGAATGAAAAGTGAAAGGAAAAATGAAATGTGTGACTTATCATATTTGTTTTCAAGTTTTCTCATTACAAATGGAGAGCTTTTAAAAGGAAAATATTTACTTTGTTTTTTAACACATGAGCCTTTGCTTCATCATTTTCCACCTTCCATTTTTGTCTCAAGATTTCAACACTCGAATTCACATCATATTTGTTACAATAATTTATTTACTACATCATAATAAGTGACAGTAATTATCATAAAAAAATAATTTTACGTTGATTCACATAAGTTTTATGATTATAAAAGTCTTTAACTTAAAAATTAATGATCTTGTATTGCTTTGTCTCATCGCTTTGTGCGTCTCTAATATTTTCTCCAAACTGCATATTTTTTTAAAATGGTGTGTTTCATGTTTTTATAATATTATGTATATATAATTTATTTTTTATGTTATAGTTCCATATGCTGGCTGTGCAACCCATGACTATTGGTAAAAGCAATATGCTCTTACCAACAAATCATTATTCATTTATTATACTTCATTTCCATTAATCATCCTTTCATGGCCATGGATAGAATGGTGAAAGGAGGAAGAACAAAAATTATGAGAGCTTAAGCTATCTTGGGAGACAACTTAGGATGAGCATTGAAGAAGCTAGAGCTTAAGATTTACACTTGAAGACCATTGGAGAATGATTTTTTTTTTTATCTTTTAATTCAAGAGCTTAGGATTATTTAGTTTAAAATAATTTTAAATTGTAATGCTTGAGTATAGTCTAGTTTTAGACTTAATATTTTGAATCTTAGATTGAATTGATATTTGAATTGATTTTGTGTTAAATAATTTTCTAAAATTTATGTTTGTTTTCCCTTGCTTTGCTAATTAAATTTATGATTGAGTTCTTATTGTTGATTTAATTACATTGTTGTGTTTGTTACAAATTTAAATTGTTCATTTTACTTCTTGATTGTTCAATTGAGGTTGATAATTTGTCTAATTATTCAATTGAATAATTTAAACATATTTGTAGAATTATTTTGGATTAATCATTATTGGTTTTAAATTGTTTAATTTGCCTAATTTATAATCATAAGCATTGATTCACTATGAGTTCTCTAGTGAATTATGTTAGACTTTATATTTATGGTTTCCTCCCTGCTTTACTTGGGTATTAAATTTATTAATTTTACTCTCCTATCATTTCTCTTAAGTCTAACTAATTGAATTGGATTAGGAAATTCAACTTCATATGAGTCCTAAATTGGTCCCTTTTTACCGAAAAAATCAAACTTTTTTTACTTTTTGGATTAATTAATCCTTTTTGTTGTTTAATAATTTCTTTAATTTACATTTCATTTCTTGTCACAAACCCCTGATCATAATTTAGGACTCATGCATTGCATAATAGCATTTAGGTGGACATTAGTATAGCATCCTTTTAGATAGTTTTAGTGACATAAATTGCATTTTCTCATTTGCATTTTAGTGTAAAAATCTAGCATTTAGTTTTTAGATCTTTTTGCATGAGTTTTTAAATTCCGAAAAAACTTAAGATAACCTTTAAATTGCTCTTTGGAAAGAGTAATCTAGAGTTGACCTATACTATATTAAGTCAATCTTAGTTTAATTCACTGCTGACACAACTAAGGCAATCCATCAATCATACACTTACATATATTATGCACCTATATATAGGATTAGCATAAAACTTTCAAAATCTCATGTTTGCAATATATATTCCACTTCACATAGAGTTTTCTAAATTTATAATCATTTTTCACTAAGAATATACTAGTTCAAAATTAATAGTTGAATAAATTTTTGCAACAACACAACCATTTAACACATAATAAAAAGTTTAATGATTTAGTTACCTTAATGCTTTTATCACAAAAGGGTTACGGTGGTCCATTACCAACTCTGCTTGTGTCCGCTTGCACAGCAGGGTGCAACTAGATTTAATCCAGAAGTTTAAACATTTAGTCATCAATTCTCACTCTAATTAATCCCTTTTCTCCAATTTTGTGTACCCACTATATCTAAAAATTCCATTTAACACCATCAATACTTTTAATATATTCCATTAATTTCATTTAGCACCCAAACATACTGATAACACCATTCATTTATCACATTATTTCAAACTCTCAAATTTTACTTAGGGTTCATCCAAATTCTAACTAAAAATTTTAAATCATTATAAAAACCTTGAGACTAGATTTTAAAACTTGATTTAACTCTCCAAAACCTTAGCTAAGACAATGGGCTAGGTTACAACATAAGAAAATCAAAATAAAACCTCAAACATACCTAAACTCTATAAATTTCGCATAGAAGAGGAAGGAGATGGATAGGAAACTTATCCAAGAATGAATCTTACTCAAAATGCTCTCAAATTAATACCCTAGCATAGCACAAAGCTGCCATCGTCACCTCTCATGCATTTTGTCTTTTCCTCTATTTGTTTCTTTCCCACACGAGCTGTCTGATTTAACTGAATTTTTGTGTGCATCGGCCGAGGCACATGGTGCGTCCGTCACGATGGATGGCATAAGGAGACTTTAGACTCGTTTTGGTCTCTTTTCATGCCATAGTCCTTTCAATCTGATCCTAGGTCTTCTTCTGAGACTGTTAGCAATCTATAAACCATATTAATCATCCAAAAACAATCATTAATTCATATGATCTTATTTTGACCAATTCACTCTCTTAAACACTTAAAATTTCTAAATTAAAAACTCAGGATGTTGGAACAACACATATAGTCCCCACGTTCTTTATAATGAACAATTCAAATCTTAATCATAAGTTAATATTCCAAATAATCAAGTAAGACTATGAGAGATAGGTAGAAGTCCTATGGTAATACAATAGCATAACTAATTCAAATAAATAGTTAGGATCGTAGGGGTAGATAGAATTCTTATGGCCAACATATGCAAAATAAATTAAATTATAGAGTTTACATGCTCATAATTTAAACATCATCGAAATTGGCAAGTATATATTAATGTAACCAAAAAGACTGATGAGGCCAAAAGTTTCACATATACCAAAATTACTCTTACAGGTGCTTATCTGGTTGACCCTTTCCTGTAAAAACATCAACCATAAGGATGAAACATGATGGGCATGGTAACCAAATCTAAGATGATATATAAGGCAATGTAGTAATAAACATAGAGATTGCTAAGTGGGAAGAAAACACATTTCAGCACAACATATATAATTATAATTCAAAACATAAAAAAAGGCATGACAACACCTTATCTCCTCCATACACCATGCTTGGTACTCTAGCTCACTTCACCAAAGATAAACTAATTAAGCCACATGTGCCACTCACTAGCATAACTCTCAAGAATTAATGGGGGCATATCACGTGGTAATAACTTTATTAGCATAACTCCCAACCATACACCAACAAGTCATACAATTAAGAACAAATCCAATTCACATAGATACATAACACAGTAATTCATGCTTTCAAATACATTTTTTTTTTCAATATAATCACATTTATACAACATTTAAATCCCACTTGGCAACACATTTTCTTGATAGATAATATTGATTCTAACACATTGGTTTTCAACACAATTATTTTATAATAAAAACATGCATAATTAATACAAAACACAAACCATAATATCAAAGAAATGGTTACCTCTACCCTTTGATAGCAAAGTTCCCCGAACACAAGGTGATAACTCCTACAGTGTCCACAACACAATGCTTCTTAACAATAATACACACTACTTATGACTAATCATAGTATTTAACACTAATCCCATACCAATATTAGGATTAGATTGATCACTCTCATTAGCCCAAAACCCTTTCATACACCTAAAACTTTAACCTTAATCATACTTATTGTTAATCCAATTCTAATACACCCATTGTTTTCTCCCACTCCTTTCACATATTTTGATTTAATTTTTGAAACAGCGACTTAATTTGTGTTTTCAATCGTGAGCTGTTTTGTGGTTTGTGTATTTCACAATCGTGAGTAGTTAAAGCTACTTAAACCAATTTGTCCTCCTATTATGACCACAATCAATCTAGTCCCGCTAGGTTCATCCGTGGGTAGTCATGAACATAGAGCACTACCTAATCAGCGAGGCTTAATTGCAAGCAGTAACATCCTTTGGTATCACAACAGCGGCGATGATAAATAGAGTCATCACTTACTCTCTAATTCATACTAAACCTTAACTACTATAAGTTCCAAACAATCAACACATTTAGATCGTAATTATTTTTTATCTTAATAAACCTCAATTAACATGATCTCTCATAAAATTTCACATAAAAATTAGAATGTTGCAAGAAATATATTACATTGAAATAAGTTTTCATGCCAAAAAGACGCACTTTTACATCGTAGTGGTAAGAGGAAATTGGTTATTTGTGTTTAAATTTGTGCCTTGACTTGAATGGCCCAAAAAGGGGATTTGATAAAATTGACATAGATGGTGAAGTCATTAGAAAATGGAGTCAAACTAGGAATGTGATTGAACGAAGGGGAAGGGATGAAGCAAAATAAATTCACTCTTCTTTTGCATGCATTGAAGATAACTATATACCAATAGTTTATAATATATTAACATGTAAATTCTTTTGGAAGTAAGGAGCCATTGGAGATTTCACTTATAACGTCAAGTCATTATTACCTGCCTTTAAGATGAAGATATCCAACTTTCAAAAAAACCTTATATTTTTAAATATTCAACTTTTCATAAATGTTTATTTTTAAAAGGAGGGAGTATACTTATTATTGTTTTTACTATTGAACAATACTTCCTCTATTTATTTGGAGGAGTATCGTATAAAAAATTATCAATATATTAATTGTTTAAAAATAAAAGAATTGAATCACAATACCCTTTAATAATATATAATCAAGCTTTTATTAATTTTTTTTATCACTATAAATGATACAATTATAAAAATAATTTAAAAAGTTTGTAATATATACCTATTAAAAAAGTTATTTTATTTAAAAAAAATAAATAAAAATAATAGTTTTTTTATAAATAAAATAAAACGGCGGAATACATTGCAACAGAGATTTTCCATTTCGTCATAAGATGGGTTGCAATTGGGGCCCGACCTCGAATAAAAGATTCCTTCTCGCGATTCTCTGTTCTCAAGTCTAGATTTTCGGTTTCAAGCTCTCCCAATCAACTTATGTTCAAAGTTATCCAGTTCAAACCAGAAAACCTCAATCCTGGCTTCAGATATCTGGAAACGCCTTTTCCGGCCCGAACAAGAAGACCTTTCCCGTCCCAAGATCCCCCGTATTGAATTGGGAGACGAACTATCCACCCCCGGGATGGATTTAAACCTTTCAAGTTGTGCCTGGCCTCAGAGTTCTTGGCTACTTCATGATCTTATTGTTCGCCGCTATCGTTGCCGTTACTTACTACCGTAGTTTGGTCACCTGGGGTCCCCTCTTGTTCCTGGGGGAGTCTCCTCGCTCTAGCGATTGCCATAATCACTGCGTTTCACATCCTGGTGCGTTTTCGCAAATCACGTTTTGTTTATGATAATTTGGATCATTTAACATTTTGCTAAGATTGCAAGGTGGGGTTTGGGAAAAGCTTCGATGGTTTCATGTAGAAAGAAGGGGTTTTTGTTACCGCTGTAGCACCATTACTGGCGCGGAACTTTGAACCTCTGTCCTTAGTGGAACCTGGAAATATAGTTGCATAGTCATTCACTTAGTAAGGACTATATATTTTTTAAGTAACAATGTGACGTGAGAGAATGAGGACTATATATTTTTTAAGTAACGATGTGACGTGAGAGAATGAATGCAGGTACAATGTAGGGATGTTGACTAGATCTATGATAAACTTATAGTTTCAACTTTTTTTGGGGCATTAGATGTCGTGGATTTGGTTTATGCCTTCGTCATAGAAAAGTCTGTCTCCTATATGCAAGTGAAATGGAGTTACAGCTATTCAATTTTCATTTGGTAGCATAACAATCACTTCCACTTGTTTTAGTACTTTATTTGCGCGTGTGCTCCTGATTTGTGGCTTTCGTTCAACTTGCAGCTTATAATGTTAACCTGGTGCTACTTTATGGTGGTATTCAATGATCCTGGTTCTGTCCTGAAAATTGGAGACTTCTATCAGAGGACGAGAGTTTAGAAGCTGGTATTCCTACAGCGTTCTCAAATGATGTTGCCCCTGAGCCTTCAGCTTCTGCACGGTCTTCTTCTGACGGAATGGAAGAAGACGAGAGACTGGATATTGTAGTCGTTGCCAGAATGGCAAGCCACACGTTGCCATCATTGCTCAATTTGTATGTGACATCATTCTCCAATTATATTTCTGACATTGCTCGATAGCTTTTATGCATATACCTTGTTGTGAATTTTAAAATGCCCTATTTTTTGTGAATGAGTATATTATCTCCATGCTGAGTTTAGGTAATGTAACGGAAGATGACACTATCTTAGTTCTTTTCACGTTTTTGTAGGCCAAGATGTGTTCTTAAGATGGATCATCATTGCATTTGGGTGGTGATTGTGTTGGTGCACTAATTATAAGTTTTTTTTCTCTTTTTGGTAAATATTTTCCTTTGTTCTTCAGCATGCTAAGTGGCTAGGTGAAATTTAAGAAATATTTATGGTATCCATTTTGACTCCCTTTTTATCTGTAATCACATCCATGGAATTTGGTTTATTGGCAACTTATGTGATGAAGTTTAGTGACCTTGGCACCCACTTCTCTGATGAGTATATTATATGTTCTTTGGAGGTTTTGAGGGTTTATTAAGAGAACGTTGGAGCTCCCACCTGGTAGTCACGAGAAAACCAGGGATCATATGGTGTAAATGGATTTGGTTCCCTTTGGACTTGAGTAAGCAAAAGATGTACAAATTTTGATAAAGGGATTCATGAAGTGTTATTTGAGTTTGATCAACTGAGATAAGTTTTGAAAATAAAATTCTGAATAAATCTGTCTGCGTTATGTGAACTAATTATCATATTTTTTACATCTATACAATCTGATCAATTGATTTTTAATTTGTCTATTAGTGTCCAGGAAACATAGATTTTAAGCTGATACTACTTTTTAGCTTTTTTAATAAATAAACTAAAAGGTAAAGTTTTATTATGTAATATGACCCAAAGTTATTTATAGCAATCAGTTATAAGGTAGAAGCAATGCAGAACGTCACCAACCAAAGACTGGCTGATTTTAATTTTAATTCAGTACCTTATTCATTACTGCTGTGTCGAATTCGTTGATTTCTTTCCTTTTTGGCTGAAATGTGAATGTCAAATTCTCTATTAAAATAATCATAAGGATTGAATATTCAAATAGAACTTCCATCTTTTGTTCTTTCAAGCATCCAAAAAGTGGTTAGTTCTATGTTATGTGGCATTCAAACTTACAGGCTTGGTAATCAGAGTTACTTTTAGATTTCTGAGAAATGAGAACAAAATTTTTGACTTCTAAATAGTGGAACCGCATATCATGAGATAAAAAGCAAAGGCATTCAGAGGGGACTGGAATGGGATGAATGATATGCTGCTTTCTGGTGACGCTTTGTTATCCCTGTTTCATTATTCTTTTTTTCCCTCCACTGATAGCTTTATACATTCCTTGAGACAACGCTGGATTGTTTGCTTTAGTGCCTAGTTTTATCAGATTCTTTGGTGCGTAAAGAATCATCATTATCTCCTGGGAGCTTTGCCATTGTCTTTTGGCTTCTAGTAAGTAGTTTGCTTGTATTAATCAAGTTCTTTCACTTTCACTGGTTAGTTCTGCTCTCTCATCATTACTGATGGCTCTTGCATATTGTGTGCCTTGACGCAGTTCTTATTTAGCTTTGCACTGAGTCTTCTTGTTTCGTTGTAATGCACTTGTCTCTTCTGTTAAGCAACACAACGTCAGTAGAGGTAATCAATTCAATTTATTCTCTTTTTCCTTGTTGAATTGGTATTGTTATATGCTCATGTTCGCCGACATGCTCACCTGGATAGACATATTGTTTACTCTTGGCTAAAGCCTATGCTAATCAGGTCTCTTGATGATAGGTCTTCTATTTCTTAATTAAGGGCTGTTTGTTACACAAAATGAGAAGGAATTAATGAAAAGAGAAATAAAAAAGTGATTTTGAGGATAAAAGACAACTTGCTTCCTACTTTTTTTTTTAAATAACATTATAAAAATTTGAGTAATAATTACAAAATATAACAGATATTATAAAAAAGAAGGAAATTATTCTTCTTTCTTACAACTTGTTTGGTGTGTGCTTGGGAAGGGCATAGGGTAAAAAATCATAATTCTTATTGCAAGTGAAGTATATGGTAACGTTAACAGTGAAGAATTTCTAGTTTGCTAACGTGACTTAGGAATGTATTCGGATCTTATTAAGCTGACATACTAGCATTGGTTGTTTTTAATCTAGGAAGGCAGAATCATGACTCTAGTCAGGAGAGAACTATTCATTAGCCGTAGCTATGATTCATTATCCTGTTTGTTGATGCTTTTTGCTCAAGCTCTCCATCGAAAATCATCTGAGAATTAATGTTTTAGGTATATGAGAAGAAAAAAGGAGTAAGATGGAGGTATGACCTCGGCAGGAAGAAAATTTTGAACAGGTATTTTCTTTAGACATGCTTCATTTTATTATTTTATCAGGTAATCAACAAAATTGCCTTTTTTTTTTGAAAAGATACTAACCAACGAGATAAACTAAATGAGTATAGACATATTTAAGAAAAATGTTTGATATCATATCACTAGCAGCAATATTTGTCAAATTGTTGAACCCGTACGCAATTTTATGAATAATTTTAAAATAACTAGGCAAATACCTGTGCTATGCAGGGATTGTTCCCAAATAATGGAAAAACTAAAATTTAAGTTATCTTAAATTTATAAAGCATTCTTTAACTTCTTCCATATAGTATGTATGTGTGAATAGTTATCAGTGACTCATCATTTGATGCTGAGATATAGAAGAGATCCACATGTCAAATTTTTATGATAAACCTGAGGTATTGTCAAAACATTTTGTGATGACTGATTAATATCCATTCTGCTGATTTGCTTTTCAAGGTTTTTGGGACAAAGAAAGCTCTGTGGTTGCTTCCTATGATTTCAAAAGAGGATTTGGATAACATTGCAGCTCTGAGGGGCCTCGAATTCCCTACACGTTCAGATGTTGAGGCATGAGGCTTAAACGTCAAGCTCATGGGTGTAGTCTTTCAATTCAAACCTATTTGCTACGAATGATGCTCTGCTCTGCACTTGGGCTTGCAGGGTCAGCCACAAATATTGCTACATCCTGCTTCTTGTTCGGAATGTGCGCGCACGCTTTTGTAAATCTGGTATTATTCTTCCCATTAATCCTGTATTATTGTTAGTTTAAATGGATATTTGAAAGAGATGAGAATGCAAGGAGCACTATATTCCTCAGAGGTGTCAGATTGTCTTTAGTATTTATTAAGTTTTTTAATCTGTGTGGTTTAATCTTGATTACTTATCATGTACTTGAATTAAATGTTAAGTGGTGGCGGAATCAATCATATGATATGAATGAGCAAAATGACAATAAAATATGCAGAGTCCATTTTGTACGCTTGACCAACCTTCTGTGGTAGATTCCGACTCGATGCATAAGGTAAGACAGGCCCTATTTAATGTGTCTGATTTTTAATTCATTTGACCAAAATCTGAATTCATTCTTGGTTTCTCTGCATGCCTCCTTTGGCTGCGCTTCCAAGTTTTGACGCTCGGTCTTGTTCTATATCACCTTTTGGAGTATGTTCTTGTTTTCTCCTCTTGTGTCGATTTTATAGAGGGCTTGAGTTTTCGCGTGAATCTAAAATGAACGGAACGCTTTGAGGATTGGCCTAATGACAACTCTTGTGGAGTTCATACCCACGCCAGCATTAGATATAGCTCGATAAATTTTAAAAGTAAAATATTCTTTTTCCCCAGAAAAGGAATAAATTAAGCTTCATTTTATTTTATAATGCATTAGAAGGGTTTTTGGCTTGGTATTTTTGAAGCAAAAAGATGTGATGCAGCTAAACTTACTTTGACTAAAATAATTAAGTTTGCATTTTGAAATCATTTTTATTTTATTTTATTTGGATGTAATCTAATATTTGGGATCAATAATGGTTAAATTGATGAATATGTTACACGTAGAATACAAATTGGTTTAAATAGAAAAACATTACATGAGTTATTTATTATCTTAAAGTATCTAATTAGAAAAATTTTATCAAACTGTTAAAGATCGACAATGTTAGATAATAATAAAGGATAGTAAGAACATAAAGTTAAGAAAAAATATTTAGATAGATATGATTATGCAAGAAAATTTATAATAATAAACATATTGAAATGGCATTAATTGAAAATAAATTGGTAGAATATCATTTAAGAAGATTTGAACGTATACCCAAAAAAAAAAAATGTTTTGGGAAACGCTGGTGAGAAGGACGAAACAAACAGTTTTTGAGTCATGCAAATTGAAAAAGAGAAAGCTTAACAAGATTGTTGTGAAGGGTCTTTTGGTAAATGATGTATCCTAATATTTGATTATTAATATGGTGTAATGATGGAAGCTTCTTGTTGTCCTCATTGTTGGATGTAATATCCAGTTCATTTTCTATTGGTGTTTCATGTTTTGATAAAAATTTTCACGATGACTCTCTTATTTAATAATAATTATGAAAGTCAATCAAATAAAATAAGAAGAAAAATAATAATTTTTTATACATTTTTGTTTTTTCTGCTTTTGTTTAAGAATAATATAAGTTGCTTTGGCCAACAAAAGGAGGAGGAGAAAAAGAAGAAGAATATAGGTTGCTTTTTCAACATACTACATCATTGCTCATTGGCTAGCCAAAAAAAAAAAAAAAAAAACCAAGGACTCACTGCATTATTGGAAAGCAAACGTCATGCATTTGAAAAAGTTGGAAGAGAATCATTGAGGCAGGAAGGAGTTTCTGGGAACATTACGGTAGAAGACCCTCGGTAAAAAATCTACAGTAGACAATTTTTTTCATATTCAATCACAAAGTCTTTTTCATATAACCACGTTGAATTTAATATTCTTTTCAATCCGTCGAAACTTTAGATTACAAGTTAGCTTGTGAATCTATGTGATGTTCATATTTTTCTTTCTTTTTTGGGCCAGAAAGTTCAAAATAACGTCATATTAGTGCGCATGTGGCCATGTGTAGAATCTAGGGAAGGCAACATCTCTGTGAGTGGCTTTGTTTTCTCATCTGCGTGCCAGTGTGGTCCACATTCTCATACACGTCTTCCTTCCTATCAATCAAAATTTTCTTTCTGGGAAACTCCGGCCCCAGATATCAACTTCCCTTGCTCTCTTCTTCATTTATTATTACTTTTCACTCTCTCCAACAAGAAGGTTGGTTAATTTTTGAGTGAATGCTTCAACTTTCCTGCACTGCCCCTTCTCTAAAATCTAAAGGAAATTTCCAATATCACCACCAAAAGTCTATTTCGTGGATTTTTTTAATCCTCTCCTTAGCTCTTAACTTTTCTAGCAGATGAACAGTCTTGCAGATATATCATATTTTTGGATGGTTATCACCAGGGAAAGTGTGGTTTGAATCAGGATTTTCGCCTTATAGTTCACAACTACCAAAAGAAATTGATAACTAACAGAACAGATGGTTATCTTTCAAGGTTAAAACTATGGTGATTTCACAACTTATGAGCCTATTAGTTTACTGGTTTTATGAACCACTGGAGACAAAACCGCAAGAAAGGGATTGTTTTAATTTCTGGGCGACATCATCGCCGTTTCAGTTCATTCGTGTGTGTATTTTCCAGAACTACAGAATTCAAGGACACGGGAGGCACTAATCTCTAAAAGAAGCAGAACAAAGCAGAGAATTTCTACAGATCAGCCTACATGCAAAAAAGAAAAAAGCAGCTTAGTTCTTTCACTATCTCTTTAGATCACTGACCTCTTCTTCTTCTCTCCGGGAAAAGCTTGGACTAGAAATGACCAAAGAAAGGCCTACAATGACTGGTGTGACAGACAGAATGAGGCCAACAGGCACCATCCAGAGCTCACTGTTTGTAGGATGATACTTGTGAATCCACCATCCAAGCAGAAAGCTTCCTACCATGCTAACCAAGAACGATGACAAGAAAATCAACATCACTTTCTTCTGTGTTTCCTTATTGCAACCTCCATTTTCGACTCCCTCTTCTGATCGTCCCATGACCTGTAACTGAGTAATTGCGTCAAAAGAGAATGCCCATATGAGACGAATGAGAATCATCCAATAAAAAGTTACCTGGAACTTTTAAGGGAACGAATTTGATCGAACAGTTGGTGAGCGTGGTGAAAGAGGAGAGAGTGGTGCGGCGAAGAAGGGACCTACGAGTCATACAAGCTAGCAATATTCATGGTGTGGCGTGCCCTCTGATTAAAAGTTCTTCGGTGAATCATACATGATATAAATATCAATTTTATAGACGGCTTAATGCTCCATATAAGATATGAATACTGTGTTTCTTTTTGTGATAAGGACCTAAAACCGTTGCTGACTTATTCAAGAAATAGAAAACGTAACAGGGAAAAATTAGGAGTCTAACCGTTAAATTATTTGCATTTTGTTGATATGTTTATTTGAAAAAAATTTATGAATATCTAATGCTACAGGTAAATTATGAACCGTCTATTTCCTTCTGAGTAATGAAAACCCAACACCGTTGATTCATTTCTTCCGGACGGCCAAAATTAGTATCATTTTATTAATATTTTTTTAGAAAAAAGCAATTGGGTGTAGCTACCTTCAATTTTTTAAGAGATTTTTAACTGTGTTCAGATTTTTTGTTGATTCTTGGATTTATTTAATTATCTTCCATTATAAATGGGATTATGGCTAGGTGGAATAAAGCTATTAGTTAAATTGTGAACGAGATTCTTGCACACGCTATTATGAGCAGAGAAATTAATGATTATGTATCTTGACATATTGCGAAGTTGTATTTAACTATTTATATTATTCACTGTTAATCTGTTTATGATTAATAAATAATTTAATATATAACCTTGCATAGATGTTATATTTATATCTGCAGGTTTTTAATCGTATATTTAAGAAAACCCAATAGCCAATGATCATTTACGAAAAAGAAATAGTCAACGATCAACAGTAAGTCTAACTAAAGTACTAAACTATGGTACTAGTTAATTCGGGAACAGGGAAAACAAAAGAGAAGTTGGAGACCACCACGTAAGTAAGTGAATAGCATATGACCATGAGGTAAGCCATTTCTGCTATATCTCTGTTTAGAAAAAATGAGTTTTGACTAAGTTATAATTCCATCTCATAACTTTAACTTATAATTCTACATCTATAATTTTAATCATTTATAATATTAATTTTTAAATTTTTAAAAATAATTATAATCTTTATAATTTTATTTTCTAAAATGTATGGACTAACATTTTAAATTTTTGAAACTATGAGTCAAAATATGAGTTGAGTTTTAATTAAATCAAAATCATATGAATCAAAAGATTAGTTAATCCTTCTGTTTTTTCCTGAATTTTCCTATTCCCCCCTTCATTTTTTTGGTTGGTTTTCTACATTTAACATCTTTCATTAAAAGTGAAGTATTTTAAAGTTAGTGACACTATGACACCCATCTTTTACATGATAACGACAAATAATGAAGTTACCTAATTTTTTTAATCTCTGTGAATTAGTTATCAATGATTTATTTGATATATTTTTAGATGCTTTGAGTAAGCATATTCAAAAAGAAATTTCTAAATACATGCCTTTCGTGGATAATATAGTTCTTATTATGAAGATAAGAAAGAAGATTAACTATAAACTTGAATTATGGAGAAAGATATTAAAGTCAAAGGGTTTCCGCCAGAATAAGAACAAGGGAAATATCTACATTGTAATTTTAATAAGAGGCTAGTGAATGATAATTTAAACTTAAAATTGAGTGATTAAATTATACCTCAAGTGAAAAAAATTTAAACATTTGAGAGCGATTATTCAACATAATAGAAATATTGACAGAGATATTGTACATATGATGCAAGTTGAATGGTTTAATTAAGAAAAGCTAAAGGAGTCATACTTAAAGAAAGTTTTATTGAATTGCTATAAGACTAGCAATATTATATGGTAGTGAATGTTGGATTTTAATGGAATAACAAGAGCATAAAGTTAGAGTAGCAGGATGAAAATGTTGAGATGAATGTATGGATATACACGTAAAGACAAAATCATAAATGAGTATATATAAAAAAAGTGGGCATCACACCTATTGAAGGAAAAATGATAGAAATTGTTTTAGGTGGTTTGAACATGTAAATGAAAAAAAGACCATAGGAGGCACTTGTGAGGTGAGTGAAACAAATAAACTTTGAATCCTGTCAAGAAAAGTAGAGAAAGACTAAAGAAAATATTTTTAAAAGTTATTAATTGAGACCTCTTAATTAACATTTTTAAAAAATTTAATAAATGATATAATACAATGACATCATATAATTTACATATCTGACTTCACTTAATAGAATAAGGCTTATCATTATTGTTTTTGTGAATTAGTTAACTAGATTTCATATTTAAAGACTGGATTGAGTATTTGAATTTTAAACTTGAACACTCTTCCCCTCGTATTTTCTTATGACAAATCAAACGAATCTTTTCTTTTTTCCTTTTTTTAAAAATGATTATATATTTTTTCTTTGGAAGAACAATGGTTGTGATTTTGCAAGCGTTGAATCGAATAATTTGAAGAGGATGAATGAGGAGATGGGAAAAAAAGAAGTGAAAAGGTGGGTGGGAGGAAATGATGCTTTAGCGAAGGAGCCCACATCTTTTGGTATGGCCCAAAGGCCTGGTTGCCTTGTCCTGGGCTGAACCCTGAGCTGATCCTTGTCACTTTACGTATTTTTATAACACCTCAAATCAGAGGGAAGCAAAAAATCTTTAGAGCTTACCTATCATCATACTAAGAGATTAGGATCACTCTAGGATATTAAACCTTTTTGGTGTGTATCTGCCACATCAAAGGCAAGACAAGGCTCTGGGTGGGCCCACGTATAGGTGAAGCTCACTCATCCAGTCATCCTTCTTTACGCGTCATTCTCGTTGCATTTCGCACAAGCAACTAATCCAAAACGTGGTTTTGGCTTCTCACGAAGCATCTTCAAACATGCCCTAAATATCAATCACCCTGCTTCTATTTGTAAACCATTCACACCCTGTTTCATCAGATGAAAGAAAGTTCTAAAACTCATTAATTTTTTTCTAAATATTTAATGAATTTTCAACTGTGTCCTAATTAAATGTATATATTTTAATAACTTTTTCTCACAAATATGTGTTGCAAAGTAAAAAAAAAAAAGTAATGACATTCTTAATAAATAAATAGGAAATTATTCTCCACCTGTCTTATTGCTCATAAATAGGACCCAGTGAAGTAATAAAAAGCATGTTTCATTTCTAATGATTTGTGCAAAAGTACGGACCACACTAGTTATTATCACCTTTTGGATCTTGTGGAGAATATGCATGCGCTTGTTAGGCGGTCTAATGCTACTTTTCTCCACTCGAACTAAACAACATTCTTTTTTTTTTTTTTAATTTCCAAAGACAAATAATTTCCAGGTCAGGAATGAAAGCCAAACAATAATTGAGCCTTGAGCATTTAATAACACGAAAGGCCATTATTCTCCAAAAAAAAAAAATTATGATGACGGCGATAATAACGCAAGAGCATCTTGAGATGCGAACCAAATCACCCGCTCTCGTCCGCACTCCATCCCCAATTACATAACTACCCTCCAGAGCTTATTCCCGAGGTAAACTTCGGAATTTAATTAATTTTCCGAATGACTTTTTGTTGTGCATGATAAAATGAAATAAAATAAATAATTATGAATATTTTAATTTCTCAAAAAATAGTAAAACAATCGTTATTATCGAGTAATAGTAATAAAAATGTAATAAATACATGGTGTATTCTCCAACAATAATTATGTAAAATTAATACTTAAGCTTCAACCATTAATCAAGCGAAGCGCAATTGCAATTTTATTAGTACCCAAGCAGAATTTTTTTAAAAAAATTTTATTAAAACACAACTATGTTAATTTATCAAGTTAAGACGAATGAATGCACTTTCACCATAAACATCTCAAATCAATGCAAAATTTCAATAACGAGATCAAATTAACAGTTTTAGTTAACAAAATATGAATTCATTGTATTCATTAATTTTACCTTCTGATGTGCAAACATTTATGTAACAAAACATGGCATTAATAAGTAAGCTTTAAATGTAATTTTTTGTATACTTGATATTAAGTTTAATGACTAAAATATCATAGTCTATGATTTTCAATGATAATATAACTATAATTCTATTCAGAAATTATATAGCAATCATTTTTGGATCTTTTAGTGAAAAGGATGATGATTATTTAATGTCCGTTTGTTTTATCGATTAAGAAAATATTAAATATAAATTCTTCTAATTCGTTTTAAGATATGTTCCGTACATCAATTTCAATAGAATTTATTTTAGATTAATCATAAAAAAGATTAGATTTTCGATGTAAATTAACTTTCATTGTACAAAAAGGTAATTTCATATTTTAAAATTTAAATATCCTTTCATTTTTTTTTTTCTCTTCAATCCAATCACATATTGGATCTTCAATAAGGTTGTTTTTTAATCAAAAAGGAAAAAGGGCGTTTTGGGGAAGACAGCATTAATGTAACCTTTAATTTTTTAAAGCAGCCGAAACAATTGTAGAACAGATAGTGGGACCCGCTTCATGCTCCTGGCCCCACACGCTTCAGTCACGCACTTATCTTCCTCATCCATTATTCCATCTCTCGTTCGTCCTCCTCCTCTCCAGTCTCCGCGCGGATTTTTCATTTTCCATTTCGCAATAGACAAAATCATCAGTTCTTGAGCTCGCTTTATTTCAGCTCCGTAAGTATCACCCACATTCAAACCCGCATCGGAGAAATCACTACTTTGAAGGCAAAAATGAGCATGAATGCAGCGAAATCTCGGACTCGCGTGGGAAAATACGAGCTGGGTAAAACCATTGGCGAGGGTAGCTTCGCCAAGGTGAAGTTTGCGAGAAACGTTGAGACGGGACAGCACGTCGCCATCAAAATCCTCGACCGCAATCATGTGCTTCGACACAAGATGGTGGAACAGGTGGCTGCAATCTGTGTCTTGAATTGAAGCTTCATTGTCAATTAATATGGCTTCAATTTACTAGTTTCGTGTCGCTTGAGATTGTTTCCTGATGACCCTACATGGGTTTCTGCCTATTGCTGTGTTAATAATGCTTCAGATGAGTGGTGCCTCAATTTTTCGGGCTTTTGACTCTGGTTTTTGTGTGTGTTTTGTAGAGCTTGTCATTATTTACATATGGAGACCTTGTCTGCCGGTTTTCCCTGCATGATTATGCTTACGTAGAACCTGTGCATAATATCTTGTGTTTCTTTTTGTTATGGAAGTGATAAAGTATTGGAAGTTGTTCTTTTTCTTGGCAGCTGAAGAGAGAAATTTCCACGATGAAGCTGATCAAACACCCGAATGTTGTTAATATATTTGAGGTGCCATTCGAATCTCAAATTCTTTTTTTTCAGTTCTTCTGTAGTTGAAACAAAGAAAGTGTTTTCTTACTTTTGATGTAAAATGCGCTTTTTCGTCATTTTTTTCGTATTTAAATTTACCAGAACAGAAGAAATTGCTTTTTTAGAACTGTTGATAATTTCTGTCATATATTTTATTAGTAAAGCACATAAGTCAACCTCTCGAGATCGAGAACTATTATAGCATTAGTCTTGGCAGCGTACCGATCAGATTCGAAGTGCTTGAATCCCAAAAGTCTCTGTACTCTTGGGACTTGCATGATGATTCTTCCTTAAATAATTTTTTCTCCTACAAAACGGTTCACCGAGTAATTTAAAAAACAAAAAGGTTGATGGAGTTCAGCTAACTTAATAATGTGGTGGGTGACGTATTGAAGCCAAATAAGCACACCTTCGTATGCGTGTCTGTACAGTGTGTATTTATTCAAACCTATTTTTTATAATTTTGAGGAAGGGCAATCACAAAGTCTCTTAATCCTTTTTCTATGGAAAACTTAATGGCGGGGGTTATATATAAGCAGTCATATCTTCATTTTAGAATAATTTCATGGTGTAATGTATGATTACAAAAATTGAAAATTACATTCTTGATTCTTGGGTTAAAATGTTGGATGAAAATTTCGTTTTCTACTCTCGAAATGCATTTAGTTTAGCGTTTCTAACTCAATATGTGTTCTGGTTAAGTATAGGTAATGGCAAGCAAAACAAAGATTTACATTGTCCTGGAGTTTGTTGATGGTGGAGAACTATTTGACAAAATAGTAAGTTACTATTTTTGCATATGTTTTTCTCTTTGATAATATTTGCCTTCCTTCTTTTGCTTTTTTCCTTTGAAGGGACAGTACGTTAAAATATGCTTGCTATTTCTTTAAGTACATTGATGTCTTGTGTTGATGATCTCGCATCTGTCTGTAGCTAAGGATTGGCTTTATTGCCATTTTGATTTCCAGGCTAACGATGGGAGACTTAAGGAGAGTGAAGCAAGGCAATATTTCCAACAACTTATTAATGCTGTTGATTACTGCCATAGTAGAGGTGTCTTTCACAGAGACTTGAAGGTCTAAAAATTTGCTTAGTCCTCTAGATATTTATTCTTATCATAGGCTTACAAGTGTAGTGAGGATTGATTTACTGCATATTTCTAATAAAATAAAGACTCAGACTCAGACTCATCCTCATTGTACTTGGCAGCCTGAGAATCTTCTTCTGGACTCGAATGATATTCTTAAAGTTTCAGATTTTGGACTGAGTACATACTCCCAGCAAGTGAGTATTTATCTTCTATATGATTGGCATAGGTTCTTGCTTGTCTTTATGATTAGAAAAGCTTTCTCTGAAGTTTTGAGTGTTATTAGCATCCTGCTTGTTTTTGCTGATGCTATGACAATTCGTTATAGTTTTACACTATTTATTCCTTGGGCATTTGGCAACCTATGTTATCAGCTTTGATCAGATTATACAGAAAATCATTTATTAGTTCATGGGCTAACTTTTGCTGATTGACTTGACATAGTCACGGGTTTGATTTCATTATCCTTGAACAATTTGAAATCAGACTGGACTGCTTTTAGACGTGATCTCTTTTAACTCCTTCAAATTTTGCTTAAGTGAGCTGTTCCCTATCTAGTTGCCCTTGATGTTTGCAAAAACTTAGGACTCAACTTAATTTTAATGGTGAATGGGTTTTATTTACTTAATGAAGTTAAATTTTTTAGGTTGCATGAAAAAAAAAAAACACTCTTACTCAGAGTCTCTTATCATGCAGGATGATGCACTGCTACGCACTGCCTGTGGAACCCCTAATTATGTTGCTCCTGAGGTACCTAGCATATGTCTTCATTTATGTGATGGGAGACCACACTGGTCCTCCAACTGTTTTGTGTGTTATCTCATGCACTGTCTGCATCAGGTGCTTAATGCTAAAGGCTATGATGGTTCAGCAGCTGATATTTGGTCATGTGGTGTGATTCTCTTTGTTCTGATGGCTGGGTACTTGCCGTTTGATGAGCCAAATCAAATGGCTTTGTATAAGAAAGTAAGTTGTTTCAGATTATGATTATTGAGAATCAATGGTGAAAAAGAAGCTATTTATCAGGTCATTTGGAAGGAAAAATCAATAATTCTAGTATATTCCAGATCAGCAAGGCTGAATTCTCATACCCATCATGGTTTCCACCAGATGTAAAGAAACTGCTGAATCGTATTCTTGATCCAAACCCTCTCACAGTGAGTCCTCAAATCCTACTAGCTCTTTCAAGGATTATTTTTCCCACTATACCGAATCTTTTACTCTCACTTGTTTATGATCCTGTTCTCCACTTCTGATCCTCTTGTTTGAAAACACCCAGCTGGAAGCGTGATAATTTCTTTTTAAACATTAGGTTGCTTTTTGCAGAGGATAAAAATTCCAGAACTCTTGGGAGATAAATGGTTCAAGGAAGGATACAAACCACCATGTTTTGAAGAGGAAGAGGGTATAAATGTAGATGATGTAGCTGCGGCCTTCAATGATTCCAAGGTACTTAGCTTCTTGCTATGTCTGTTCAATTTCTTTTGTCCAATGTTTCCTTAAATAACTCCTGACATGGACGTTGTTCTACAAATAACACAGTGTAGTGAAACTGGACCAATCTTACCTTTCAAACTGTTTTATTTTTAGGTAAATGCTTTTAAGTGGGGGAGTGTAAGTTGAGATATGTGAAAAAGTTTTCTGAAGCTCTTCTCTATGTATAATTGTAGAATAATGTACATTTACTTTTTTTGGTAGGAAAACCTTGTGACAGAGAGGAAAGAAAAACCCGTCTCCATGAATGCTTTTGAGCTCATTTCGAGGTCCCAGAGTTTCAATCTTGACAGTTTGTTTGAGAAAGAGATGGTGAGTGAAAATTAGTCTATGCCTTGATCATCTTACGGGATTCATATTATACAAGCTTCGTTCATATGACAAGTCACATAAATTTGACTTATGACACCCTAGTCAAAAGTTATGAATTATGAAGATATTCCTTTTTTGTCAATTTTGGTTGAGCATGTTCATTGAAAGCCTAATGTGAATTCACCTAGGAGTTTTTTCCTTGGGGAGGATGCATTACAAAATGTTGATAGTATGTATTTGTTCTTTCTGGTTAATAATGTGTGTTTTCTGTGATATTCTAAATCAACCCTATAGGGTATTGTCAAGCGAGAAACAAGATTTACTTCTCAGCGCCCTGCACATGAAATTATTTCTAAAATCGAGGAAGCTGCCAAACCACTGGGATTTAATGTTCACAGGCGAAACTACAAGGTGATAGTTTGTCTTGTCACTTCGACTATGCATAATACCTATGTGTCACAAGCTATTTCAGATGTGAGGATTTTTAAGTCAAGAAGGGAAGCCACTAATTATGCTGTAAGAGTACTCTACCTCATGCAGATTAAATTTTGCAGATGAAGCTTCAAGGTGACAAGACTGGAAGGAAGGGACACCTCTCTGTGGCTACTGAGGTACTGGGTCATTCTTCAAGGTTATAAGCATTTTTTCCTAGGTGCATGTCAAAGGCAACAAAAGGTTATAATTTTCCGATCAATCTACTTGCTGAGAAAGATTCTGGTCTCGTGTACTTGGCCTGACTTTTGAATGTGAGCTGGAGAATTTGCTTGTTGGTGATAGTGACATGAATTTGTACAATATGAACAGAAAACACAGAAACCAAGGCAGAGATTGAAGTTGCATTGTTTTGAAGGCACAGTAGATTATCATCGTGGTTCTTTGATTATATTCATGCTCTAAAGATGTATTATCTATTTATCTTCCTGTATAGTTGCTTAAATTTCAAAAAAGACCATAAATGGGTTGAAGCTCGTAAATATCATAAAAGTCAATGGGAGTCTTCTTATTACTTGACAACTAACATTGTCTAACCAAGAAAGGGGATCTCAGGCTAAGCCAAAGAATGTCCCTGATGGTAATTAGGGGAAAAGGAAGGAAGAAAGCACAATGATTTATGTATTCATTAGTGTCTTCCAATTTATATGGTTCTCACTTTGGCTTCAGGTTTTTGAAGTGGCTCCCTCGTTGCACATGGTGGAGTTGCGGAAGACGGGGGGTGACACACTGGAGTTTCACAAGGCGAGTAAAATTTGAAAATTCCGTTGTAATTAAGAAATTTAACTCATTAAGAGATTTGCTAGTCTGCTACTGCTAAACTACTGGGTTTTTGCACTCAATTTCTTTCGTAGAGTTCATTTTTATAATTCTTTCCTTTTGGCTCTTCTCAAGTACTGCATATCAACTGGAAAGAGCAGAGACATATTTCAGGATCGCTGTTAGCTGTTGATTGACAGATCACCCTATTCTTTATTTACATGCAGTTCTACAAAAACTTCTCGTCAGGTTTGCAAGACGTAGTGTGGCACACTGAAGGAAAAAATGGAGGAAAACTTGAACAATCAAGGCAAGTCACCTTCCCCAAACACCCTGCTATAAATGGCTTACATTGGTCTGTGATGAGGTCTTACCGCCTCTCTATGTGGTCCACATATATTGTAGGAGTGTGGGGAGAGCAATCATATTGGGTTCTTCATTTTCATTCTCTTTAATTTGTGTGCAGCTAGTGAGTGTATTCCGGAGCGTGTATCGGTTGGAATGGACCAAGCTGATGTTTGATAGGAGAAACAATATTGCCCACAAAATTGGTAGCCGCATTGTTATAATCATGTTGGGCTCTTAAACTTTATTACTAGCTTAATCAGGTGTGGATGGCTAGATCATGCCCGAGAGACTGGAAAGAGAGATTTGGTTGCCTTTCTGGTTGATGAATGTACAAGTATTTGCGCACGGGCTTGTGTAAATTATTCATGCGCCATTTTCATTGTTTCACTTTTGCAAATTGCAAAACACAGAAAATGATCTAATGGAACTGGTGGCTTTTTTTTTTCTTTTTGTTTTTTTTTTAATAACCTGTGGTTATTGTACTATGGAAAACCATAATGACGATTTCTTCTTCTTAGTACTATACCCGTAGTTTTTTAAAAAAAAAAAAGGGTGTGAGATTGTCTAATCTTGCTATGGACTCCCTTTGAGGTGCATCCTACTAGCTATACTTTCTTTTAAACCAAGATGTGAATGAATAGAAACTCAAAATTGTCATCCAAAGTCATGAGTTTTTAGTGTCAAGCTCGGGACTTTTAAATTAAATCCTCAAGAATTTAGTATGAAGATTAAATTTGTTGATGAAGTTTTGAGTTCAATCACATAAACTATTGGTTAAGTTGCTTTTAGTTTTATCAAAAGTTGTTTTAACTTTTGTTAAACTTATTGTCCTCACTTATACGTTAAGCTCCTTTTTATTGATGAAGGGAGGAGAAAAAAGACACATGAGTGAGGATAGTATATTTGATAAAAGCCCAAGCAACTTTTAGCAAAAGCAAAAGCTAATTTTTATATCTCATATCAATGGTCATTTTATTTGGAATTGTAATTATTCATAGTGAATATAATATTACAGTCTTGTTGAACATTGAAGAATGTAAACTGTACATCCTTAAGTTCTCTGTTTTTCATGTGCGTTAGTTACATATATTGATTTATTGGTTTGCAATGATATTGAATTTTTTGTTAGAAACCTTAAATAAGTGGGCTACCGCTGCCACAGACGTGTGTGGTATATAAACGCAGGTTATTTATGTAACAAGTGAGTGTGTGAAAACGACGATGGGCATTACTGCAACATCTTTATTTGAGTTGGCGGGAAGCAATATTAATGTTTGACAAGAATGTCTAAATTTCGCAGTGCAAGGAGTGAGTAGGATTTTTCTGCGCCGGTGGTCCTTCGAAAAAAAAAAACAAAAAACAAAACACAAAAAATGCACCGAGAACGTGTAGTCACTCTTTGTGGTTTGATGTTCTCTTGCATTAACCGAACGGGCAGTTTATATAACGCACTTGATTTTTAGACGCGTCGCAATATATAAAACAAAATGAACCATCGCATACGGTGTTGGAAGAAACTTTTTGTAACGCTAAAGCAAGAAATGTTTCCTGACAGAAATTTTTCGCGCAGGTGTGTTGGATCATCTAAAAAGAAAGATGCAAATACATTTATTTTGAAAAAAACATGCTTAATAAAGACATTGCATTTACTAGCATGACATTCATAGTGATCGTTACCTTCTATCTAAAATCAACTTTTTGGATTAGCAAAGTGATAGAACTAAAGTAAAATGATGTTCTCCAAATAAAGGTTGGGTCAGACTTGATACGGATGGCTCTGTTAACAATCAAGGTGCGGCTTCTTGTGGAGGTTTCATTCACAATGATCAAGGCAATTGGATCAAAAGCTTTACTAAATACATTAGTTATCAACCAAATACGACAGCTAAACTTTTGGGCATCTTAAAAGGTTTCAACATTTGTTGGGCAATGAAATTTATTAAAGTCAATGTCTACTCAAACTTTATAAAGGTGCTCACACTAATACGTAAAGAATTCTCCACTAATCATCCTCTTGCTGCAACTATTAATAATATCAGAGATCTATTAGACAATCAACTTTAACTATATTTTTAAAGAGGTTAATAAATGCGTCGATTGGATGGCTCATTTAACATCTAATGATATTTTAAATGTTCAAATTTTTAATAATTCACTTTTTGGCTATATGAATATTTTGCATGCTGATAAAACTTAGTTTGTCTGTCTGCGCGAGTTAATCCCGTGACCTTCTATTTTTGAAAAAAAAAAAAAAAACCATCGCAAACAGATTAAAGCCGACAACACGAGTTACGACACTATCTTTCGTACAAAATGCTTCTTTAGGTTAGTTATTCCTTTTTACATCTGATTAGGGAGGGACTAGGAAACCACAAATAAAATGGACGTCAAAGATTTATTTATTTTTGGCAAAAATTCACTAGTGTTATTATTGACAGATGAAAATACTCTACGTAAAAATGCTTGTGTACCAAAGGTATATGAGAAGGTTTAATCCAAGAAGTTTAGGGATAACCTGGCCCTTGAACTCAGATGAGAAGCTCATTTACCTAAAGAGTACCTTATCATTATCATCAAAGCGTGGCCCTTGAACTCGCCGACTTATGGATGGCCTTGCAAGTTTAACATCATTTTATAGTTCTTTTTTTAATGTTCTTTCTTTCAAGTAAATATACAAAATAAACTACATATTTTGATATTAATAGACAATAGAAAAATAATATAACCAATTATAAATTTAATTTTTTGCTGGCAATTGAAATCATAAATTCTTTGGGCATCAGTAGTGCAATACTTGAGATTACATTGAATGAAGTTGTGGTTTGCAAGATTGAGTGGGAGAGAAAAGGAGGAGTTAAGAGATACAAGACTAAGATGCAAGATTGAATATTACTCCTCTTGTTTTATTTATAAGTTACTTATAGCATATTTTATTAGAATTAAATAAAATTTTAAAACTTATTAACTCTATCTAGAGATTTAATAATTTTTCAACATTGTCCCCTATTAAATAAATATATTTTAATAACATATTTTTTTTTTCAATATTCAATGGAGAGCAAATATGACTCATAAATAGGATAAAAAAATCTTCTCTCTATCTTATAAATAGAATGAAAAGGAGTAAATGTTATGAAAAATTATTGAAAATAATTCTCTCTCTCTCTCTCTCTTTTTATTAAGAGGTAGATGTAAAAACTTAATAACTTTTAAGACAAAGTTAATAAAATTTAAGATTTTTTATTATAATAAAATATGTTAAAAATAATTTATAAAGAAGACCAGGGGAAATACATAACTTAAAATAAAATACTCTATTATTTAATAACCCTCTTAATATTTAATAGAAATAAAAGGATAAAAATAAATATAATAATTGCTGAGGAACTGCAGAACCAAAATAAATACTTTTTTTTAACTTTATAAATAGAATTTAAAGAACACATGAATAATGTTAAATTTAAGAGAGATGTTTTGACTAGCTAGTGAAGCAGAGGAACATTGAATAAATGTAAGAATGAGTTTGTGGTTGGACCGTTGGAGGAAGCTGTTTTAATTTAGGAGATGAATGGGCCCACCTTTATTAGTGGTCATAGAGTAATGGAACCGTCCCCCGCCACCTGGATCGTTATATTTATAATTTTATGATCATCAGATAGGGACCCAGTTAGGCCTGTGCAGGATGCCCATAAGCTCGAGATGCCCGGCCCGACCCGAGCAAAATATGCCCAACCCAAGCTCTAAAAAAATTGCCTAATACTGTTTGGGCATGGTCGGGCTGAGCCAGATCTTCGGGTTGGGCAGGGTTTAGGGCTGGGGTATCCAACCAATTGACCCTACCCGGCCCGAGATATAATATATTTTTTATAAAAATAATAATATAGGATGTAATTTGTTAACTTGATGGGGACATAAATGGTAGTTTTTTTTTTAGATGCCTTGATGATCAAGTTTATAAACCTTAGGTTAAATATTTTTATATTCCTTAGAATTTGGAATTGGACTGTGACTTGCATGAAAAATTCCTTCCATATTTGCTTTGCCATTAAGTTTTTTGATGACACCATAATATTTTTGCTAGTGATATTTAACAATCTATTACTTTTAAAATAAGAGCTTGAAGTGATTTATTGATGAAAATAAATAATTTGCTACGGTGTATTTCAGATTTGTGTGGATGGTTCTGATTTTTTATTTCGGTAGGACAAGGTTGAAGACCCTGCCCGAGGTGCCCGATCCCTGCCCGAACCTGCCCACCCGGCCCATCCAAAGTCGGGCGTCTTTCGGGTAGGGTCGGGCTTTGGGCATAGTTTTTTTGCCCGAAGACATTTAGGGCAGGGCATCGGGTTAATGGGCTGCCCTACCCGACCCTGCCCATGCACAGCCCTAGACCCAGCAAAATGATACGCTTCATCTCTAATTAAACCAATTAGTTCCTTCCCTGTGCTTCTAGCCTTCTATATAAGTCCAAATATGTCCACCTTAATATTAAAGGCATTCTCCTTCCTTTAGGTATTTCTAACTAAATTACACATCTAAAGATTTTGTTAATTATCTTTAAAATTATAAACATTTTCATATTTATTTCTATTTAATAAGGTGTCTCAATTAAAAAAAACTATTAATTACACTTCTAATTAATGATATCTTTGAAAAAATCTCATTAATTGCACCATAAAAGATCCCAAGATTCCTCATATTTTATAATATCTTACATAAAAAATGTCTTATATTTTTTAAGGAATGAGTATATGCAGACAATTCCCTAATTAGGGTCATTCTTATAGATTATATCTAATTTTGTAAAAAAAATCATAATATTTATTTATTACTAAATTAACTTATTTTTCATTTGCCTACATATATGTGATTGTCTAAGACTTTACCATGCTCTCTATATGATTTGATCGTACATTTGTACGTATACAAGCTAACTTACAATATTATTATTACCAAAAAAATTATTTCCTCTTATCCTTATTAGAGGGCCAATCCTAGAAAAAAATTTTAATTTTTAATATCAGATATTTGATAGAATATAATATTACTCATACTTAAACTCATTAACTATGAGATAGATAGAATGTATTGAGAGTTATGAGTATATTAAGATTATGGTATGTTTATATTTATAAGAATTTATTGAATCATTGAAAATAAATTTACTGGATTGATAAATTTACATGACCTTTTGATAATTTTTAGTGCCCTTTCTAACCTAATAGCAATATTTGTGGGTATTACATAATAAAATTTATGAAAGACATGATCACTTATAATCAAATTTTTGTCCCTTTTTTGGTATGAAAATTTAAATTCATTTAATTTTATTCGGTTCAATAATATTTAGTTGCTTTTGACATTTCATCTTAATAATTACTTTTGAATAGTATGAGGACACAATGCGAAGAATAAAATGATGAGCAAATTTATGATCTAATTAAAAAATGATCATCTTATGTTTTGGAGGAAGGGAGCAAGAAGCTTGGTATGTGTTCAAAATAAGCTGTAGTTGTACATTGTCATTGCTAGTGAATTTGTTGGAACTTATCATTAGATATGTAAACTATAGGTGAACATAGATAGGTGTAGTTGTTAACTTGTTTGCTGTAGTGGTTATAATAGTATACTTTGTACAAATTTGTCAATACCTGAATAGCTAGATTGTATTGTATTGTTGGAATTTGTATAAGAAAAATTTGGACCTACATAATTTCATAAAAAATATTTAAGAAAAAACAAGAAATGACATTTTCAAGCGAACTAAACACCACCTTTGTCAATCGTTTTTTTAAAAAAATATGTAAGAGAGGGGGCGTTTCTTGGTGGAAGAAATGCCACCTCTGTTAGTTAATTTAAATATATATATATATATATATATAGTAAAGAGGTGATATTTTTAACTCTATCTCTATTTGTTCTTTAAAAAAGGAAAAAAATTAAAACTTCCATTTTATTTAAAAAAAATATTAATGAAGGAGGTGTTTCATAAACTAAACGCTCTTACTATAAGAAAAGTTTGTGGTGTTTCATTAATGAATGAAACATCATATGAGACTTTAGATAGCTTCAAGACTTATAGTGTTTTTGTAAATGTCACTAAATTAAAATTTTAAATACAACCAAAGCCTTTTTTTAATGCAGTAGTGCTTAATGCAAATTTATTTTTTTATTTAAATAGGAGTAAAATTGAGTGTTTATTATATTTTCAAATAAAGTTAATGATTTAATTATCTTTTCTTGGTTCTTATAAGGTGGTTAAAAGTTTTTTAGAATAGGAATTGGAGGGAGTATAATAATATCTACATTACAGTATTGGTAATTGCATATGTCCATCACCAGATAAACAAATTATATATATATATATATATATAAATGGATAATTTTTTTGACCATATATATACTTTACACCTTGTAATATTGTTACATTACCAAATAACCAATACGTTAATCTAATTCTTGCCTTGTCCGGGAAACCTGATTTTCAATAGGATTACATGTGAAATGATAAACTTCAAAATTTACAATTAAGTGATTTCTTGAGATGAATAATTTACAAAAATCACACAACGAGTAATGTAGATATTCATCAATCCATTATCTTTGTTGAGATAGAGATTATTTGAGTTTCCTATCGAGAGATTCATTATTCGAGAATCACTTCAAGCTTTTATTTAATGATGATTTATGATTCATACATAAGAGAATCACTCTAAATTTATATTTGCTTTCTTTGAAACTTTTCCCTATTGTACCTTCTTCAAATCAAGAGATGATACAAGTTGTTACAAACTCAAGAGTTTGAGGGGGAGTATTGAGATAGAGATTATCTATTAAGTTTTATTCTGTTGAAATTTTGAGAATATTTTATGCTCATTAAATATTATTATGATATTCATTGTTATTATTAGGCTCATATATAAGCCTTTCATATCAGTAGAATAGAACTTTTTTTTTATTGGAAAAGTGTCAAGAGGGAAAGAAACTTGAAAAAGCTGTCAAGCTTCTTAAAAAAATTAAAGCATAATAGTGTGAGCACCTTAGTTATTCTATCCTCAATGAGAAAGCATTTTGCAACTAATTTAAGATAAATTAAAATTCCAAAATTAAAGTTGAGAGTTTCAGAGAGAAATTAGATATTTATATTTGATTTTAATGTGAATTAAACAAAGGGAAAAACGTGTAAAATTCAATTAAGTGTCAAAGTAGCTTTTCAAAATCAGATTCCACCACTTCTATCCTTGTTCTTCTTCACCTTGTTTTGGGTTTAATTACCTTCTTCAATTGGTGTGTGAAGGTATCTCAATTACCATTAAGGCTAAGTGTTAGTTATTAGACCTAATAACCACTTAGAATCCAACACATAAATCACTCAAAAAGCTACACTGATTTGTGATTCGACCCTTGAAATTAGTCCTAACTTTTGTCTAGATCATGTTTAATATTTTAAACTAATCAAAATTATGATATTAACTAGAGTTTAAGGCCTAAACCAAGTTAATAGAAATGATCAAAAGTAGAAAGACAATGTAATCAAAATATGTGTTCATTCATCAAAACATTAAAGCATAAACACAAACACTTAGAGTGCACAATTAGTCCAAGAATCAAATACACATCCTCTCCTATTTTAAACAAGTTTTTTGGCCTAGATGAACATTGTAATACCTAGAATCACTTAGCAAAGGCATCAATTACATAATCTAAGAAGGAGATAAGAAGAATTCAAAGCAATTGAAAATAAGAGAAATGGTTTATAAGAACTCAAGATGTGGATTTATCTCCTTAGAAAGCTTCAATAGTCTAGCCTCTCATGATAACTTGATCCTCAATCAGAGTTGACCTTCCTCCAATCATGGCTTCCACGTCTTCAATACTTGATTGAGATAAGGTATTATGGTTAAGAAAGTATGGGAAAGTGAGAGAAAAGAAAAGAAGATGGCACTAGAATTTCCAAAATTGAGAATAATTGGTGTGAAAAGAAATGTGAAATTGTGTGAATAAAAAGTATAAGTACAAGAGAGAAAGAAATGAAAACTTAAAAAGTGCCATACTCTATTAATATAAAAGTCTTACAATATAAAGATGAACCTTGTAACATTTTGAAATTTCATTCTTGAGTCAATCAAACTAATTAAGGCTAATTAAGCAATTTGGAACGTAATTGATGGTGTATGGATGGTTAGAGAGTATTAATGAAACTAATGAGTTATGGTTGTAGTCTAAGGATTGAGTCTAGAGTGGCATTGAGCTCCTTGGGCCCTAAGGAGGAAAATGTAAAGAAGGTGTCTCTGCACCTCAAGCCATGGCAAGTGCAATGTCTGCCGTAGCACATTGATCATGTTCAAGAGTAAGAGCTCTCTGTACCATATGCTACAGTGTGTGTGCCATGAGCCACAACGCATGGCCAAAAATCTACATAATAGCCGTAAATCTATGTTTGAAAAACAAAGAAAGAAATAGAGTTTAAGAGAGAGGGATGAGAAGCTAGCAAAATGCTCTGTTAAGGCTTGATGATTGGAGCTTCTTTGAGGGATTCAAGCTTGTCTACACTAAAGTAAGCCCCCATTTACCTCTTGTCTTTCTCTCTACACTAATTTTAAGTTAGGGTTTTTATTAAGAGATGATTTTCATACTTATAGGGTTATGGGTCTATACCTATTAATTTAAATAAAATTAATGAAAGTTATTTAAGTCATTTAAACCATGAGTTGATGGTTTTATGTGTTGTTGATGGTTGAGGGTCATTAATATTAAAAAATGGCACTTAATAAGTTGGATAAAGGTGTCTAAATGAAATTAATGATGGTTTGGGAGTTTAATGGAGCTAAAAAAAATTAATAAACTCAATGGGCATGATTGAATGCTAGAGATTATGATTTTTAGTGGTTAGTGTTGAGTTAGAGAGTTGAAATTTAATTAATGGAGGTACTGATGATTGTTAGGTGTGGTTAATTGTAAATTAATTATTTTCAGCACCATTCAAGCTTTGGAAGTTTTAGAAGTAATTGTTATTGAGAGGCAAAACATTTGACCTTTTAAAAGTTTAAGATAATTAGAGAAAATTTAATTTATTTATTTGCTTGTTTAATTGATTATAGATGTTTATGAGTTAGTTTGAAAAATATGACATGTCTTTGTAAATATTCAATGCAAGTATGGCATGATTTTATTAAGTTATGTAATGTTAGAATAGACTTGATAAAAATCAAGAAAAGAGATTAATTATGTGTAATGTGAATACGTTGATGGTGATATGATTTGATTGTTAACTCTTACATGAAATATATGAAATGAGTTAATTATAAAGGCATATGTGGTTTATATGTAATATGTTGATGATGTGAGAAATGCATTCTATCAACATTATACTTGAGAATTTGCATGCAAGAACATGATTGATAATGTGCATACTATGAGTTGAACATTAATGGCATTACATGATCATATCAGGTGAGAATCCGCTTAGGGAAAAGAGTAGAGAATTTTAAATCCATATGGTATAGTTGCCATCCGGAGCATGATGACTTGCCTATTTATTTATATCGTTTCACTTATTCTATGAGAAACTGTTTTACTTATTCCAAAAGGGACTTGAATTTAACTAATTTTTACTTGTTCAATGAAAAAGTTTCATATTTTTGACTTACTTACACTATTGGTTGATTGAGTAAACAATGTATTTTAGACCCTAGATTATATATGAGATAATTGAGATAATTAGATAGAGCTAAAATACTAATGCAAGTTAGAGTGTTTGAAAGCATAAAAGTAATGAATTTTACGATGATTTATGAGAAGTTTTCCCTTTCCATTTTTAAGAACAAGGGGTTGAGAGTAGAAAATGTGATATTGTGTTGCTTTGGTCTATTGCACATGTGTCTTTTAATATATTGAGTATGATCTAGTGGCGAATGTGAGCTTTTGGCACTAGGAAATGAAATTGGATGCCTTATTTGTGATTTAATTGTAAAAAAAAGTAAGTTTGCAAATCGGTGTCCAACTTTTAATTAAGAAATTATTTGTGAATGAGACTGGTGCCATTAACTAGAACTCCAAAAGATTTTTCTATAAATACCTGGATCACCTAAATAGGACACCAGACAAAGAATGAGGCTCGTTAGAAGTTTACCCTAATGCTATCAAACTTATAGCATTAGTGTTGTCTCTATGCAATATACCAAGGCATATGGCACATAGAGGAGAAGCCGTGGCACGTATGTGATATACTGCAATACATCCTCTAGTTTGTGTATTCAAATGTTGTTTTTCACTTAAATGCAATTGTTTTAAATATAAATTGGTATCCCATGCTTTCATACATGTTTTTACTTTGATTTTGGCTCATGGAAGTTATGTTGTAGTGGTTTGAAAATTTAAAAGCTTGAAATCTTATTCCTATCACTTTTAGTACTATTGAAGTCATAATGATTTTTCTAAAGAGTTGGTAATCCTTTAGGCGTAGTCTTGAGATTACCATTAGAGTTTATGGTTAAGTATTAAATAATAAGGGCAACCTTACAAACCTAATAATAACTAATTAATATCATAATAATATCTAATAGATGTAAAATATTTCCTAAACCTCAATAGAATAAAACTTAATAGATGATCTCCTATCTTAATACTCCCCTTTCAAACTCATGATGCTCTTGAGTTTGTAACAACTCGTATCACTTTATTTGAGAATGTGTAATAAAGAGGGTTTTCAAAAGAAAAAAAGTAGATATAAACTTGGGATGATTATCTTATACATGAATCATAAATTAACTCTAAATAAAATCTTTAAGTGATTCTTGAAAGGAATGAATCCATGGGCACGAAACTTGAAAGTGATTCTTAAAGAAATGAATTATTGGGTGGGAACTTGGGAGTAATTTTTAGAGAAATGAATCAATGGGTGAAATCTCCAAATAAACCATCAAAAAACTAAAATCAAAATAAAGAAGGAGGGCTAGAGCTTTGCTATACAATGTGTAACATCTTAGATTTCAATTCCTAGGTTAAGTGTATTAATCAAGATAATTAAATAAAAATGAATACTAATTAGTTTAATAATGGTTTGGAATGGCTAAAGGGTCTATTGATTTCATTCACAATCTTTGGGTTTAATATCCCAATAAACCATCAAAATATCAAAAGGAAAATAAAGAGGGAGGGCTAAAGCTTTGTTATACAAAGTATAACATCCTGAATTTCAATTCCTAAGTGTATTAATCAGGGATAGTTAAATAAAAATAAGTATAATTAGTTCGATGATAGTTTGGAATGGCTAATGAGTCTATTGATTTCATTCACAACCTTTAGATTAGGTCCATGAGGTTTGGGTTACCTAGGCTTAAATTAAAGGTGCAAAATAAAGCTGACTCTCTGTGCCATCTGTCATAGTGGAGGCACAATGTGCCATGGCAGATGGTAAAAAATTTGATTTATTAGCTAATGTGTATGAGATGAAATAGAAGGAAAAGGGAAAATTGAAATAGAGGGGGTGATAAGAGGAGATGTTGGTTTGCTAGGGCATGTATTTAGGACTATTCTAAAGAGATTCATGCTTTTACACTCAAGATAAACATTTTCCCTCTCATTCCTCTCCTCTTCCATGTGTTCAAGCATGAGTTTTCTTTATAGGAATGATAATTTCAAATCTTAAGGCTATAAGTTCAAACTTATTAGTCCTATTAGGATTAATAAGAGTTGTTTTAGTATTCTAAACTTAGCTTAAAGGCTTTTATAAGGTTTTGAGCTAGAGTCATCTATTTTGGACAAATCCTAGACCTCTAAAGGATGATTTTGGATTGTTGAGTATTATATTAGTGATTATTTAAATTAATGAAGCTAAATAAAATTAATGAGAGTTAACAAACTCATTGTATATGAGATTGAAGTTGTGGTTAGAAATTTGGTTGTTAAAGTATGATATTTAGGGGTTGGAAGTGGTGATTTTTTATGATTACTAGTGATTGTTTCTAATGGATAATTATTGTAGACTAATCTTATGAAACACAGGGAGCTTGAATTCAACTCGAAAGTAAGTAATAATTAGAGGTAACCTTTGAGCTCTCAAAGATTTGAGGTAACTGAGAGAATCTATTTCATGTTATTGCTTGTTCCTTAATTATATTTTGATACATCAAAATGTATGTATGTTGTTTTAGTTTTAAATATATCCATGTGGGATTTGAGCATTAATTAAAATGTGAACTTTGAAAATGATTTTTGCTCTTGAATTTGATAATTGTTGATGAATATGAGCATGATGGTGATGATGTTGTGATAATTTGGCATGATCATATTGATAATAAGAGTTCATCTAAAGGGAATAGTAATTGTGTCGACATGGATCATACTAACATTACAAGGCTTTAGTGTTTGGTATATTACATTACTCTTAAATCCCACCTAGCAAAAGTAGTAATAGGGGTTACCCTTAAACCTAAACTAGTAAAGTTAATAATAGTCTTATGGCACCCCTATGTTTAAGATGGGGGAATCCTTGGTCCAAGATTGAGTGCAGGGCCCTAGCTTATCAACCCTAATCATTAGAGAGTTTGGACTAACCTAGTTACATGGGTTTAGCTCCTATTTATTGTGTAGCTTATGAATTTAGTTAACAATGATGGAGATTTGGTGGAGTTATTTGATCATGCATTGCATCGAATTTTTGTTTTTACACCAAAGGTTATCATAATTTTTCACTTTACATGCCTATTGTTATTTAACTTACTTGAGCATGTTATAAACTACTGTAATTATTAAGTGGTTGCATTTACCACTGTACTCAACATTTTTCAAGCACTAACTCTAGTTCAAACAAGGAAAAAGCTCCTAAGGCTTAATAATTTGTCAATCTTACAGTAATGCCTTGTTTTATTTTGCATTATGTGTAATTAATATTAATAATGCCAACTAGAATGATTATTTTGGGTACTTGCGCCATTGCATGCATTTAGAATTGATTGTAGGTATTTTGTGCCTTAAATTAAGTTGTATAAATTGATAATTTGTTCAGAGCTAAAATATCTATGCAAGTATGTTGTCGGTTTACTAGAATGATTGTAAATGACTATTGATGATTTAAATGTTGTCTTACCTCCCCCTTGCTTTTTTTGATGAATATGGTGTTAAGAATTGAAAATGAGATGTAGAGTGTATTTGTGTGTTATGGTGTGTTGCATAAGTCATTATAAGTCCTCTAAGTTTGGTCTAGTTGGTTTGTGAGCTTGTGGCCCTTTAGTTAGGCTTTGGACATCTCTTTTGTTGTGAAAAGTGTAGGAGGCTATTAGAGTTTGTTTGAGTATCCAACTCTCTTATACAAAAAAATTTAGAAGTGAAACTATCTTGCTATTAGTTAATTATTTAAATGAGCTTTTTATAGATATTTAGATCACTTCAATCAGATAACAAACGGAGATTTAGAGTGCGTTGAAACTTAGTTCTTGAATCTATCACATGATAGCAAATCACTAACACATTCTGTGCAATATGCCACAGCACATGCATGGCTTAAAGAGCAACCAATTGCAGTACATTGCATCTCAACCATAATGGCTCCTAATACAGGAAAATGATGTTTTTGCCCCTTTTATGTCAATGTTTTCAAAAGTAATTGATATTTCATATTTCTGTACATTTTATATACCTAATTTTGATTTGTTGGTTTAAATTTATTAGTTTTTAATTTTAAACTTGAGATCTTATTTTGAATAAAAGAATTTCTGATTACCATAGCAAGGTTTCATTAAAATGGTTAAGAATGTGGCTAGAATAGGTGATATTACATAAAGCTCCAACATGAACAAACTATCAAAAGTTGTGAAACTTACTTTTGGTATCATGAAAGAAGTCAAGAGAGAGAAAAATAAAGACTGAAAAAATATAGTATTTTATTGATATGAAAGGCTTATAATACACAAATGAACTTAATAATAATTAATAAATATCCTAGTAATATCTAATAATCCGATACAGAATATGTCCCAAATCTTGACAGAATAAAACTTTACAGATAATCTCTATCTCGACAATCTTGACGTTGATATTAATTTTTCGCATAGCAATAAATTTTTAGGAGATATACTAGGTCTCGTTAATTTGGATCGAATTAAATCTCTCCAATTAGCAATTTTTTTAATAAGACAGACTTTTTTTTTTTTTGCCAATTTATAAGACAGACTTGAATATGATAGTCTAATTAAGGGGAATAAGAATCGTTTGGCCCAAAAAAGGGAAGTAATAAATAATTGATCCACTTGACGTAATTGTAAAAAAATGTACATTATTCTTATATTATCTATTCTGAAAATGTAAAAATATATATATTAATTATAAAAAATAAATCTGAATGATTGATATGAACAACAAACTAATTAAACTGCTATTTGCCTTAAGACAATTGCCATGAAAACTCGTATTTCATTAAATTTTTTTTATTACCATAAAAAATTGAAGGGGGTGGAGGAAGTAATACCGACTTGTTTCAACATAATTTTTATCATGAGCTAACCGAACCTTTCGTCACTTGATCAAAGAAATTAACTTCGAGATAATTGGGGTTGGAATATTTGTTATAAGAAAAAATAATACTAATAATAATATAATACAAATTAAAATCTCATCCATCTCCAACACAAGCGGAAACACGTTTTGAACACCCCCATATATGTTAAAGTCAATATTGTAATTCGAAACCTACATTATATTGTTCCTACTTATGATAGATAAAACACAAGAAATTGGCTATCAAGTTGGGCATTTATCACTGTAGGCGTCCACCGCTCAAACTTGGTCCACCACTTCATCATTGTGATTATCGTCCTTCTTTTCTGCAGTATTTACTCATGAAAAGAAAACTGATTAAGTTAAATAATAGGACGGAGAAGAAATAATTAATCTTATATTAGATGGACGAAGAGATATCAGCGTTTAAGAAATTTCAACTTGATTAAATCACAATAATCTAGTGATCTATAGCTGAAACCTAGTTCTAATTAAAGAGTCCATTGAAGACCCCTTTTTTCAATAGAAAACGTATAAAGATTAAGACTTTAAGTAGATTTACATAAATAAATAGACTTGAAGTTTACGAATATAGTTCTTTTAATTTCTTAAATCTGATTAAAAGATAGATGTTCCCAGATTTTAGGATGCAGATTACAGAAAAAGACAAAAAAGCATGGAAAACGAGCCTCATCTAATTAGTAAGGCAAGAGACAAACCGGTTCACAAAATGACATTAAAATAGTATTATAGCCAACCGGATACTAATGATAATATATACAAGAGCCGAAGATCAATTGATTTTGGTCGGTGAGCTAGACGAACTGAACGGTTTTCAAAATATTTCAGCATATGAGTCTCATTCTCAATTCATAGTGAATTGGATGAATGCGAGAGATGCAGAATAGTCGGAAGGGCCATAAATTGTATTCATCTACCTCCAAACCACTTGCTTGCACACATACATATATTTTATACCCTTAATGAATTTTATATATATATATAGTAGAACTACTCTTTGTTAATGAGGCGGTTTCTATTTTTATATTTCGGTGTCTGCGCAGACAAATGAAGCAGTTCTCTTCACACAGAAAAACATTATTGTAAAAAAGAAGAGTTATGGTGAAATTCACATTAAAACAAGCAATTGAAATCACATGGGATAGCTAGCAATAATTTGCTCATATTTTATATTATTTGAAATAGGGAGCGACAACTCAAAAATATAAGAAGAGAAAATGGATGACAATGCATCTTAAAATTGAAGTTTTATGATTTTTTTCACTTTATTATATATTAATTATTAAATTCAATTTTATTTCACGTGAATGTGATAATTTTCTTATCCAGTCAAATATTCTCACATTTTAAATATCCTAACATACATGCAAATCCCTAATTAGTTGCTTATATTGCTGAATCTGAATTCTGAATTGATGTAATTCTACATAAAGTACTTAAATACTATATATGTACATAAAAGTTTTGAGCTGTCAAGGAATGGGTTTGGAGGGAATAAAACCGTGTAGACTAGCTAAGTCATAAATGTTTTTGACCAAAGAAAGTTATACATTTTCAAATCTTCTAGCCACTTTAATTTGTTGGCCAAATTTTTTCCTGCATTATCCACCAACCTAACTAAATCTAGGTGAGTGATCAATACACAATTGCACATGCCATACCCAACTGATCAACTATTAAAAGAAAAGTCAACATAGGATTGTAATTTCCGTGATACATCATGCCCATGTTGGACTATCTGCTTATGATTATTATATTACACTATGTATTGCCATTGGCCACCTATGCTGCTTGGTTAAATTAAAGAAAAATATTGAATTGTGTTACGTAATTATATATTCTCTCACTTTTTTCTATCTTGAATTTCTTATGATACAAGCTAATAAACACACACTGCACACAGATGCACAAAGCAAATTCATCTTTAATTATTTTTGTCGAGATATGCTGCCATATGCATTATTTGACATATAACACAAGCTAAATTATTAAAAATCAAACAGGTTATTAAATCAATCAAGCTAATTCAAAGGGTTAATAGTTAAAACTATAATTAAATTAAAGTATTTTATTGAATCAATTATTACACTAATTCATTCAAGTTAACCCAATATTTAATACTACGTCAAAAAATTTGAAAATCCCTCAATGCAATATTCCTTTGTAATGAGGTTTTTTTTTTTTCAATAACCGGTAACCTAGTCCTCAGTCCTTGCTCCTTGGCCGATGGCATGATATATTGGCCTGACGAAATACTTTGGGTATATTTTCAAATTAAATGATGGTAAAGTATACTACAAGAAGTCATCAATAATTCATGAAATATAGGAAGATCATTAAGAATTATGCAACTGACGATGAAATTTTATTAGGAAATTATTGAATAATGTCAGAATATGAAGATTCCATCAATATATAATTACAACCAACTCCTGGAGTCTTGACTGGCGCTGATATGAATCAAACGTGAATCAAATTGAAATGGAAAGATCCCCTTGATCGATGTTTCGTTTCGTGGGTAATTAATATTGTGATGAGATTGATTTATAGAAAGATTTTGAAAAAATATCAATCAAGGACCACCGTAGCATATTTGTATCAGTCAAGAACTAATAGATTTTGAAATTTAACTGCAATCCCTTACTCCTTGACTAATATTAATTTTTAAGTAAAATAATTAAATTGCTCCTAAAATATAAAATAAAAAAAAGTTAGCCCCCACTATCATTTACACCATCCAACCAAGTGCTACCAATAAGGTCACCGGAGCCCCTATCGCCAGCGAGGTTGCCTATGGCTGCAGTTTTGATGCCAGTGACACTTGGTTTTTTAAAAATTTTAAAGGTGGCTAAAAAGGTTTGATCCTACATCCTCTTAGCTACCTAAAAAACTTATGCATGGCCAAAAAAAATGTAGCAATTCAATTTTCTAAACCACTTTCATCTTATAACATAACAGTGTGTTATTAATTTTAGAATGACACTTATTATTTTATTAATATTACTTGTTAATCTGACATCATTAATTACAAATGAGGAACTTTAAAGCTTTATACATTTTACCTGTTAAAGTTTGAAGGTAGTGTTGTTAATCAAAAATTATTGTCATCAAAAACACGAATGGATACTTGTTAATAAATTAAGCCCATCCTATCAATTTTTTTGTAAAAACTTGAATGAATTATCTTTAATTTTGAAAGAGTTGTTGTTAAAATCTAAATGGATATTTGTTGATGAGCAACTATCATTTGAACAATAAAGTCTATCTTATCCATTTTTCTAATTTGTTAAAGCCTCAAATAAAATTGTTGTTAATTACAAATGCATTATTATGTAAACCCGAATAGATACTTATTGATGATTAAAAACAAAAGTGTAATGGAACAAATGTATAAACAACAAGCCATTTGGGTTTTGACAACAACAAATTAAAATTAACAACAATTCATTCATGATTTAACAAGTTAGAAAAAAATAAATAGGATGAACATAATTGTACAAATGTTAGTCATTTATCAATAAGTATCTATTTAGGTCTTCACAACAATGAATTTGAAATTAATAACAATTTATTCAAACTTTAACAAGTTAGAAAAATAAATATGATGGACTTAATTATAGGTGTTATTCCTTTATAAAAAAAAATATCTATTCAGGTTTTAATAATACTTTTTTTAAGATTAATAACATTCTGTTTGTATTTTAACAAAAAGCTAATAGAATTAGCTTAATTATACAAGTTTTAGTTATTCATCAATCAATATTCATTTATATTTTAACAATATCTATTCCATGATTAACAATGATACATTCAAACATTAACAAATAAAATGTATGAAGTTTTAAAACTCTCAATTTTTAATTGATCACGTCAAATTAAAAAATAATATTAGTAAAAAAACAAGCACCATTTTAAAATTAATAACACACCATTCTATTATAATATGAAAGTAATTTAGAAACTTGAATTACTACATATATTATATTTTGCTATATATAATTAAATGAGTTATCAAGCTTTTTAAGTGATCAAAGGGTTGTAAGATTAAACACTCCTTAGCCACTTTTATCATTTTTTTTTTCCTTAAAAAGTGTTAATAGCACTGGATCTTTAACAACTAACTGTTTGCTATAGGGGCCTCAGCAACCTCACCGGTGGCAGGGTCTCAATGATAGTAAGGGTGCCTTTTATTATTTTATATTTTAGGAATAATTTAGTCATTTTACATAAAAATTAATATTAGTAAATGATCAAGAATTGTAATGAAATTTTAAAATATATTAATCATTAATTAATATAAATATAATTCAGTGATTTTTGATTGATATTTTTCTTAAATTAAATCCGCGGGTGCTGTCAAGGTGAGATCGAGGTTTTGACAGGTCAGCATATAAGGACCATTAATTGTTTCTTTGATGGCCAGCCACCAACAACTAACGGCCTCTCCTTTGCATGCAATATGCCTCCACAACACGACACTGTTCTTTTTAATTGGATCCCCACCGCCACCTTTCTTGTATTTCCCATAAGCACCCCCACCACTTTTAGTTTTACTCCTCCTAAATTAAAACATAAAACATTGATAATTAATTTATAGTTTTAAAAAGAGATTAGTTGAAATCTTAATTTTTAAAAAAATTTAAATCTTTTTAATTTTACCATCATTAAATATTATATATAAATATTTTAATAATGATAATTAAAATTTCAATGCATTATTTTTTAAAAAAATAATAAATAAAGTAAGGATATAATTAAAAAATAATTATAAAAGTAATTTAATATTTTATATTTTGAACTAAGTAAGACTTATAAAAAATATCTTATATTATAATTTGGAAAAAATATTTTTGTATTCCCTTGGAGAAAGAAAAAATGAAAAAAAAAAATTAAAGAATCATTCTTCCTGCTTCCCAGCCGTGTGGGCAGAGCATGGAAATTGATGGTATCATGTACTGTCTCATTAAGCTTTTTCTTTAAGAAGTAAATCCGCTGCACACTTTCTTTCATTTCTTGTGTCATGTTCTCTCAAAACCTTCAGCTATTAGATTTGATCAAATAGGTCTTAAATTGTGTAGCATGAGTTAAAGATTTAAACCCGACCTAAATTTTTATAAGGCTTTTTTTTTTATCATGGCTCATATTTAAGTCTGTCTAAAATTTAGCTTGACTTAAAAGTTTATTTAAAAACTTACTTAAAAGTAAATTTTTTAAATAAACTTACGTATTAGTTTTAAATGTCTCAATTATGTTTCAGAACTATTAAAATCCCCCCACGAACACATAACTTGAATTATCAATTATAATATAATACAGCATTAAAATTAATGTATAAGTCCGAAGTAATTAAAAATATAACTAAAAATAAAAAAAAAGTAAATTGATTAAAAATAAAATGGTAAAACTTATGTGTATGCAATAAACTAAATAATAATAGTAATAATAATATATGTAAATAAACTGAACTGTTAGGCTTATAGGTTATATTTTATGAAAATATGTCTGACCTATTTAATTAAAAAAGCCTAATCAAAGGCCTACACTTAATCTAAATCTATTTAATAAATAAATTAAGTTGAATCTGAAGTGGGTCAAGCTGTAAGTTTTTAACAGGAGCTTAGTACATTTTCTTCCCTTAGGAATGTGAAAACTGAAATCGAAATTTGGTTTTTTTTTTTTTGGTTGAGCAAATTTTGGTTTTTAATTCTATATTATGTTTTTCCTTTGGCTTCCACAAGTGGTTGAGCTATAAATCTCTCCCGAAACTACTTTCCCCAATATTCATGAACAGTTGTAATTAATACCTTTCTTGTGCGGTTAATACATTCGTATCCTTGGTCCATACCTCAGTCCATGACGTGGCCTAACTTATTTTAGCGTGTAGCCCTTCTATTACGTCCATCAACTAATATGCCATTACCGCAATTTTTAATTTTTTATCATTGAATTTTCCAATCCAATATTTAAATGTAGAATAAAGGACGTCTTCTGCGAACAGAAAATCTATAAAACAAAGATAGCATGCTTTTTTCATAAATTGTCCTCCAATAGTATTTCGATAAAAATATAGTAATCATAATTTCACGTTTTATAGGACCAATCATTATCACTTACTATAACCCAATATTTGATAATAGATTAATATTTAAAATTTATAAAGAAGACGATTTTTTTAATTGCCGTATATCATTTGCTCTTATGAAACTTTTTATAAATCATTTTTAATTGATACTGATGCAAAAAAAAATATATAATATATATATAATATTTACAAATATGTTTTTGTCTAACAAATTTAAAAAGTGAAGCCATGTTATTTTTTTCCTTTCATGAAGCCTAATTTCAAAAATATCTTTTAAATGCTTCATCTGTTTTTATATATAAAAAAAAAATTGTATTACACAATTTAAGAAAGTTAGTTAATCATAATTATTATGTTTGAAAATAAAAAAATTAAACTAAAATACCCTATATTAATTAACATAAGTATGTATTAATTATTTTTATTAATGTTAATTATAAGAGATGATTTAAAAAATGTGTAATAAATATTTATTAAAATAGGTGATTTTATTTATATAAAAAAATAAATAAAAATTAATACTTTTTTTATAAATAGAAATGGAGGGAGTATTACTTAAAAAATTATACCATAACTTATAAATAAAATTAAATATATCTTTTGAAATATGTTTTGCAGATGAGATGAGATGAGATGAGAGGGATTATCTTACTTCAGCGGTCAATTGTAGTTCAGCTTCCAGCAAAGTGCAACACTCATTTCAAAATTAGTACCTTCCGGGGGGGTGAAAAAGTGGAACTCAGCTTTATAAAAGAAGGGACGCCTCTTCGACAATCAAAATCTACAGACAGACGCACGTTCAATCTCAAAGACCATCACAGACACATTCCATTACGCAGCGCACAGAACCGCAGAGAACGAGACGCAGAGAGAGCGAGAGAGAGAGAGAATGGGAAGCACAGGCAGGAACGTAGAAATGGATAACGAGAGACTAACGCTGAGATGGACTTCAAGGATTCATCCTCCATCGTCATCAAAATCCGGCGACACTTACCGGACTTCCTACAGTCCGTCAAGCTCAAGTACGTCAAGTTGGGCTATGGCTACTCTTGCAACGCGGCCACCGTCCTCAAGTTCGCCTTCATCCTACCTCTCTTCCTCTCTCTTTCGCTCCAGCTCACCGGTCTCAAGCTCGCCGACTTGTCCCGGCTTTGGTCCACCCGCACGGTTCAGCTCGATAGCCTAGATGCCATCACCAGGCTCGTGGCCTCCGCCGTTCTCCTCTTCCTCTTCGGCCTCTACTGGGCCACCCGGTCCAGACCGGTCTACCTCGTCGACTTCGCCTGCTACAAACCCTCTCAGGACCGGAAAATATCAGTGGACGGTTTCCTCAAGATGACGGAGGAAAGCGGGGGCTTTGAAGAAGACACCCTTCAATTCCAGAGACGAATCTCGAGTAGGGCCGGTTTAGGTGACGAGACGTACTTGCCAAGTGGGATTACGGCCAGACCGCCGAATTTGAACATGAAGGAAGCCCGGTCCGAGGCAGAGGCCGTCATGTTCGGATCTTTGGATGCTCTGTTCGAGAAAACAGGGGTTCAACCCAGAGACATTGATATACTGATAGTGAACTGCAGCTTGTTCAACCCAACCCCGTCTCTCTCCGCCATGATTGTGAATCATTACAAGCTCAGAACTAATATCAAAAGCTACAATCTGGGAGGGATGGGGTGCAGTGCCGGACTGATCTCAATCGATTTAGCCAAAGATCTCTTAAAAGCGAACCCGAATTCCTGCGCCATTGTCGTCAGCACGGAGAACATCACCCTCAATTGGTACTTCGGAAACGACCGTTCAATGCTCCTCTGCAATTGCATCTTCCGCATGGGCGGCGCCGCCATCCTCCTCTCCAACAAATCCTCGGATCGTTGCCGGTCCAAGTACGAGCTAATCCACACGGTGAGAACCCATAAAGGATCCGACGACAAGAGCTTCAATTGCGTGTACCAGAGAGAGGACGAAAAAGGAACGGTGGGTGTTTCTTTAGCGAGAGAGCTAATGGCAGTGGCGGGAGACGCCTTGAAGACAAACATAACAACGCTGGGCCGGTGGTTCTTCCGTTTTCGGAGCAGTTCATGTTCTTTGTGTCGTTGATGAGGAGGAAGCTTCTGAAGACGAAGGTGAAACCGTACATTCCAGATTTCAAAACGGCGTTCGAGCATTTCTGCATACACGCCGGAGGAAGGGCGGTGCTGGACGAGTTGCAGAAGAATCTGCGACTGAGCGAGTGGCACATGGAGCCGTCGAGGATGACGCTGCACAGGTTTGGGAACACGTCGAGCAGTTCACTCTGGTACGAGCTGGCGTACACGGAGGCCATGGGTCGGGTAGGTAGCGGAGACCGGGTCTGGCAGATAGCTTTCGGGTCTGGTTTTAAGTGTAACAGCGCCGTGTGGAGGGCAATACGGGGCGTTCAGGTGGGAGACTGGCGGGGAAACCCCTGGGACGACTCGGTGGATAAGTATCCGGTTAAAGTCCCCGCTTCTTGAATTGCCACGTGGAATGATGTTATTGGTGCTAAAGCTTCACGTGGATGTTAATGTTTGCTGCTCTTTTCTTTTTACTTTTAAATAATCATTATTTGTTAATTACTTCATTATTAAGAGTTAAGACTGATATGATGATAGTATAATCAGTGAATTAATCGTGAAAAACTTAGAAAAAATGATAGTGTGTTGTTGTTGTTTTTTTTTTTTTTTGGGGGGGGGGGAGCAGCGTGCTTTTTTAAAGGCAGAATTTGATGTAATTCTAATTTTTCACCCCGCGGGAGTTTTTTTTTTTTTTTTTTGGTGGGGGGGGGGTTGTTGGTAAGTGATGCTGCCTTTATTCCAGGACATGAAATTGGCGAGCACGGGGAATGCAAAATTGCAAATTTTTCAGACTTAGTTCACAATTTAACTATTGGTCTTTGGAATTGCATTGCGACCTAGATAATCTTCATTAAAGATGTTCAAAACCAAACTAAATTGAGAGGACCAAACCAAGCATAAAAGAACTAACCGAAACTGATTGGTAATCTAGGTTACTTCAAATTTCAAACCTTATAAATCGAACAATTTGATTTAGGTTTCGGTTTTAGGCGCTAAGAACCTAAATCAAACCTTAATCAAATTTGATTGAAATCTTTCTCCTACTTATATATATATATATATATATTTTGTTGGTAAAGAAACTTTATTCTATTTTTTTACTTAAATTATCCCAAGTTCCCTAGCCCAATCTAATAAAGAATTTTGGGTTAAATGACATATTTGTTTTGGAATTTTTTTTTTTCAAGAACGTTTGGCATTCTAAACATTTTTTGAAGAATTTTTACCCTAAATTTTTTTTTTAAAAAAAGAGCATTTTTGCCTTGCCATTAAATATAAAAAATGTTGATAGTTAAATTAAAGTTTGACAAGAGTTAAATGGTATATTTGTCCTGAAACTTTTTCTCTAGAGGCATTGGGATCCTGAACGTTTGTTTAGAGTTTATTTGTCTTAGAAGTTTCAAAAAGAGAGCAATTTTACTCTGCTATTAGTATTGAAAATTATTTTGACTTTAATTACCACATGTAGCCACGCGACATTTAAACAAAAAACTTAAAAAAGACCATCTAGATAGCAAGAACACCTCCATTCACATCAATAACAATAGCAAGAACAATTCCATAAACAACAAGTAATAACAATAGCAAGCAGTACCAAATCACTTGAACCCATACCTATACCTGAAAACAATCAACTATCTATTAAATCAATCCATACAAACTTGGCCATGTGGAAGCCCTCTCCTTCTATATTTGACAATTCCACTATCTCACTTAATTATGATGACTCCACGAACTCTGACCTTAATTTGGACTCTTCTGAGGGCTTTATAGCATCAAATTTGACCGTAGCGGCCGTGGCAAAAGCAACAGCTTAAATGTTATCCAAGGAGAACGTGGTAAGTTGGGGGAGGACGATGACATTCTAAGGAAAGTTAAGAATGGTGAATTTTGCCTTTGATGGACAAAGCGATGACCTTATGGGATTGAGTGGCCATTTCCGGGAGGCAAAAGGACCGAGCCAAATGCAAAACTTCTTCCAAGGCTTACAAATCTTAGACACCCATTTTTTCCAACTTCACATTTAGACTTCAATTCATAGTAATGTGGGGGTTTGCTGGTAAGGCGGGAGGAGGAGGAGGGAGGACAAAATTGTTCTATTTTTAAAAGTTTTAGAGCAAATAAGTTTAAACAAAAGTTCAGGATATCCAATACCCCTGTAAAAAAGTTTCAAGGCAAATATATCATTTGACTCTTGGTCAAATTTTAATTTAACGGTCAACATTTTTCATACTTAATAATGGGGCAAAAATGCTCTCTTTTTTAAAAGTTCGGGGCAAAAATGCTATAAAAAAAGTTTAAGGTGTCAAGCATCCTTGGAGAAAAAGTTTCAAGGCAAATATGCCATTTAAATTGAGAATTTTCAACAAAAATATACAACTTATTTGCTTCCTTCTCATTCAACAAAAATATAAAATTTATTTTGAATTGATGTTAATTATGAACTTATGGTAAAAAGTCTGGTAAAAATATAGAACTTATTTGCTTCCTTCTCCTTCAACAATTAAAGAGGGACAAATGTAAATATTGTATCTTATCCGGACCCTCATAAGTGAATAAAACAACATTTAAAAAACAATAATAAATTTGAAAAATAAAAAGCAATAATAATAATTGTCCAGACCTTAATAGATAATAGCATAATATATGTATATATATATGTATATATATATAGAGTAAAAAATAATAAATAATAAGAAATAAAATTATACAAACCCCAATAAGAAAAAAAAAATAAATAAAATAATAAAAATGATAAATAATAAATAAGTATGATAAAAGACTGTAAAAAATATATAAAAGAATAAAAAAAGATAATGGAAAATAGGAAAACATCTTTATAAAAAGAAAATAAGTAAATAAAAAATTAAAAGGTCTTTGATATGAAGATAATTAAAAATGACACCAATATAACAAAATCAAATCACAATCTAATATAATAATGAGCTATAAAAGTTTGAATATTTTAAAATAATATAATAATTAAAATATAATCTAATATCTAATATTATGGTTTAAAAATTTCAAGATAATATAATATAATATAATATCTAATATTAAGATTTGAATATCCCAAAATAATATAATAACTAGGATATAATAATAAATAAGATAACAAATGCTAATCTCGAAATAGTAATAATTAAAGAATATATAAAATTATTGACATAGATTAAAAAGATCACAATATACCTAAATGTAGGAGCCTATATTGAAGGAAGCAAAAGAGAGGGAGTAGGAAGCTAAGGTAACAATTGTGAGATAAAAAATAACAAGACAGGAAATAGAGAGACGAGACTTAATTGACGAAGACAATTATAGTCAAGCTCATCTCATGTAAACTTTAGCCTACATATTAGTGGGGACAAATGGAAATCATAGGATCACCTTTGAGATTTAGGATTTTACTCCTCCATCCTCTATTGTCCTTAATTTAATTCTTTCGTCTTCATGTGAGTTAGCGAGTCATGTCTTGTTTGGTTGTTCATATACTCGATTACCCGTTTGATTTGTCTTTTGTCTTTCAACCTAAGGATTGATTTTGGATTCTCTTTAGTTTTTCTTACTGCGTATGTACAATCCCATAATATTTGAGTTTTGACTCCCATAATATTTGAGTTTTGACTCCTTGGCTTTGAGTTTGTTGCTTGCACCTATGTCCACTATTTTTTTGACTCTAATATTGTGCTTGGTTAAGAAAAGTGTTTTTATAAAGACCTTTGATTGTAATATATATATATATATATATATATGCGAAATTTCAATATTGTGATATGGAAAGTATATGTGAGAAATTCTGATGAAAGGAACTTCAATATTTAAATCTCAAGTAAATGTTTATTGATTCATCATTGTATCTATCATGATTTTATTATTTGTTGCATGAGACTTTTAGAGTTTTCATGAGATTGTAACTTAATTAATTTATTATTCTATATAGTGATAAATTATCATTTTCACATAGTTATAAAACCATTCACTGTGTGAGACTTTTAGAGTCCTCATGGGCATATAAGTCAATTAGTCAACACAGTGATAAATTATTGCAAGCACATGTTTCAAAATATTTTATTCTTAAGTAAAAATAAATTTTCCAAAAATAAATAAAATAAAAATAAATCATGTTTTGAAAGGTGAGTGTATGAAGCTTTCATAAATCTTATCAAAATGTTTTTCCAAAATTATTTCCCAAAATCTTGTTACAAATAAAGAAATAAATTATCTTCATGAATAAAAAAATATAGACCAACTTTAAAATTATTTTATTAAAAAATTAATAATTAATATTTTTCAAAAATAAACCTCAACCAAGAGATACTTATTTTTATTTCAAATTACATGAACTTTGATCCTTCATAATAAGGATACGTATGCCCAACATGGAAGACTAGGTGCATTCGTTGCAGCCCGTAATACATCCCCTATGCCTAACCCTAAAAAGATAATTTATCAAAACTAAGGCATTCATTCATCACTGATTGCGATAAAGAGACCACTTGGCGAGACCAATAGCATTTTTCGCCATAGCTAACACCATGCGATACATTCACTATGGGTAAAAACACATTCACTACAACAGAAACCTCTCAGCAACACAAAATTAAGCAGCTCAAAATCCTAACTTTCAAATAATATAATAAAATTGACCAAACCTGCAATTAAGATGATCCAAGCGTTCACATGCATATAATTAAGAAATCTAACTAGTAGCTCTGGTTATGATTCTATCTAATACCAAACGAGGATCTTGGACACTTGAGGTTATAACATGGTAGACACACTTACAACTTATCAACTAAGTGTTTCTCCTCTAAAAACTAGCCACTAGTCATTACAACAATAAATAATATAAATCACAATCAAACAATGCATGCTTAACACCTCAACATGTTAATTCATTTGACAATCATAACTCCATCACATACTTGCACACTAGGCCTTGACTCTAAAATATATAAGAGGCCACTAATTGAAAGGTCCAAGCCTACAAATGGCTACATGCAAGGGATAAAATATCATCTAATAGTATGACCCTTAATGTTGGTAATAATAAGTATTCAATTTCACAAATGCGGCATGTGATACACAGAGGGATATTCATGGATTCTGGCTTTATACGCTGCAGCACACCACACATACGCCGCGGCATGTAGCATAGATGCTTTTCTACTTATTTTTCTTCAATTTTTAATGTCTAAATGTCTCGATTTCACTTTAGACCCCATTTATATATGAAATTCCAACTAAAAATACTCATCAGTCCCCTCTGACCACACATCATGTAAATCCTACTTAATTACCTTTAATTAGGATTATTATTAGGGGGTAAATTTTTAAAATGTTACATAGATGGCCTTAAAACATCCCAAAATGCGGGGAAAGTAAACTCTAGTAAAGAACTCTTGCTTCCTCTTGGCCTCTCTCTCCAAATTGTTTTTTGTTTGCTATTTAAAATGCTAATATGACATTTTAAATTTCAACACGTCCACAATGGCTAATGACACTATCAATCGCCATGAATGGCGCATTTTGAAAACCCTAACTTAACCCATTAATTTGGATCCAAAGTAGCCCAATAGCTCCTCTAATCCCTTTTTCAATCTCATAAGGATCTAATGGATCCAATGGCCATCCAATTATCCCAATTAATTTGATTAGGACCTAGATTAATTAATTTAATTATTTATGAAATTTAATTAATTCTATTTTAAATTTTGAGATGTTACATTTACTCCCTTTGATTTTATTTATAAAATATTTTGCAAATACAAAAAGTAATTCTTATTATAAGGTCTTGAACAAAGATTTGGAATAATCTTCTCATTTTACTCTTATTTAAAAAAGTATTACACAAATAACAAGGTAATCTGTCATTTTTTCTTTATTTTTAATAAGAATATAATTGAAAAGTCAAAATAAAAATTAAAAAACATAATAATTTTTTAAAACACATAAAAGAAATAATAAATATCTTATAAACAAAACAGGAAAAAGTATTTTAAACTGACAAGTTTCTATTTTAAAACTGAATAGACAATATGGAAATTGTAGGCCACAAGGGTGACGCTCAGACAATGTAGGAGAAAGTGAAAGATAGTGACCGCCACAATTGCATTAGGGACCTCATATTTAGATGTCCAAGTAGATTTAATCCCAAAAAAGAGGGGGGGTTTGTGAAGGTGAAATGAAAGGAATTAAATGACAAAATTTTGGAAACCTGTTAATGGGAAGGATGACAATAAACACTTGTTTGGCATTTTAGTTGGGAAAATTTCAACTAAAGGTCAGGGATATAACTTAATTGTTAACAGATCCTAAAAAAAATAAAAATCTGAAACTTTATTTTAATCTAGAAAAATTTAAATGAAAATAATTTTAATAGTGAAAAGATCCAAATATCATTCGCTTGTTAATTTTGTCCGAGATACGGAATCATTAATTATTAATTTTTTTTATTTTACCTATTAATTTATTAATATGAGTTATAAATTACATGATTTGATATATTAGTAATTATACAAGACTTGAATATCAATTGTACAATCAATTTGTCAAACAAGCAGCAACATTAATTGTTAATTTGCTAACTTTACTTGTTAATTTTTAATGTCAGTTGTAAATTACTTGTAAAGTTAGCAAATTAACAACTAATGCTACTACTTATTTGACAAACTAATTGAACAATTGATGTTCAAGTCTTATATGATTATTGATAGATGAAGATATGGAATTTACAATTTATGTTGATAAATTAATAAGTAAAGTTAACAAAATTAACAGCTAATAATTTTGCACCTCAAATAAAGTTAACAATTAAAGAGTATTTTAGTCTTTTTTTGTTAAAATTATTTTTACTTCAATCTTCTTAAACTAAACTGAAGTTTCAAATGTTTTTGGGATTAGTTAATAACTAAGCCACACCTGGACCCTTTGTTAAAATTTTCCCAAAATAAAAGGGATGTCCAAGTAGATTTCCAGCCATTGGTCTCCTTCTCTGTATTTCATTTTCTTTGTGAAGGTGAAATGAAACGAATTAAATGACAAAATTTGTTAATTGGAAGGATGACAATAAATACTTGTTTCAATTTTTAAGAAATGACATATTTGTCCCTCCCTCAATCTCCTCTTTCCTGTCTCCCACAGCCATTCTCTTCTTCTTCATTGGATGCATTCAGACTTCCATTGTATCCATTTCTTGATTTCTTCTCCTTGTCTCGTACGCCTTCCACCCAGCGGTAGATCACTCTCGTTGCTCAACAACGCCACGCAGCGGTAGGCATGGGGTGCAAGGATCTACTACTCGCACCAAATCCGAATCCTCAGGGTATCACCCATACCCGTGCTTGAAGACAATAAGGGCTTCAGATTTCCATTGCTTCAGAGTTAGGTTTACTCTTCGATCCTCGCGGCAACTCGAAAATCGCTTCCATCGACCAACAACTCAGCGCCTTTCTTCTTCACATCATATATTCACGTGTATTTGATTCTAACATACCTCTCTGACAGCTTTGTTTTAAAAACAAACAAACAAACAAACAAAATATATTTGGAATAAAATGGGATTTCTATTGTTTCAGGATATGATAACATTTAAGTACCCTTTAAATATATTCACTGGAATTGGTTCTAAAATGCTTTTTCCTGCCTTCACTTTTATGACAGCTTCAGCTGTGAAAATAAATTAATGCCATTAGTACGTTTAGGAGTTTATGATTGGATGAAAAGAAATAATTATTAATAAAATAAAATGAAATAGAGCAGAGTAGGGTGAAATAAAATAAAATTTTTCATTGCTTTGGAGTTTTATGATGGGAAGAAATGATTTTACATGATCAATGTTTGAAAATTATTATAAAATAAATGAAATAGAACGATTTAAGAAAAATAATAATGTTCGTTAAATAATTATAATATTTATGCTACAAAAAATAATAATAATTAAAATTAATGATTAAATAAGATATTCAAGAATTAAAAATAAAAAAAAGTACGTAATAGAGTTATTTATGCAAAATATTCCTATTGTGCAAAAGGAAAACACAACAGAGTCGTAGTGTTGAAAAGCAGGACAAAGAAAAATGGCAAGAACAAGAAATATATGGCGAGAGATATGATTATGCACTATATCTGAATGCCAAATTAGCCCAACCTTGCCAAAAGCATTTAGGCACATAGGGCCAGACATCGATAGGAGTCCAACCTTACATTGTCCGAACATGTACAAGTTTATTTTATTTTTTAAAATTTTTGTGAATAATATTTATCTTATAGCATTATTTTTTATTAAAAGTTAGCATGAATTATATTATTTTAAAGATATTTTAGACATTTTTTATTATTACAATTTTTTAAATCTTTTCCAAAATCTAAAATTTATTTTTAACTTATTATTATGTAAAAATAATTAGCAATTGTTGTCCATTTGAACTTTTACAAAATTACTTTTGATTCTAATACTAGTTTTATAAAGAATATATTTTAAATAATAATAGTAATAATAATCTTTTAAGGAAAACTTTTTTATATATTTTTTAAAACATACTTGTAAAAATATTTTCGAATCAATCAAGCTAGTCTAGTATCCAAGTGCACATCAAGCTGGGGTGATACCTAACACAACCCTACTCACATGCAACTGTCGCAGGAAGCAAGAGAGATGGTCAAAAAATGAAAATAACATGAGATTTTTTTTATTAGAATAAGAGGTCAGAAGTAATTTTATAAATAAAATAATTATATTGTATCATTTCATCTTTGATCTCCCAATTTGGGAGGATAAAAAATATTGAACTATGGATGATAAAAGGAGGCTTTAGGGGCCCTTCCTTATCATTCCACACTTCTTTTAAAAAAAATCATAAATAATAACTTATATCTTTTAACCACCCTATTTTATTTCATTCCTTCTTAAAAATATTTTTCAAACATAACGTAAAATTTCAAGGCAATTCAGTGAGGAAGGGGAGAGATGTGGAGGACAGAGAAAAAAGATGGCCGAGAGAGGATAAACATGTCATTTAAAAAAAAATCTCAAACAAATATTTAATTATTAAAAATAATTATTATATTTTGCGGTGGAAAGCTAATTTATATCATTTTTCCTTCTTAATTTCCTGAGGATCGAGGGGTAGAAATAGAGCAGAAGACCAGAAAGCCCTAAACCGGAAATACGACATGTGGTCTTCTTTCTTCCTCGTCGCTCCACCTTCTCCTTTCCATATCCTCATTTCCAATCCCAAACAATGCACTGCCACCGCCGTCGCCCGGCCCAATCGCCGCCGCTCTCTGACGACCCTTCAGAACGACGGCGTTTCCCCTGGCCAAGTCGGCGAATTAGGGCATACCCTCGTCACGGCTCTTCCATCCAACCCACCTCAGATTAGTGGGTCGGATGTGCTTTGGGCATTGCAGAGAGCGAGCGAGCGTACGAAGAAGAAGAAGAAGAAGCAGCAGCAGCAGAGGAGGGAAGAGGAGTCGTCCTCTGTGAACAGTCTCAGTATTGTGGACTATGCCGATGTTCGTCCCCTGCGTGTTAAGAGTGAGTGGAGTGATAAATTGGACGAGTTGGAGAAGCGTCTTCGTGAGCTTTCTGAAATCATCTGAGTCTGGGTTCAATCAAGCTTGTACTTTTTTTGCATTTCAACTGCAAATAACCAATACTGCCGCTCAAGAGAGTCAGTTCTGAAAGAGATATTAATTTCTTTCAACTTTGATTTCATGATTGAAGGGAACGTTTGTCTGGATGAATTTTTTTTTTTTTTTTGCAAAAAAGGCTACGGGAAACTGTGTAAGGAAACCAAAAACATAATATTAAAATCAGATACCAGATACCAGGTTATGTTAAAAATCAAAAGGCTTTTACACTTCGCAAGTTGCCTGTCAAATAAGGTGATATTAAAATATTCTTTTGGAACCTTGTGAATTAGCAGAGCACATAACAGTTGAGTAAACATTATTATATTTTTAATTTCTTATGGTAAAAGTTATTATATTTTTGATAATAGTTGAGAGAGGGTAGTTATGATTGAATTTACATTTAACGAATGACAAAAACTCTATAAAATAAGAGTAAACATTTGCTTTAAAAATTTTTGCATTTTAGCACGTTCTTTCAAAATTTCTTCAAGTTCAATTATTGTGTTGGATTGATAATTAAAATTTTTAAAAAATTTTTTTAATCTAATTATCCTTGTCATCTTTGATAAGTCTTTCACAAACAGCTATACCATTATAGTCCAGATGAAGTTTGGAAAACAACTAGAATTGCATGCTCATGCATATGAACTCGTATTTGGGATTCCAAAACATTCCGATTTAAAATGAAGTTCTTCTTTCTAGTCCAGCACTGTGTTCGTATAGGTTACAATGTTCATTTCTTATCATTTTCTATTCATTTCGTAGCGTGATATTATTTATCAAAGAGAGGTAAAAATGGGAGCTACACACTATGGACTTCAGAGTACGCAGAGGGATTTCTGAACATAACCATGTCCCTGTGGGATGTGGTGCCATTGAAGATTCTATGCATGTTGTTTGTGATCAGGCACCGCCTTTCGTTTCTGCTGAAGGTGGAGACTGATGAGAGATTGTCCTTGGTTGTTGTTTCTTTGGATTTCCTTGATGTTTTAATCTAATAGTATTCAGTTTTCATTCAAAAAAGAAAGGCATAAAGGTTTTTCTATTGTTACCAAATCTCACGTATAGCTTCGTACGTAGTACTGTTTTACTTCATGTATATTTGGATTCCATAAGGAGCAATTTAAATTATTTACACCTGCAATAACAAATGCTTGACTAAACCGCGCACATTCAAAAATTTTAGAGATGAGTAGTAGTCTACGTCGAAAAGCTAGAGCTTTTGAAATGGCATCGTATTATAATAGGTACAAAGGCATATTTAAGATTTAAGAATTTCTCGAGATGTAAAACGGTATCAAAATAAAATACATGCAAGTGAATTTTCCGCATTATATCCATTGATGGTGGTTGAGCTGCTTAAGTCCGTTAGTTATGCGGTGCTGTTTCTACTTCATGTTGTTTAGTAGTTGGTAGTATAATCATGTCCCAAATAACGAAGTACCAAAATATTAACTAAAACTCTACCAAAAAAAAAATGTTAACTAAAACTACACAATTACTAGGTATTTCATCCTTAAAAAATACTCGATGATATTCTCAACTAGCTCTTTGTAACAGCTTTCTTCTTTCACAGTCACAGGAATAATCGCCACAGGCATTTCTTTTGTTTTGTTTTGTTTTTTTTTTTTTTTGGGGGGGGGGGGGGGGCTATATCACCACTTTAACTAAACCAACACCGCCCTTAAACTTCCCAAACACGAGAGGTTTCTGTGTATACATCTCTCATCAAATTATTCTCGCGCTTCCACAAACAGACAAGATATATGGAGTTGAACTTGAAAATTTTAATAATCATAAGTTAATGAAACCAAACTATTAAACTGGTTATTAAAAAAATAGCTGAGAACTGAGAAGGATTACAAAGCAGAAGAGATCCTGAATTACCCAGCTGATTCATCTAACAGCAGAAAAGACACCGACCACATCCTAAGAGACTATCCATGACCCTAATCCTTAACTATATGTTTATATGCTCTCTCCTCTTTTCCATCTTCTTAGCAATGAGTAGGGGTTGAGATAAAATCTTCTCGATGCATATATAGCGAAGCAATTACAAGTTGCTGGTTCCTAAAAGCCCCTAACAATCAACCAAACAGCAGGGTGCCTCAAGAAGCATCTGGGTCTCTGCCTGCCATCATTAATAAGGTCGATACCTTCTACTGCGATTGCCCTCATCACTGCCACTGCCTCCACCTCGCCCTGGCTGGCTGCTTGGACCATTGTTCCTGCGGGGTCGGGGTGCTGAAATCTGTGCACCAGGCTGTTGACTGCAAAATATCCCAATATTGAGAAATTAAGGTTTTCAACAAGATAGAACGAGAGAATAAATCCATGCCCATGAATGGTAGCAACTTACAGGACATAGCCGATACGACCATCAGGTAATACCATGGGGACCATCTGCATTCCTGCTGGCATAGGACCCCTACCGTATATCACCGGCTGTTCATATGCAAACACCCACAAGTTGCAACAAGATTAGAAAATGGAATGAACCAAGCTGGAAAAACATTGACTTTAAGTTATCTGCAGGTATATTATTTACTTGTTGATAACCACCAGTAACGCCATATCCAGACCGCACAGAACCATATAGATTTCCCGAGAAACCACCATAACCAGGATGTGGATGGAGCCCAGGATTGTAGGCATGACCTCCATCAGATTTTTTCTCGGTTTGAGGCTTTGCTAGAACAACTTCCAACACTTGGCCTGTAGTTCAAATCCATCAAGCATATTTAAGAAAGCATAATGAACAAACTAACATGTTTAACAGATAAGATCGTAAGACTAGTGAATAGTGATAGTTTGAATTCAAATAGAAACTAGGTGTAGGCCTTCCATACATCATCACATGGAGTGTGAAGAGTAGACCACAGTCCATGGCTTATGAATAATGCAATTTTCTACAGATTTTATAATATATATATATATATATATTGAAGATATATTGATATTGGTAAGTAATAGCACTCTACTTGTAGATAAAATATTAAATAAAAAATCAAAAGACAGACTTGCATAGAGAAAAAATAAACACACACACACACACACACATATATATATTACGCAAAAAGGGTACCATCTATTTCATATTTTTCTGTATCTTTTACTGCCTTCAATGCACTTGACCTCTCTGCAAAATGAATGAAACCAAAATCACGTTTGCCTCCAGATTTCCCAGGAGGCATGACCACTTTTGTTACTTCTCCATGTCGACAGAACAGTTCCTTCAGTTGTTCAGTAGTAGTATTCTCAGGTATGTTTTTCACATAGAGAGCTTTAACCTGAAAATGCACAAAAAACAATTGCATAGAAAATATCAAGTAACTACTTATATGCCAAACTAGTCTAATCTCTAGATATATGAAATAAAAATAAGATCAACTTTTTACTACCCATTACTATACTTAATGTCTCATCAATCTACAGTATCAATAATAATATATATTTTATGTTTTGTATTGTTGACTATATACACAAGATAACTGATACTATTCATTTCTGTATCCCTTAGATCACATCAAATAAAAATACTTTTAAAGAGAATTATCTTTTTTTAATGTGACAAGGGTCCAAGTCAGCATAACAGACCCATAATCACTTATCAACGCAGAAAGAGGAGGAAGACAACAGAATCTGATGCTGTTATGCAGATTATGAGGGATTTATCTGATTTAAATTAATTCCTTGCTGTTATTTTAATTAATTATTGTTTTGTTTTGCTGTTGCTAGCTCAATAATAGGACCTTAACTTCGTTAGTGAGGTACCCACTTGCTAGTCAGTTATTTTCTGATTTTTAGGCTAATATTCTGCATTATTTGATTTGTTTAATTGTGATTTATGGTTATAAATATCCTCGCTTTTATAACAGCAGGATATCATTGAGTAATAAACCTGGTTTATCCTAGGAGACTCTCCTATTTGGCTATTAAGTTCATTAGAGTGAGATTCTTGCTCTATTTAATTTAATAGATTTTTCCTTGTCCTTCATAATTGTCTTGAACTTCTACCAAATACGTATCCAAGCCTCTTTCAATCATCACGGTGACCACAAGCTACAGAAACGAAACTGATCATGCTAACTCCTCTAACAACCCACCCCAAGGTCAAACTACTGAAAACCCGTTTGCATCAGACCTTTTAGCCATCATTGCATCCAAACTTGAAACACTTGACTTATTAAAAGAGAAGGTTGAAGCATTTGAGGTATCTGCCAACAAAGGTAAAAGACCCATAGGAAGCTATCGTAGACGCTCACACTAGGATGAGGATAGTGATGAAGAGTCAAACTATAAAAGAGGTCCATGTCCGCCACACGCCAAAATTGAATTCCCAAAATTTAGTGAAGGTGACCAGCATGGTTGGATTTTAAAGGTTGAGAAATATTTCAAGTATTATCAAACATCAAAAGACTTAAAGGTTGATATGGCTTCCATGTATTTAGAAGGGGATGCTTTGGATTTATTCTCATGGATAAATTCAAAACGTACCTTGATTTATTGTGATGAGTTAGTTAAAGCATTGCAAGAACACTATGGCCCTCCAAAGTATCAAAATCCTAATGAACACCTGGCCACCATCAAGCAAACCGGATCAATTCAAGAGTATCGCCAGGAATTTGCTAAGAGAGTTGCTCGAGTTCATAACTGGCCAGAACACTGCCTATTAGGCATTTTTCTTAGAGGACTCAAGAGATAACTTAAAATTTGATGTGCGTATTTAGAAACATCACACAATGTATAAGGCTGCTAGTTTAGCCTTAGAATGTGAGAAGTCACAACTACAACATGGGCCCAAGCCCAGCTCTTCTTTGACCTAAACTCGGTTTACTAATGCCTCCGCATGTTTGCACGTGACCAATAGGGTTTTGCCTCAACCTTCTCGCCAAACACATTAAGGAACTCTCCTGTGTCTTCTTCGATCTCATGACCAACAAACACCATCCAGCCACAATCACTGCTCTCAGACACCGAATAGCAATGCTGCAAGTTTGTTGTAGGAAGGTCTTCCGGCCTAGGCATCGCAACAAATCCTCATCTCTCTCACTCTTGGAGATCGATGAGGATAGCCAACCCATTTCTAAGAATCCCAACACTGTGGCAGAGGTTGTAGACGAGATTACGGGAAGTGCAAAAATCTTGTTTAATGCTATTTTGGGTAATATTTCAGCAACAACTATGAAGTTGTGGTTAGGTGCTTAATCGCGAAGTGTTGCTCCTTGTGGATAGTAGGTCGACCCACAACTTCATCTTTGACTCGTTGGTGCAAGAGCTGAACTTGCCTACTTGTTCTATTCCCACTTTTGACATACAGATTGTGTGGTTTGAGGAAATTGTGTATGCAAAGAAGTGGATGGGAAGCTACCAAGTTTGACCATTAAACAACATTTTTACCCTTTTTCTCTTGCAGGAACAGATCTAGTGTTGGGAATCAAATGGTTAGCTTCCTCAAATACCATAAAAGCCAGCTGGAACGAAATGTTCTTGATTTTCTGGGTTGATAGCAAGGTATAAACTTCAAGGAGTACGTCAAACCTCAAACCTCAAACCAAAAAGCCAGTTACCACCAAATACGGGTCTTGCCAACAGATATTCATAAAACATTTCAAACTCATAGTGGACGCTATGAATTCGTTGTACTGCCCTTCAAACTGACAAATGCACCAGCCGCTTTTCCAGCAGCCATGAACAATCTTTTTCGTCCTTATCTTCAGATATTTGTGTTGGCTTTCTTTGATGAAATCCTAATCTACAGTCCCACTCCAAAACTGCATGAAGATCATCTCCGATTGGTGTTTTCTACCTTGCAACAACAATCGTATTATGCCAACTTCAAGAAGACCCACGTGTCCTTAGGGCATAAAGTTTCAGCACAAGGAGTGGAAACGAACTTTGAAAAGATTAGTACCGTAAGTGAATGGCCAGTACTTACAAATGTTACTAAGCTTCGAGGCTTTTTAGGACTCACAAGTTATTACCGAAGGTTTGTCAAGAATTATGGTATTATTGCTTGTCCCTTTACTGCATTAACTAAAAAGAGTGCTTTTTGCTGGACCCTAGAAGCTCAAAGAGCTTTTGAGAATCTTAAGCTTTATCTCATTACAGCCCCTGTTTTAAAATTTCCGAAGTTCACAGCTTAGTTTGTTTAGAGTGTGATGCTTTGATGAAAGGTGTGGGGGCCATCATCATGAAACAGGACCACCCCATCACCTTTTATAGCAAGGGATTATCTTTTTTCTAACAAGTTTCAGTCAGTGTATGATCGAGAACTATTAGCTTTAGTGCTGGCACTCCAAAAGTGGCGTTGTTATCTGTTAGGAAGGCATTTTACAATATAATCTGACCATAGCAGCTCAAAAAATCTGTTGCAGTAGAGAACTTTAACAAAAACTCAACAGTGTCTCATCCTTAAGCTACTTCCATTCGATTTCTACATTGTATATAAGGCTGATAAGGAGAATATTGGGGCTGATGCACTATCCAAAAGGCCACAACATGCTGATTTTCTCCGCTTGGTGATTCTTGTGCCTTTGGATTTCGTAGAATTACAAGCAGCTTTGACATCAAACTCTTTTACAGCTCCTATCGTTGTTGCTTTGAAAGAAAATCCCAATTCTCATCCCGATTACAGTCCAGTTGAGCAGAAATTATATTTTAATAGGTGCTTAGTCATTCCCCGGAGCTCATCTCTTCACTCCAAGCTATTGCAAGAGGCACATGTAACAACTTCAGGTGGTCATGGGGGCTTCTTAAAAACTCTCAAGCATTTTAATAGGTATGGTTTATTGGACTAAAATGAAATATGATGTAAAAGCTTTGGTTCAACAGTACTTTACTTGCCAGGAGAACAAATATGAAACTCTATTGCCAACAAGCTTGTTGCAACCTTTATCGCTTCCGGAACAAATTTGGGAAGATATCTCCCTTGATTTTATTGTTGGATGCCTAAATCTGGTGGTTATGATACTATTCTGGTGGTAGTTGATAGGTTGAGTAAATACTCTCATTTCATTCCCCTTTCACATCCTTATTCTAGTGCCTAAATATGGCCGCTTATTTTTTGTGAAGAAAATGTTTGCTTGCATGGCATGCCTCGTTCTGTTCTATCAGATCGAGACCCGCTTTTCTTCAGTTCTTTTTGGCAAGAACAATTTAAGCTCAGTCAAACTCGCCTTAAGATGAGTATTGCATACCATATCTATGGTGTTTTGCGCATGAGCAACCACGTTCTTGGAGTAAGTTCCTATGTTGGGCAGAATTCTCATTCAACACTAGTTTCCATGTTTCTAGCAATACTACCCCTTTCAAAGTGGTATATGGTAGGGACCTGCCTCCACTTCATCCTTTCATTAATGCTATGCTTGGCTCACAGTGGAAAATAAGGAGAGAAAATGGGAGGGATACAATTTTTTCTCATTGTGCTTGACTAAGCGAGAGAAAATTGGGAGGAGAAAAAAGTTGTTAATTCTACATAAACAATAGTAACCTTATTATCTATAAAAATATTTATATAATAAAATTCAATATTTTAACATATTATATATAATAAAAATTATTATATATTATTAACTGAACAAAAATATAATTAAAAATTATTTCATTCAATATTGACGAAAAATTATTTTATCCAATTTAAAATTTTATTTATTAAATTATTAATATATAATAATCCTAAAATTTAAAACTACAACTAAATATAAAGCACTTAACTGAAAATTAACTTGAAAATTTAAAATTAGTATTTGTTTAATTAGTCTAAATTACATATGCTGCTTGTTTAACAAAAGCTCATATTATAAATGTAACTACGCTACAAATATCATGATAAAAATAAAGGCAAGCAAGAGGCAGCAATGAAAAAATTGATAGGAAAATTTGGAAATGAAATTTTCTCTCCAAAATCTCCCCATATTTGGAGAGAAAAGTTGGAGGTAAAAACATGTGGGTCCCATATGTTATTTTCCTCTCACTTTTCTCCTCCCTCCACTTTTCTCTTTGTAGCAAAGTAAGGGAAAATGTTGTTTTCCCCTCACTTTTCCCTCCTACCAAGCATAGCATAAGGGTGAACGTGAAACTCACATTGCTAAGCTTGCTGACCAACTGGAAACTAGAGATCATATGATGCAACTTCTCAAGGATAATTTGAACAAAGCCCAACATAGAATGAAGACTTATACAGATCATCATCAGCATGAACTTTCTTTTGAGGTGGGAGATGCGGTCTTCTTGAGGATACAGCCTTTCAAGCAGCGTTCATTGTCCCATAAGAAGTATGACAAGCTCTCACCTCGTTTCTTCGGACCTTACACCATCATACACAAAATTGGATCAGTGGCCTATGAATTGCAGCTACCATCAACAGCTAGAATTCACCCAGTTTTTCATCTCTCGTTAGTGAAATCAGCTCACAGGAAGCCCCCTCTTGATCCTCCAGCAGATTTACCATTGTCAGCTGATTTTGAGCTAGTTTTGGAACCTGAAACTGTTCGATCTCACCACTGGAAGGGTCCTTAATTAGAACTGTTAATCAAATGGGGGTCCAGGCCGAAGGAAGAATCAAGTTGGGAAGATTATGATCTGTCTGCAAAACAATTTCCCAATTTCCGCCTTGAGGACAAGTCGTTTTTTCAAAGTAGGAGTAATGATAAGGGTCCAAGTCAATATAACAAACCCATAATCACTTATCAACGCAGAGAGAGGAGGAAGATAACAGAATCTGATGCTGTTATGCAGATTATGAGGGATTTATCTGATTTAAATTAATTCCTTGCTGTTATTTTAATTAATTATTGTTTTGTTTTGCTGTTCATAGCTGAATAATAGGACCTTAACTTCATTAGTGAGGTACCCACTTGCTAGTCAGTTATTTTCTGATTTTTAGGCTCATATTTTGCACTATTTGATTTGTTTAATTGTAATTTCTGGGTATAAATATCCTCGCTTTTATAACAGCGGAATATCATTGAGTAATAAACCTGGTTTTCTCTTGGAGATCGTCCTATTTGGCTATTAAGTATATTAGAGTGAGATTCTTGCTCTATTTAATTTAATAGATTTTTCCTTTTCCTTCATAATTGTCATGAGCTTCTACCATAATGTTACTGCAGATCTTTGGTTTCCATGGTTTTTAAAATGGTTTAAATACCCCTCTACAATGCTAGGGCAAATTATTCTAATTAATAATGCATGAATATCCCACAAGGAGATTTAAAAAAAAAAAAAAGTATCATATCAGTAGAAGCATACTTCATCTTAAATTCAGTATCCAGTGTTCTAGACCTAGTAACTTGCTCTAAATGCAAACCAACCCCAAGCAGCACTGAAAAAGCCCAAGCTAAGTTAGTTTGGGGTTTATGCCTATTTCAGTTGGTTCAGGTCAAATTCAAGTTGACAAGATTTTGCAACAAATTAACCCAACTGACCTGGTATCTACTAAGCCTGCAGGACATCGATACTTGTTATTGTTAGTTTTATATGATAGATATTCTAGAATATATCTACACAAGCTGAACCATTTTATCCATGATCAACCTATATCAATGAAAGCAGAATGCACAGTTGTATCAAATATCAATAGTACTTAGTATACAGCTTCTCTCCACTTAATTTGCCATCCACTGCACCTCCACTAACAAGAAACAATGTCATTTTGGCTTGAATGAATCAAACTGATGTGTAATTAATTCATAAAAGAAATATTAAAGATTAGTTAATAGTTAGACAGTTGGGTAGTTTAGGTTTTGTTAGAATAAGAGCATAAGAGAGGGCCTATATAAAGGGTCCTATATGACTCAAGTTATGCTTGATCCAGTTCTTTAAAAAACCCATAAATATATTCAATGCACTCTCTACCTCTGCTTCTCTTTTCTCTCATCACTTGTATTTCTTTCCTATCTCTCCTTTGTTTTAGTCTGTTTCTCTCTTCTCTCTTCATCTCCTTCTACCATACCAATGGTATCCAGCCTTACATGCTCGTAACCCACTCCCAAACAACATTAAAGATGGCAGAGCAAACTAACAAATGTTTACATCCTATTGAAACTCAAATAGAAGCACTCACAGCCCAAATAGCCCAACTTGTGCGTACAGTGGATGAGACATGCACCACTAGAGGCTTCAAGAACAATGGAGGAATTGGCCAACATAAGAAGGGGACACATGATGGGATGGGAGGACTATATAGAAGGCATAAAGAAAAGGTTTGGACCTACCTATGAGGCTCCCAAGGCCTAATTGATGTGTCTGCGACAAATAGGAATGCTAGCCGACTACGACGACTCGTTACATGAGATTGTGTGCAAGCTTGACCTATAAGAAGACTACTTGATGCAGACTTATCTTGAGGGCTTACAAGAAAACCTTGCTAGGCCTATTAGGTTATTAAAGCCCACTACACTACAAGCCACTTTAAGTCTGCCTCGTTTTGGCTTACAAGAAACAATGTAATTTTCGCTTGAATGAATCAAACTAATGTGTAATTCATAAAAAAAATATTAAAGATTAGTTAGATAGGTGGGTGGCTAGGTTTTGTTAGAATGAGAACGTAAGGGAGGGCTTGTATAAAGGGTCCCATATGACTCGGGTTATACTTAATGTGAAAAACCAAGAAATATATTCAATTTTGTCTCTACCTTTGTTTCCTTTTTCTCTCTTCTCTCTCATCACTCATTTCTTTCCGATTTCTCCTCTATTTTATTCTATTTCCCTCTTCTCTCTTCATCTCCTTCTACCATATCGAAAACCTATTTAAGTTTCATCTAATACTCAACATTTTTCTCCTTCCCTTTCATCCTTTTTTTCACCCAAGCCACCTTCATCTCTATACCATTTGAAAGTAGCCTCTGTAAGTTGTTATCAATCTACAATGATCTTTGCCAATAAGGTGGAGATGCTTGATGTGGATGAATCCCTAGATGCTTCCTTCTTCAACCTCAATTTCTTCTCCAAAATTGAACTCCATTGAGGAAAGCTTGATCGCTCGTCTTCTCAAAACTCCTCATCCAAAACCAAATGTCATCCACTGGAAGTCTTACTATACTAGTTCTATTTATAGGGAGCCTAAGGATAACTTCAACATATAAACATATTTAATCAAAACAAAATAATTAAACTACCAAATTCTACCTAATTTATTCTTCATTAAAATGCTTCTACTCTTATTAAGAATTAAAATAATTCCTAATAAACCAAGTATCAACAATTAATATCTTTTCTAACCCCTTTTCATCCTCCATCAGATTGTCAGCCTCAATCAATCCTCTCCCTCTGTTGTTCATAATTTCACAAGTATAACAAGGTTTATTCTTCAGGAATGGGGTTTTCAACCCCAGTATCTTGTGATTTTGATTTGCTCAACTTGATTGATCTCTTCACAGTCATGCTTTACCTTTTAATTATCCAATGACTGGGTACAATTTTTACTGCAGGCAGAAAAATATATTACGTGATTTGCCTTTATTCATAAAATGGCCTAGTATATTTAAAATGCAGGTGACTTGAGAATACATAATTATTGCAAGCACCATTAAGAAAGGCAAAAACTGAGAAAACAACCGAACCCAAACTGATTGGTCTTTTGGGTTCATCACCTTTTGGCTTGGGTTAGAGTGCAAATTGTTGGCTAAGATTGTGTCATTTAAAAAATATCAGAACTCTCTTCACATAAAACATGGAAATTTTCATTTTTCGGAAAAAACTAGAGAGAGAGAGAGAGAGAAGTATCACAAAAATATGCTCCATGGATGTACTTTTGGTTGACACGCAAAATGGAAGTCACAGTGCCTCAATCATGTTGAAAGGACAAAGCATTATGATGATGAACCAATAGAATTAGTACAGTAAAGGCTGTTCTGTATCTAGCTTTCTTCACATCTTCCCACAGCCATGCCTCTTCATCATCACACCAGATTATCTGAATATATTCTTTTAGGTGCCAAATAAACATAATTAAAATATAAAGTTATCAACAAGTGATCTCCTTCACTGGCTACTTGCCCTCTTAAATTCCATTACTCCCTTGGGCACAATTATTGTCAGCAAGCATCCTGAAAATATTGATTTTTTAAAGAAAAGTTCATATGAGCATGTCCACCTCTAACCAATTCTTTTATTGATAAGTCGGATATATCACCTACTGTGTAAATAATGCTGCAGATAAATGAATTTATGATTTCATATTTTCATCTCTTCCAGTAAAATTCACCATAACAGCACAAACATGACATATGAGAAAACTTCAATGCCAACAGCACACCCATCATCTCATCATGCCAGACCTCTCCTCTCATTTATAAACTTTAGGACTTCAACGCCCAAAGTATCTTGGAAGTTAAAGGTTGACTCCAAGACAAACTCCTAAAAATAATTGTACAAATCCTGAACAATAATAAACTTTAGGACTCCTGATAACGAATATCTCCTGGTCCATCAAGAATACTATTTATATAGGTTTTTCAATACTTCCCCAGTTATTGCAAACTGCTGCACTCAACACAAAGCATCAACCAATCCTAAATCACCATATATCTTGGGTCTCACAGAAAAAACCCACACAACGCCTCTGGTGAATAGAAACCATCTCTACCTTCAAGTAAGAAGTTATCAGCCTTAAAAGTGTGCATCCTCATTGTGACTATTTTATCTCAATTATTACCTTCCAATGAGAAGAAATCAAGCTTAACACAGTTTACCTTCTACGTTACATGTTTATCTCCATTGAACTCCACACAGTCATGTTGGGAAACTAAGTCCAACTTCTTGTTGATTCTCATTAATTAATCAGATTATTTATTCGTATACTTCATATAAGTTCACATAATTAGCCTTGAAGTGTATGAGTGGTTGTAGTTCTTTTTTATTTGTTTATACTCTTCACCTAAAGTTTGGTCTACTGAAGGCTGAATTTCATAGAAAGTTGCCAGGACACTTGTTGAGTTGGCAGTTCAAAAATGTAACTCCGAAAATCTGAACACCTGACCTGAATAACTTTTCAAAGATATACATGTTTCCATATTTTATGAGCTCTGTTTCAGGAGCAAAATGAAATTTAACCATACCCATGGGCTTAGACAGAGCAGAGTTGAGGAAAGAAGAGGAAAAGAAAACAGGAAGGGTGATATGGTAGAAGGAGATGAAGAGACAGGAGCAGGATAGAAAAGGGACGAGAGAGAAGAGAGAAATAGAAATAGAAGACAGAGGGATAGGGTAGAGAAACAGAGATAGACAGAAAATATGTTTCCAGGATTTCATCATCAAGCATAACCTGACTCACATATAGGACCCCTTTATATTTCCATCTTTGTGAATCAAGTCGGAGGTTGATACTCTTGCTGGTCCGGTCATGGCCTGTATGGCCACCCCCTTCATTGTTATTGGAGCCTCCAGTGATGTGTGACTCATCCACTGTTCACACAATTAAGGCGATTTGAGCCATGAGCGCGTCTATTTGGATTTCTACGGTACATAAACATTCAACTGTTTGATCTGTCATCTTCTTCAATGCTGTTTGGGAGCATGTTTCGGGCATATAAAGTAGGAAAAATAAGCTTTGGATACCACTAATATGGTAGAAGGAGATGAGGAGAGAGAAACAGAATAGAAAAGGGGCGAGAGGAGAAATAGAAATAGAAGGCAGAGGAATAGGGTAGAGAAACAGAGATGAAGAGATGGAAAATATATTTCCCGGATTTTATCATTAAGCATAACCTGACTCACACATAGGACCCCTTTATATAGGCTCCTCCCTTGCGCATTTATTCTAACAAAACCCAACTAATTAACTACCCAACTATCTAAACTACTAACTAACTAATCTTTAATGCTTCCTTTATGAATTATACATCAAAGGGAAAAAGAGAAGCAGGGATGCTCCACTATATATATCATATCAAACATCAAATGAACATACGACAGGCAAACAGCTTTTAAACCTATTTTAGCAACAATGTTCCATCATCAAGCAGAAAATTACCTGTGAGGATGCCGAATGATCAGATGAGTTCTTTGGATCTGCCCATGTGACAGTCGGGGTATTACCATCCAGCTTAAAGTTTGCATTTGACATCTTTTTTCGAGAATAATCAGCACAGGCGTTATTATAATACAAAACAAAAGCAAACCCACGATTCCTGCTTGCATTTTGGGGGTCCTGTAATAGATAATATGAAATGGCACTGAAAAGGTGGGCCTTCGACCATGATAATGTAAGCCAAAAGCACAAATCAGTTCAAGACTGCACCTTAATCAGCTCAATGTTTTCAACTCCAGGACCAACACCCATGATGACTTTCCTAAACTCATCCTCTGTCCAGTTTTTTGGAACATTACCAATAAACAATCTGTGTTTCGTTTCAGACACAGAACACCTTAAAGTTTTACCCTGATATAATGAAAAATAAAATATAATCAATTACCAAACAGTAAAATTTTCATCATCGTTAAGGACAATATAATTTTCAAATAACACCACAAATACCTTAAATTCCTTGTTATGTAGCTCTTCAATGGCCTTTTGTGCAATCTCTTTTGTTTTAAATGCCACAAAAGCATAACCCTTAACATCTCCTGTATCCCTATCTTTCATAAGTCTCACCTGCAAAGTAACAAGAAGATCAAATTATTACTGGTGATCAAACTTTCTCTACTACTTGCCAACAAAAAAGATAAAGGTATTAATATCAAGTGAATATGCCAGATTTCCAACCTCAAGAATATCACCAATTGGCTCACACATTTCTCTTAAATCATCTTCGCATGTATCTCGAGGAAGTCCACCAATAAAGACTTCAGAACCATGAGGAGGAAGTGCAAGAAGTTCATCATGCTTCTCCTTTTCATTTTCATCAATGGAAGATGGCTTTTGCTCATTTTCCACAGATTCAGTTACAATGTCACTTCCATCTGCTTCAGGATATTGGTCTTTCCCACAAGTTTCTGCTACTGAATCTTCATATTCATGTTCCTCAACATTCTCTTCATTCTCGTCACCACCTCCATCTACTCCCTCATCATATATTTGTTCTTCCACATCATCGTCCATCTCTTCCATGTAGTTTTCCTCATCAAAGTCCACACGCTCATCAACTTCTGCACCTTCCGACATGATTAGCTCAAGACCTGTGATTTGTCATTAACATCTGAATGCCTGAAGGTCCAAACAATAATCATGAAGTTAAAACACAGACACTAATAGACCATAAGAGACTTGTAACTTGTAAGGCTGCCAAATTTTCAGATGGAAAACCGAAAACAAACTTCATCACAATAGGAAATGTGCGATGAAATTAAGACAGGGAGGAAATAGTAGACATCCCAATAACAAAAATTCAACCCCAAATGTTCCATTTGGTTATTGGACATCTCTATTTGAACCCTAAGAGTGCACTTCAACTCACTTAAACTGTCACACCCAAGTTTTATTCTCCTATCACCGAGTGTAAACAATCAAATGAGGCATGCCCGAGCAGTCTCAGCTGAATTTGCAAAATATCAATGAGGTGCAAAGTTATAATAAAACTATCGGAATTTAAAGGAAGCAAGATTTGCCCCATGTAGTCCGGGCAGTTAAGTGGGTAAAACAATAAATAAATCAATCAAAGTAACGGCTTTCTCATTACAAAAGTTGTTCCACTCGGGAAAGGAACGTCAACAAGGGGCCACTACTGATTGGGGGGATGAAAGAAAAGGCAAAAATCCCCCAGAAATATAAATCTGCCAAAAGGAAGCCTCACAGAGAGTGATCAATGAAACCCTTGAATCTAACTGGGCAAAGAGAAGCAAAGGAAGAAAGACCCAATTAATAAGCATTAATAACCAAGAAATATCATAGAAACAACGCATAAAAGGGAAAAAAAATAAAGAACCAGAACCGGCAAAAGTAACATACCAAAAAGAAATATCTTTTTGCTATATGGGGTCAAATTCAGTTATGAGAAAGCCTAGAAGTGAATCCAAAGTACAAGGGGACAACTCTTGGGGCAAATTTTGAGAGCAGCCCTTCTCACCACCCCGAATACATGAAAGAAAAGGAGGCATGGAGAATAAAGGAAAAGGCATACCAGTAGCACAAATGGGGGATTTTGAGATTTGCTTCTTATTGGGCTTTTTTTTTTTTTGGCTCTCAGTGATTCCACTGTAGAGAGAGTGGGGGAGGGGGCGGGTGAGATATCCGGCGAACCCAGACACGAAGGAAGCCTCCTTTGTTTCTCGCCTTCTCTCCGTTCCTCAGAAGCCCCAAATCGAGACAGCGAGAGTACCCTGGGCGAGCGATTTCACTCCGAGTTACGAAGAGGATCTAATAGAACTTTGCCACGTTTCAGACCTAATAGTCCTATTTTTTTTTTTTTTTGCCATCATTTCTTTTTATTTTTCTTTGCCAGCGAAATTGTCCTCGAAATCTCATTCTTTTCCTTCCCTGCCAAACTAGGTCCTGTTTTAAATTATTTTTATTTTATTATTTTAAAAATTAATATTTTATAAAATATGTTTAAAAATAAAAAATTTTATTTTTCGAACAATAATCTCAAAATACTTAAAAAATATTTTTATTTTTTTACTTTTTAAAATAATATTTTATTTTTCGACAAAAATGCTTTTTAAAAACATATTATTAAACAAATTTTTTTATTTTTTTATTTAAAAAATAAAAATTATTTTTAAAATAAATTATTAAAGAGGCCCTAGCTTTTTTGGCCTTTTTAGCTTGCCAACAAATGAGAGAGTGAAAAGGTATCAAAAAATTATAAGATGAAATTCAGATCAACCGTTACATTGAAAAAACATTAAATTAATAATTTAATTAGTTTAATAATATATTTTGCTTTTAAAAAATTTCATTATAATTTAATTATAATTTTAAATATTAATTTTTGTATCAAAATATTTAAGCACGGATCTATTTTAGTAACTTAGAAAAATTAATCCATGGCTTTTTTGTTATCCTTACTTTTTTGGTATGATACATTAATCTAACCGTCTGAAAGAATAATTTCCTCTGCAAACTAGCCCCACTGCGGCTTGCCCAAAACAGAAACAGCCTTCATGCAATATTCATTGTTGACAAGAATGGCAAACAAATAAAGAAGGAAATAGCCTATAATAATAAACATATACTCCCTACAATTCAAAATATAAATAATTTTTTAAAAAATACACATATCAATAAAGTCATCATTCTCATAAAAATATATATTATTTATTGACCCCTAATTCGAATTATTAATATACTTCATGATAAGTGAGAAATATATTTACGTAAAAATTTTGGTTCTAGGTTAATAAATATAAGAGGTAAAAAAAAATTGCATGTACTAATTCACTTATATTTTGAATTAAGATGAGCTAGGAAGAAATGCTTATATTTTAAATATGAGAATATATATTTATTGCCATGAGATTCATGTAACTTACTCCATTCACCTCAATTTATTAAAAAAAATTATAAATTATGAATAGGATAAATTGGCTCATTGGTTGAAAAAAATCTTATGTCAAAAAATAGGGACTAAATTTTTAAAAATTTAAAAGTATGGTTGGTTTACGTTGATATACAAGGAGTTTATCATTGTAAATTTAAAAATTTACAAGGATTTATCATTAATATACAACGATATATCACTAATTAATATAATAAACCTTCTGTATTGCAAAATATTATAAATATTGAGTTATTTACTTAGTTCGATCCTATAACATAGATTATATGCAAAACCCCTTAGGAATATGATAAGTCAATCAAATCAATCCAAAAAATATATAAAATGAGGCAAGCTGATACTCCCTCTATTTTTATTTATAAGAGAAAAAACTATATCACACTATTTAAAAAAATCATTTAACTATATTAATTGTGTTTGAAAATGAAAGAATTAAACTAAAATATCCTCCATTGATTGTGTTAATCAAGTCTTCATTAATTATTTTTTATGACTGTGAATGACGAAATTATGAGAGGTAATCTAGAAAACTTATAATAAATACTTATTAAAAATGTGATTTTGCTTATATAAAAGGATAAGCAAAAGGTGGTAGTTTCTTTTATAAATAAAAATGAAGGAAATATTTTACTATTTAATACTATATATAGGTGTTTTGAAAATCTTCCTGGTTTTTTTTCATAAAAAAATCTTTCCTAATTTTAAAAATTATATTATATTATAATTATAATATAAGAGCAAACATTCAAAAAAAAATGTTTCATTAACTTTTATAATGTCATCATCGGTCTTTCATACATGACTATAAAAATAAATAGAGTAAAAACTAGATGGCTGTTTGAAACTAATTTTATTTTATTGTTATAAAAACTACTATTTTGTAGAACATGATCTAAAAATAATAATGATTATAAGTGTTTTTCTTACTATTTCTTGTTTTATAGAACAATAATCCCATAACAACTAAAAAATATTTATATTTTTCTATTCTTCAAAATAATATTTTAATTTTTAATTTTTTAAATTTTTTTTAAACATGTTACTAAACAGATGTTTTTATTTTTTATTTTGTAAAACAGAAAACTATTTTTAAAATAAGTTGTCAATGAGATTCTAGATTTGAAGATCCGTGTTCCTTCACCAAAGTGAATGTTATTGGTTTATGAAACAATGATGTGCCAAACACGTGATTTATTTTGCCAAGATTTGGGCCTCTTAGGAGTATATATGGGTTACAGGACTCTAATAGTCAAGCCCAAACACTTCTTTGACATTTCAAGGACATTCACTTTAGTCCTTGAATTATCATTAAATCAATTTTAATTTCATATTTAATGCTATGGTTGATAGAAAAGAAAAGTGAGATCTAAGGAGAAATATTTGAGAGGGAGAGGAAATTAAGAGAAAAATAACATGTGATGTTCACAATATATTTTTGCCTTCTGCTTTTTTCTCTATATAAAGTGATTTTTGAGAGATTCCTCATTTTTAAATTTACCCACTTTCATATCTCTTTACCTCAACTGAGGTTTGTATCACTTTAAAAAATCATGTTTGTTCATCTCTCTCTCTCTCTATCTAAACTATTAGGCTTTGGTTTTGAATTTTTTATCTTTTTTAGCTAAGTTTTAGCTTCTCTTTCATAATATGGTGGTACCTTTTGAGTACTACTTATACATGAGAAAACCTTCTTGCCAAATAAGACATCATTGAAGAAGTAATCTTTTTGGGTATTGTTGGCATGTCCCATAGAAATTTTACTTCAAGCCATGCTTAATGACACTATTATTAAGAGTTTCTGTCATAGTAGCCAAAGTTTCCCAAAATTAAGTGAAATCCTCTTATAAAATAAACAAGGTGACAAAATAACAACTCTAAGGGCTTATTTGAAATTTTTTTATTTTATTATTCTAAAAACTGATTTTCTGTAAAACATGTTTTGAGAATAAAAAATAATGAAAATTGATATTTTCTCATTTTTCTTAGTTCTAAAAAAATAATGAAAATTGATGTTTTTTTATTTTTTATTCTCCAAAATAATAATTCCAAAACCTTAAAAGATGTTTCCATTTTTTATTTTTTAGAATAATATTTTATTTTTTATTTTTAAAAATACGTTAGTAAACATATTTTTTTTATCTTGCGTAATAGAAATCTATTCTTAAAATAGGTTGTCAAATATTATCCAAAATATTTTGGATAATATTTTCCCATAGTTTTAGCTAAAAACTATGGGACTACCCACTGTCTCTGGCATAAACCATGAGAAAATATCTTCTTTTGTCATTTCTCTTCTCTCATTTTTCCATTTGCACTGTGCACACCAGATTCTCACTAATCGTGGAAGCACACTCAGCCTTTATTTTCATCTTCGCAAAGCTCAACCTCTTCATCTTCTAAAACTTCTTCATTCATTTGGTATATTTCTTTTTTATTTTATCTTTTCTGCTCTTTCATCTAGTAAAACTTCTTCATCCGCCTTTCTTCTTTTTCCTCTTCTGGTATATTTCTTCTATACTTTTATCTTTTCAATATATTTCTTTAATAATTTTGGTTTTTCTGTTCTTGGAGTTGAAGGTGTATTGTGCATGATTAAAAAAGATTGCCTCTTCCTTTAAGGATCTTTCCCCTTTTACATGGTGTGTACAGTTTTTTGTATGATGGACTGGAGATGCAATTTTTTCTCTTTCTTCAACAACTTGTAACTATCAGAAGATGCAAGCTCTGATGGGACGTTCGAAATCATCTTCTTTGATTTCGCACCCGAATATAAATTTGGTTACATTCATTTTGTTTTTATCACTTTAACTATTTATTTATTTTTTGGTAGGTTTAAAAAAAACAAAACTTTTAATCTTTTAATGTTCTAGTTGTCTTCCCGAAAAACTCTTAATGGCAAGATTCTCGTATTGTTGCTAGCGTCCTTTAGTTCGCGTTTCTTATATTTGTATTTTTTTTTAATTATTGTCATTTGGCTGAATGTTTCGATGATTTCATTTATATTCTACTAAGGAATTTTAATGTAATATACGATCTTCAATTTGCCTAATACACACGCGCACACACCAAGTAAATTATGGATCACATTTTAATAAACTTACTCATTTTTAATATTAATCAATGCTTCTTAAATTGATTAAATTTCTCATCAGATTAAATAAAATTTGTTTGGAGTGAATTAATTAAACCACTTGTTATTGAATCATAAAAAATGGCGCATAATCAATGATGTGGGATTAAATTTAAAATTTTTAGACTAATTAAAATATTAATTTAATTGTAGATTTTTTATTACATTCAGACAAGTTTATTATAATATGTAATAACATCAAAATATTTATTTAAATTTTACGTCACCATTTCACACGGTTTTGTCATAACTATGGGAAAACTCATGACTCTAACATGGAGACAGCCACAATTCCGACACAACCGTGGCTCTTTCCACGGTTCTGTAAAAACCGTGAGCATTCCCATGGTTCATTAAAAAATTGTCAGAAATCATTTTTCATAATAAATATTCTCACAGTTTTCAAGAACTAATGAAAATTACCATTTCCATGGTTTAAATTGTGGCTAATGAAGGGAAAACTCATAACAATTACCATGTTCTTTTATATTCTCTTCAAAATATTTTTTAAAAATATATTATTAAGTATATTTTTATTTTTGTTCAAAAGAATAAAAAATTATTCTCAAAATAAATTATCAAACAAACCCCCCATCTCATCATTTTTTTCCTCTCTCCATTTTCTTTCTCCTCTATTTTCTCTTGCAAGCCAGGCAAAGCATAAATTTTTGGGGTGCCACTTAAACAATTAATTTTTTTTTTCATGATTTCACATTTGTTTATAAAAAATAAATGAGCAAATTATTGCCTAAACTTTAAGTCCAATAATAAGATAGAATCTGAATTCATTTATTATACAAATTACCATTTTAACTTTTGATTTAGTCCCTGCTATTAATAAAAGTTAATTTTAATCATTAGTTGATTCAAAAAAGATAAAAAAGGACCAAATTTTTTTTATCATTTTCTATAATTTTTTGAATCCTTATCTATCATTTTCAGGTTTTTAAGTTTATTTTCTATCATTTGCTAGTGAACTATCAGTCAAAATTAACTTTTATCAATGGTAAGGATCAGATTGTATTGTTTTTAAAAAGTGAGGAAATAATTTGCACAATAAGCAAGTTTAATGTCTATGATACTATTGGACCTAAAGTTTTATCTATTCTAAAAAAATTGTATTGTCTCAATAAATTAAAGGGTTTTTGAGGCAAGTTACCTTTTATTTGCATCAATTTTAAATTAAACTTTATCTTGAAATACACTTAGCAATAGAATCCTGGTCTAATTATATTTTATGTCTGATTGTTTTTCTCACAATTTAAATGAATCCCTTTTATACTTCATCTGGACACAAGTAAAAAACTATGCAGCCCTTCTTGGAAAATTAGATTTTCACTTTTGCGTATACATACGAGGAAAAAATGAACAGAATCAACAATAATTTATTTAAACGAGAGGAGCTCAAATGGTCCTGATTTTTTAAATAAGATAAAAGGTTCGAATCTTGTGTAATATAAAAAATCACACCAGACAATATGCCTCTAATTCGTACCTAATAACACTTAAATATGGATTTATTCATGGTATGAAAATACATGACAACAAGTATTAAGATATAATAAATATAAATATTTATTAAAAAAATAAAACCAGAGTTGGGCTGAAGTTTTGATGTTGACTTGACCATCTATCCCCCCATATTTGCCACATCAGCGACTCCACGGACCTGGAGCCAAGGACGAGGAAGATAGTTTAAGGTGCAAAAAATAAAGTATATTTTTACATGTTAATAGATGATAAATTAGTGTTATAGCAACAATATGTAACAAGTTACGAATAAAATGGTACCACTTATATATATATATATATTCAAATAGTGCCGCTTTAGTATTTGATGCTTTGGCTTTATGGTTCATTATATATCCTTATCCTTTTATAGGCCAACTGAACAGAATAAGTTATCAGAAACGGATACTTAAACAATATCTTGCACCCTGTAAATCTTTATGTGTGTGTGTGTTTTTCTTTTCTAGTGCGTATTTCGTAGGCATCACCAAGAGTATGCCAAACATATTGAGACTACCATATGTTATTTGACTCTTAAGAAGAGTACGATTTGCTTATGCCCATCCCAAAAAGGAAAAAAAAAAAAGAAAAGAAAGAAAAGAAAAATCTTCCCATCTCTTTGCAGAATTATGAAATGGTCAACTCTTTCACAAGTAAAATATATTTCGATACAGATCTTTTTTTTGGATATTAGGCATGACCCATGACGATCCTGTTTTATTTTTGGCAGGTTAACTTGTTTTGCCAGCTATACCCATATATCTCATATTACCCTCATCATATGAAAAGATTACATGCACTCTTCGTATCCATTTTGGGTTATAACCACTTAACTTTTTCTTACGAGAGGGGTTTATGGCACCAGAGCCATTGGCTAGTCAGTTTTTGTTTCACATGAATTTATTTATATTTGGGTATTTCTACTTAAACTTGCACTTTCCTGATTTGCCCCATCAATAGTAACTTGAACCCCACTTTCCGCAAATACACAAAAAGCCTAGTTTAACTTTTTTGTTTGTGTATAGTCATGAAAAACTTGTATAAAGAGACAAAATCAAGTTACACCAGAGGTCATAAGATTTTTGCACTCTAGTAGTGGAGGATTAAAGATCAAAATATTTAAATTGTTGCGGGAAGCTCAACAGTTGACCATATCAACACATTTATTTGTTTTTCTGAACATGTGATTAAAGATCTCTTATTTTATCAATAATTTTGTAGAAGGCGTGTCTTTTAGAGAAATTGTGCCTAACTCAACCTTTAATTCACACTTTGGTAAAAAAAAAAAATTAATTCACACTTTCCTTGTGGGCTTTCCGCAGCATGCTCTAATCAACATGCCTTTGGTATCAAGTGGGCAATATAGTACCCCCCAGGAAAAAAAACAAAAGGTGGGCAATATTCATTGACAGCGTCTTGACTCTTTTAATAATAGGTCGAGGGCTTATATCGTTGTCCTTTAAGTGTTCTGGCCCGTTAATAATTTGATCAAGTTCAGAGTTATTTGTACCCGCCATGTATCATCAACGAATATTCATTCATTCAGTATTCTATATAATGGAATCTATAGAAAAACCGCACATAACTGCAGCTAACCTCAAATTTGATACAGGTTATGCACTAGCTCTCGTTTCTTTCTTCTTCTTCTTCTTTTTTTTATGTGCTTTGGGCAAATTTCACATAGCCCAAAAAACTAACAAATTTGATTTCTTTTAAACCCTTTTTGGCCCAATTTCCTGAGTCTGTTGCTCCAAAATCACTGTAGGCCTAAATTAAGTTGTCCTTTCTTTCGGCCCAAAAAATTGTTCATTCCGTGTCACGAAAGCTTAGAACCATTAAGAAAATGAGCCTGTTTGTGCTATTTTTCATTCCACACATTAGGCTATGTTTAGTTTGAGGAAGGAGAAGGAAAGAGAAGGGAAGCATTTTAATATTTAACAATCCATTGCTTGGTTTAGTTGGGGAGGGGAGGGGATGTTAATTAATTTACCATTATATCCTTATATATTAGTTTAATTTTTTATTATATAAAGTAATTTTACACTTCAAATGATATGATTTAAAAAAATTTACTCCCTTCCTAATGTGTTTAAATTGTATAATAGAAATGGTTTTTTAAATCCCTTAAATATATAGTAAAATAAGAGGCACTACAATTGTACCATCTTGAGTTTTAATCAAAAATTTAATTGCTAATTAAAAGGGTAATTTAGTAAATTAGTAGATTAATTTAGTTAATTGTGATTCCAAATTGTTAATTGATCTCTTAAATTATTGGATAGCTTTAAGATTATAATTTGGTGAAAGTTGGAGCATATCAAGGTCAGAGTGGGAGAGCTAAAGTGAATTTTCACTCACTGTACCACACGTCGTGGCATGGCATAATGCGCTGCGACGTATGGTTTAAAAATATGATTAAAAACTCATCAATCAGGTCAAAATTAAATTAGCAAGGAAAAAGGGGAAATAGAGAAGCATGAAGGGAGAAGAAGGAGATTTGTTTCAGCATATGTTCTTGGGCACCTAAAATTTAGTTTTGACCAATCATCTTCTGGGTAAGTTTCATACTTTCTTTTCCCCCTGAATCTACCATATTTTCTATTGGTTTGAGAGGTAAAGAAATTGAGTTTTGAGTTTATGAAGGATTGCTTTCTAGCCCCATACCCGTTATAGGATTTTTGGAAGTTAAATTAAAGATTTACAATAAGTTTGGTGCTTGTTGATGGAGTTTAAGGTTTTGGTTAAGTTTTAACCTCAAATGGAAGGTTTAAACTTGTCAAAATCTTATATGGATCTTAACTAGATTAGTGGAAGCTGTATGAAGCTTGTAAAGATTGAGCAGGCCTTATTCGAAATTGTCCTATGATAGAAGTTGGAAGCATCAGTTAGTTAAATAGTGTTATCAATTAAGTACTTGTGATCAGTGGAATTGACTTATAGTGCTTAATATTATAGATCTTGATTATTTGGAACCTATTAGAGGTTGAAGTTTTAAGAGTTGCTAAGGGTAGCTCTTTCAGTAACAAAATAATTAAGGTACTTAGATAATTCATACTATTTATTAGCTTATTTAATTGTTTATAAGTTGTTTATGACCTTATACATGTTATATTTTATGCTTATATGATTTTAGAACTTGTAGATTAGGAAAAAGAAATTTGTTTAAAAAATAACATGCATTGATTAATTGTATTAAAATTAAAAGCTAAATGATAGAGAGAGATAAATATAATAAGTGTATCAATTGCATTGTGTGAAAATCATGAGCATGATAGTAAGGGTGAGAATTCATCCTAGGTGGAGTAGTGTTGAAGTTCATATAGTTAGGTTGGCACTATGGAACATCTAGTATAATGAACATGTTATGGATTGTTACTATAGGACATTTCGGTAATTATAACATGACTATGATCTCCTTAGAACCAAAAAGAGTGCAGTGTTAAAGTAAATGACACCCAAATTATATGCATAATAAGGGAAGTCTATATTTTAAAAGTGGAATAGAACACCTTTAGTCTAGTAGTTCTCTTATAAAAAGTGAGCTTAGATTAGTTTAATTAAAGTTCGTCCACAACTGTAGTCTATGGATTCAGTTGGAGGTTGACATAGAGGTTTGAATGGATATTATATTCATACATGTGATATTAATAATATGTATTATAATAATTGGCTTATAATCTTGCCTTACATATTTGTTTATAGTTTTACATGTTAATAGATAGTTATGAATTGTTTTGGTTATTATGACTTTATCTTTTCACCCCATAGTTACTATTTTACAAGTTCATATATGGATAGGAGTTGAGGGAAAGATTCGAGCCAAAAGTAGTGGAACTACTATTATATGGTCCTGTCATTATAAGTTGTGTAATGAATTTATGTGTGTGTGTAAGTTGCCTAGTAGGAATACATATAATTTTTTTGCTTGAATATGAATTTGTGTGTGTGTTATGAATTGATTGCATTTGTATGAAGTGATATGTATCGTATCTTAGCTCAGATACATGCATTTATGGTATATTTGGTAAGAAGGCTGAGATACCAGTATAATTGAATAAATAGTGTGTTTTAAATGGATAAAATGTAAAGTATTTGGCCAAGAAGTTAAAAATGTAGAATGTGGCCCTATTCTATAGGAATTTGGGTGTTTATATGGCCAAATTTAATTTGGAATGTGTGATTATTGTAATAACTACTTAATTGAGTACAGATTGGTCTATTGGATGTGATTGAGGCCTTAATTGTAAGTAATAACTCAAGTTGTGTAACATCCTGAGTTTTAATCCCTTCATTAATTAAATTTAATTAGGGTAGTTAAGTAAATCAAAGTGGTGTGTGGCCAGAGAGGTCTAATATTACGGGTCCAGTATTGAGGTGGACCACCTGGGTATTGAAAGGAGAAGAAAAGGAAAACTTGAAGTTGTTGTGTCACACACCACGGTGCGTAGATCATTTGCCATGGCGCACAGCCATTTCTGAGCGAGAGAGGACCTCTCTGTGCCATGTGCCACGGCACATTGTGCGTTTGCCGTGATGCATGACCATTTTCTATACTTTATCAGATGCGAAACGAGACATAAGAAGAAAGAAAAGAAAAGAGAGAAAGGAGAGGCGTGCTATTGCTCTGCTAGGGTTTTCTTAGGGACTACTTTGAGAGTATTTTAAAGGCTACAAACACCTAAAGTAAGTATCATATTCATTAATCTCTCCTTTTCTTCCACATTTATGAGTTTTTGGATAGGGTTTGATAGTTGAAGTAGAATTTTGGTCTATATAGATTATGGGTCTAAATTTGTTGACTCAAATGGAGTTAATGGGGGTAGATTAGAGTATTTAAACCTAGGTATGATGAGTGTTGGTGTCTTAGATTGTTGGGCACCATAAATACCTAAAAAATCCCATTTATTATGGTGGTTGGAAGTTTGTGATGCTATTAATGAGAATTTAATAGCTTATTAATATTGTTGGGGTTAAAGGTAACTATTAAACCCAATGGTTAAGCTCCCTCTTGTAAAGTGAAGGTTAGGCAAATTAGAAGTAGAGATTGAGGGTTCAATTATTTGAGTTTGGGTTGTTGATGGAATTCAATTGATTGCTTGTAGTTTTGACTCTTAGTTACATTTTTAGAGTGAAAATTCAAGCTTGGTGGCTAGTTAATTGAGGGGTAAACCTTTGACCTCTCAAAAGTTTGAGATAATCGGGGGAAAACTCTACTTTGGATAGCTATATGTTAATTGATTGTTAATTGGCTATGAATGTGAATGTGAAATTGCAAATGCTTACATGCATGGGATTGATTGTTTAAGTAAGAACTATATATTAGCTTCTTTGAGTGCATGAAAAAGCTATTTTTGGGCTTGAAAATGCAAGGGTAAAGTTAAGAGGATTGTATTATGAATATGCCTATATTTTTGAGAAATGAATGTGATGATGTGTAGAAATAGTTTTGTGTTAATAAGAAATGAATTTTGAGAAAAAGATGAGAATACACACTTGGGTAGCATAAGGTCGTGAACCTAATGTAATTGTTGTAATAGTGAGTATGTGAAAGTGAAAAGTGACAATAAGTGAGTATGATTTATGGCATGATCAGTGGTGGGAGTTTGCCTAGAGATTTGTGAGTGGAGAAAATCCATATGGTAATTAGGCTGCCCTTCGATGCACGAGGGCTATAGCTTTATCCCAACGTTTGTCGAGGGACTATCCCATAGTTTGTCGAGGGACTAAAACCTAACTATCTCCACCGATTCAATGAGGAGAATATCCTAGTGTATGAGAGACCCCAGGGATTCGAGAATGGGGGAAGCTGTGGTTTGAAAGTGAGTTTTTTGATCTTTGACTAGGTCACACCTCACAATTGGTGAGTTTGGGTAGTCCAGTCACACAGATGGAGCCCTAATCTATATTATAGCCCACGATTTTAGTTTGAGAAAATAAGGAGGATATAATGTTGGTTGATCATTATCTAAGTAAATATATAACGTGTCACACGTGCTAAGTGGTGGTAGGTCATCAGAGTATGTGTCTTGTCACATATCTGAGAATATGACAATAATGCACCTAGTTATGTGAGTAAAGAAGCTATAGAGTAATAAATAATAAAATGTGATATATGGGGAAATGTTTTATAAATTTGATCTCGTTGTATATGTATTTGTTTTATAATTGATATATAACTGTATAGGATATGTTTAACCTTGGCTACTAAGTGACTAAACTCACCCATCTTATTTAATACTTTTCATGCTCTAGCTTTGGCATTGAGAGGGAGAAGACTAAAGATATGGGAAATTAATACATTCCTTCTTTTATGCCTCTAGTTTTGATGTATTTGTGTAATAGCATATAAATTACCAATACTAGGATGCATAATCCCATACTTGCACTATTTTGGTTTGGAAATGTTAAAAATTATATTTTGAGCCCTTAACTTATGTTATGGGGAAATATATGTGTTTATAGGGCTAAAATATTAGTACAAGTGTAGAAAAGAAGATTTGAACATGTTTTGAATGGTTGAGTGCAATACAATGGTAATTTACCTCCCCCTTTTGTTTTTGTTAAATTAGGGTTGAGGAGTAAATATTTGTTATAATGATATTTCGATGCTTGTGACGTATTGTACTAGTAGTCTTCAGTCCATTAGACATGGTCAAAGTGTTAAGAAGAGCTTTTGGCTCTTGTTAAGGGTTTTGAACACCCACTTTGTGTAAAAGTATTAAAAAGTGGTTAAAATATGTTTGGGTGTCCAACTTCCTAATGTGACTTGTTTTGGAAGTAAAACCTATGCCATTAGCTAGTATAGAAAAAGAGCTTTCTGTAGATACATAGATCATGTCATTCAGACATCGGAGGAAGAATTAGGGTGAGTCAGAACTTCCTAAATTCTACTATTATTTTGACAGCAGAACCAGTGCAAAATTCGTGCAACACGCCATGGCACATGGTGCCTGAGCCGCGACGAGTTGCACAGAGAGCAGCCCATTGCTGCGCAAAGTGTGCCTGCCACGGCACATTGCTCTGTATTTTAGGACATAAATTATTTTCAATCAATTTTTGACTTCTTTCACTCCTTTGAGATATCCCATGCTTTCGAAACTTATTTTTACTCTGATATGAAAGATTTTATCGACGCTAACTTGTTTCTATTTAAGAAAACTTAGGATCCCTTATTTTTGAATTAAAAACTTAGTAATCACTCTTTGGAGACAATCCCTTTATTACCATGAGCTTTATTTGTTAAGCATGGTTAGTGGAGTAAGAACGTTACAAGTTGCGTATTTGGGATAGTCGCTTGCTTGAAAATGACATATAAATGGTCATTTGGCATCCAGTTGTTCAATTTTCGAATGAAATATTGGATTAAGTAAGACTTGTGTTATTAGTTAGATTATGAAATAAGTATGTGTGGGTGCTTGGATCATTTCATTTGGACATCATATGTAAAAAAATGCAAGTTAGAAATTAACCCCTAATAAGTTGTCATGATAACAAATTGTTTTTATATGCATCACGGTGTATAGCACATAATAAGAATTGTCTTCTTTGTGACATATAAATTATTTTATATGTAAAAAAAATAAAACTAATAAAAAGTGCTATGTCCCTCAACGTAAAAAAAAAAAAATGCACACTTCTAGCAATGTGGGCTCATTCAATAAAATAAAAAGTCAGCTATTAAAAAAAATGCATAAACATAAACTAGATATTAAAATTGAATATCCTGTTAATAATTTATATTTCTCTCTATCCTCTATTTTCATTTCTATCAGATATATGTCATACTACAAATTTAACTTTTTGTTCATCCTCTATATATCATCAAGAAACATGTTTCGTTCTTCTATCTTACTATCACACTGTTTTAGATTTCACACGAGTACAAACCCTAGCTTCCTTATAAACTCTGCCTGGTCTGCAAAAGTATCCCTCGCTTGGTGCACAGTGGCTGTCCTGTGAGCATATACACAAGCCTTCCAAAGCACACCCATCTTTCTCTATCATCAATCCTTCTTTTAATCCAAGAACTTGATCAGTCCATTCACTAGAGAAAAGCCCTTGTGGATCAAACCTCTCTTTAACCTCGAGAAACTTGTCTGCATTTTTGTACTTTCTGATAGCTTTATCAAACGCTAAGTTTCTGTTCTTCCCCCAATGCGGAAACCCTCCATACTTGAAGATCCCAAGCTGCTCTATCTCTTCGATAATGTCTTCATAAAGCCTAGGGTTCGTAGGGTCCTTGCTTCTGTAGTACGTGATGTCAAAGTCTATAGCATCGTCTTGCTTCCCCAAGTAGGCACTTGAGGTCTTGACATAGCGCATCAGGATGCCATTGTAGAGTTCCACTCCACAGAGTGCCTTTGGCTCTAACTGAACCAGCTTTTGAACATCTTCTATGAAGCCTTTTGCGGAAGGTAAAGCTATGCTGAACGTAGTTTGATGGAAGAACTCACCTTTTACCCTCGAGTCCCACGCACACGCTGTGATCTTTGCGTCCATAAGGCTGTCAAGACATGTCCCTGAGGCTTGTAGGCGATTCTGAAACCCTATCACTGGGTACCCCGTAAAGATTATGCCTGCAAGTACCGAACATTGAATAAAGCCTGCGTTTATATATAGCGTTGTAGAATCAGAGAGATTCATCATCGTTCTGATTCAAGATATTTATGCAGATATACACACGCACAAGAAAAGCTCTCCTGAAACAGCCTCAGGAATCATAAGGACGACGCATTATACCTTTCGTCCTAAATTACTGAAGTATATTCTCTTCATATATATATATATATATTAATGAATTTAAACATGCATTATTGATTTGTCACAAGAATATAATTCATTTGATTTATCATGAATAGAAGAAATGATCACCATTGTTCGTAAGTCCAAAAGCAGAGTTGATAAGGGCGTCCATTGTGGTCTTTGCACCTAAGCACTTCCCATTAGCATCATTGGTGGATTCTTGAACATCCTCTGTATTCCATCAAAAACAAAATTAAAGCAAATAAAGTACGCTGTTGATGACTAATATAATAAAAGTAAACGACCGCCCGAAGTTGTACTGCAGACCAATATCATTAAACGCGTAAACTGTATACGTAGGTTTCTTCCACTTTCAAACTCTATTGACTATTAAAAGAGGCATGAGAAGCTGGATGCGTTGAAAAACAAAAAAGGTAGGAATTTATAACAAAGCTGACCAGTGGTTCTGATGAGAGCCAATTCGAGTGAAGCAGTGGGACGGAAAGGGATGAAGTCATAAAGGCCATTTCCTGAGACATTGATTGGGACACGATCGTCAACACGATACACAGCCTTGTGCTGAGATGGGTACCACGTTATATCAGCAAACTCATGGTTGTGTCCAAAACTGCCCACTTGGTCTCCCAAGTCCCAATCCTTTTTTGCCAAATAGGTTATGGATCTCTTGAACATGGGTTCTAGTTTTAGAGTTATCTGCCAAGGGCATTGTAAGCAATCATTACCATAAGCATTTTTACTTTCATAGGTAGAATGAATCAACTTTAAAAGGAAGAAATTTACAAAAGAGCAAGAGATCTGATTTCCCTCAAACAACATGCTAAATTATTTCAGCAGTTAAATTATAAATGTAAATAAATAAATTTGCTTTATTGTTTAGATGGTTCAAATAAAAAGGATTCATTAACGATAAACAATTCATGCAAAATCGTAAATATATGGATCAATAAATATGACAAACGTGTTTTCTAATAATGGTTGTGTCGTCCATATGCTTTTTAATCTTTGTAATATAATTCTTCATTACACACACACACACAACATGTGAATTGTTTTACTCATCAGCCTATTTTTGGTTAAAATAAATTACGTTTGATTATGTATTTCCATCATCCTATTAAGATGCACAGGCTGTTGATCAAAAAAGAAGAAGCACATGGCTGATGGCATCCTATCTTTGTCTTTCTGTATCACAAATACTCAAGTTGTTTCGTGCATGTGCATATGATTATATACGTAAAGGAATGAATTACTCATTGCAACTCTCGTATAAATAATCAATTATGGTGATTTTAGTCCGAATACATATTTTCAAATTCGATCAAAAATTAAACCTACTGCTCAAATATATCTTTTAAACAATAGTAATATTCTTTTATAATTTAAGCATATATTGCCAAAATTTGAATACAAATCATTAATGGTTTCTCTATGTGTTGTTTTTAATTAATGTTGTTTTTTTTTTTTATGAGCTTTTGGTTGCTTTCACACTCACAGAATATGCTGATGTGCTGACACCCAAAAGGCGTAATTTAAATTAAAACTGATGGAGTAACCATATTAAATTAGTTTAACTCAGGCAACTGTCCCCTTAGTGTTATTATGTAACACCGAAATATATAAATATATATACACACTCCATCATTTTTGTTTAAAGCTAATTATTTCATCTGAATCAAAGAGAAGTGATTAAATTATTGATTTTGTCTGAAAATCGAAAGTACTTCAAACTTGCCACTCTTAAAAGTTAAAACAATGAATTGCATCCCAAGAAAGCAATAAAATATTAAAAATTTTTATCCGATTTTAAAAAGAGACAATATTAAAAAAATGTAATTGATATTTAACTTAGTAACTTATAATTAGGATCATCCATTCATTCTAAAAAAAAACTTATAATAAAGACAAGAAGGAATATAGTTCTTTTTGTTTGCTTTCTAATGGCATTTATAAATTAGAACCGAAAAGTGACTCAAAATATTGTATTAACCTAATTGTCTTCTTGTGATTGGATCTCTAGTTCAACAGATTATTCTAGTGATATTCTTCATCATGATTGCGATTATGGCCTGTGTGACTTCAAAAGAGGTGGAGGGACCCTACCTTCTTCACTCCCCATTAATCACTTTAACCTTTTTGCTTAATCAATTGTGGTGGTACTCCTAAATCATACCCTCCGCCAAACTTACACTTTCATTAGATTTAATTTATGAATAATTTTTACTATATCGCTACGGAGGCAGGACTTAAGCGTTTTTTTAATAAAATATGATTTCGTGGCCCTAAACATTAATGTGTGTGTGCAGTGTGTACGGGTGCGATTACTTAATAATCATTTTTATTAAATAATTAACAAAAATCTGAAAGAAATGTGTTTAAATTTTGTCCTTAATCATCATAGCTATAGATGGTAATTTAAGTTGACACCCTAGTTAATAGCCCAGTTTATTAGTGCAGTAAAAGTCAGGTTTTTAATTAAGATAAGAAATGGCTGTAACTTCGGGGTGTAGTTTTTATAAACTTCAAGGGAGGTAACTTAACAACATACTACGGTAGATCCATTTTGAAAAGTGTTTTCACGTGCCATGTACTAATAAAGGACAAGATACTAAACACGATATCGTTTAAAACTTTATTCGTGTCTTGACTTAATTAAATCACCCCCTTTTACTGTCGCTTGAAGCAACTTGACCGCTTTTCTTCTGGATTAATATTAGTAAGAGAGACTGAACAATTTAAAAGAAAACGAAAGTAAATCACATATACACTTCGAAAATCAATATTGAACCAAGCAAGAGCTCTAGAAGAAAGATCGATGGGATCAATATTGAAAACAATAAAGAACAATATAATAATGGTTCTTCGAAAGAAAGTATATAGGAAAAATAACAGACCTGGGAAAGAACTCCAAGAACGCCAAGAGAAACTTTAACTGCATTGAGATCTTCATCTTCTTCCTTCAAAACCAGAACCTTAGCGAACCCATTTTCAGGACTTGCAGACACAACGACCCTGACCTCAACAACATGGTCATGAACTGAACTTCCTCTTCCCCACAACGAGCTTCCATGAGCCCCTGTGCCCATAAGTCCTCCAATGGTGAGGCCCCACCAGTACGGTCCATACGGCAAGGCTAGCCCTACCTTTGCAGCCTCGTTAATTAACTGCTTCAAAGTCACACCACTCTGAACCACCATTTTCCTCTCCTCCACATCAACTTTCACTATCTGGTTCAGATACTTTGTGCTTATAAGCAATCCATTCTGGCCATCTGGGCACACCAGTTTTGGGATGCTGTGAGAGTAACGAGTGGCCACTTTCATTTTCATTCCGTTCTTTGCTGCGAACGCAGTTGCTGATACGAGTTCTTGTTCTGAAGTTGGGTACAGAACTTGCGATGCAGAACAGGTGGTTCTGTCAGGGAAGACGCCATAGGAGTTTGTGATTGTGCAGCTTGTGTTTTTCGGAGAAGAGCACTTGACGGGGTCCTCCGGAGGAGTCGACAGAACCAGACGGGTGAAAAGTAAGAAGGAGGAGAAAGACACGATGGATCTGAAGAAGGCTTTACGAGACATGTTGAAAGTTGAAAGCTTTGAATGATCTTTAGTGCTTATTTGAGCGTGTATATATATATAGAGGGTCGGGGGGGGGGGGGGAGGGGGAGAGAGAGAGAGGTGACTTGCTTGAGGAGTAGAGGAAAAGGAAAAGAGGACATAGCTAATAATTGAACTTCCTTGTTTTCAACTCAATGTTTGATTTTACTTTAGTTGGGAGGGATGTGTGTTCTTACCGGAGAAAAATGAGTACCCAATCTCTGTATTTGCCACGCGTAACAAGTTTGTCAGTATTTTTTTATCAACCGCGTAAAATGGTTCACGATATGGATCCTCTCATGATTGCTTGACTTAAGAATAAAGATGAGAATGAATTTTCTTAGTTGGGTATTTTATTTACTAGTCTTTTGAACTAGAGGCATGTACGTGGCCCGTGAGGGTTAAGGCACATTATTCAAAATAGGGCCCTGATTTAATTATAGATTTTACTCCATAGTATGTATATTAACTTCTCATGAGATTGAGACAATATTCGAAAAAGCAAGAAGTAAGGCCTGATTAACATAAAAAAATAAAATAATAAAATTAAAAAACAATTTTTGTATATAAACAACGAGCTGGAAAAATAATAAAAATATTGTTAATAATTATAGTATGAGTATGCTTTCTTGCAGTATATTTTTTTTATTATATGGGACTTTTTTTATACCAAAAATAAATAAATAAGCACAGTTTGAGAGACTTACACGTTTAAATAGTACAGAAAAAGACAGGCACATAATACGCGAGATCTGTATCTTTCATGAAATTTGGGTTCTCATTAAACAACAAAGTGTTTTTAAATTAAAAATACTAAACAAACAAAAGTAAATTTACCTTTTTATCGTTAAGAAACACTCATTTATTTGCCTTTCAAAAAAAAACTATCATTTATTAAATTGAAAACATGTAATCCAATTAAATCTTACTTTATGAAAGTCAACAATTGAGTAAAACCCTTCAATTAAAAAGGCAACCAAGCTAAGTGAAAAGAAATATGCCTAAAGCAAGAAGATTAAATTTTATAAACTGAACAATAAAAGCTATCTTTCATGTAAATTCAACGATGCTCAAATATGTATTATTTGACAATATGGGATATCCTAGCTAGAATGTGTAGTATTGTGTTTCTCTTTCGAACATTCGTGACGATCTTAATAGCTGTGCACCTCACATGCAATGAAATTAATTATTTGCTTTTACATTTTGCTACATGCAAATATATTCAAATTTGACCAAGCCAGCCAAGTGGAATGATAATAGCTCAATTTTTTTAAAGTAAGATTGAATTTAATTTTTAGATTAAAAACTAACATTTAATACTGAACCGAATATTGGTTACAGATTGAAAAAAGATTTGATTTTGTTATACTTTTTTACCTCCATTTTTTTAATACTTACTGATATATATATATATATATATATATTTTAGGTTCACATGATACTTGTCGTTAAATGAAGAAGCAGAATCACATATGTCGCAAACTTCGATGAATGTTGTCGTGTAGCCTTTGGAGTTAAGAGTTGAAACTTGAAATACTCCTTTTTATCTTATTTATAAGAGAGAAAATATTTATTTTAATCTTATTTATAAGACATTTAATTATTATTGTATCTATCTTTACCCTTTATACTTATTAAATGTTGGAAAGATTATTAAGTATTATATTATTTAAGTTTTAAAATGTATATATTTAATAGGCATAAAGTTAAAAATTTGTTAAATTTTTAGACAGAGTGAATGAGATTTAAGATTTTTTTCAGTTTATCTTTTTCAATTTTAATCATGTCAAACTATTTTTTTAAATGATTTTACAGTGTGCTTATATATAAATAAAATCACAAACTCAAGTTGACATGTGTAATGAATAGTAGCATCAACTCTCGTCACTTAAGCAAGTTGTTAGAAGTTTAAATCTCAATTCTTATGTATGTTCCAACTTAGTTGGGAGAGAAAATCTCAATGACATTACTTCTAGTTGTTTTGTGTGTGTGTGTGTACTGAAGGAGCGTGTCCCCAAAAGGTTATTTATCATGATTTCTCTTAATACAAGTGCTTAAAAGTGAAGGGAATGAGGGAATAAAAATGAAAAAATATGTGAGACTTGCATGGTGAGAGCAGCCATAATATTGATAATAATAAAAAGGAAATTATAGCAAAATAAAAGATAAAAAACTAAAAGGACAAGTATAGACACTATTACTGCTATTTTGCTATTATTTAGTGCTCTACTAATTGCTCAAGAACTTTAGTGTTCTTTGCTAGATGCGTGGCATGCTAAGGGCATTGTGTTGAATTTGTGAAAGGATAAAAGGAATCGCACTAGGTGAATTAAAGGATATGATGTAGGGTCAAGATATGTGCACTGAGCAAGTAGATTTTGAATTGTTCAAAGAGATTCTTTGAAGAGATGTTTGTACAGTTGTGTGTAGTGTCAAAGAATTGAAATACTTGTGTGTTTGGTGGCTTTTCCTTTTATAGGCACAAAGTAGCAGTTTTTCCATGACTTAATGCTTCACTATTTTAAGGCCATTAGTTAGGGCTATGCAAGAAGCCCAAAAGCCTGAAATGCTTGACATGGCCTAGTGGTTTTTTTTCCCTGCATGTGCTTGAAAAAAGTTGCTTGAAAATAGATGGGCATGGTTAGGCAGGGTTTAGAGCTAGGATGTCTAACTAGGATCAACCTTGCCCAACCCGAGGCTATATATTATTTTTTTAAAAAAATGAAAATGGCAACATTTTGTTGGCTGGCAAGTGACAAGTTAAGATGAAACCTTAGCTTCTCCTTACTCAAGTCTTTAGCTCTTTAAGTTCTTAACAGTCTCCCTCTCCTCTCCTTGCTTAATCTTGCATAGTTGCACCATCACTCACTCATTTGGCATTAGGACTTAGCAACGTCATTCCTCCCTCCATCTTGACACCTCTCTTTATCCCCGTCTCCCATCGTGAGTGAGACTTAAGGCCTTATTTGGTATGATGGAAGAGTTTTTGATGGAATTGGAATCAGAATTGGAATTAGAATCAGAATTGGAATCAGAATAGAATTGAGTTATAAATGTATGTTTGGTATGAAGATGGAATTTGAATATAATATTGATAAATATATATATTTAAAATAGATAAAGACTAAAATGCCCTTATAAAAAAAACTCAACCATCATGATGGAGTGTGTATGTGGGGCACTTATGACAATTCCATAGAATTGTGGCAATTCCATCATGATGGAGATGGAATTGAATTCTAAGTATTTTGGCAGAATTGGAATTTATAAATAATTAGATTCATGCATACCAAACAATTGAAAGCATGATTCCAATTCCATTTCTCTTGGACCCAATTCTAATGTACCAAACATGACCTAAGAGATTCTCCTGTTCTAATGACTCCATCTTGCAGTCTCATCTCCTTACCTCCTTCTTCTCACCATTGATTGCCCATTAGCTCATCATTGTCACTGTCCAACAAGGTCTTGCATCGATTGTGTCTGCCTTTAGTCTGTTACTCGCCTTCCATCACTATTGAGAATGGTTCATCACTTTTTCTTCTTGCATTAAGATTGTATTGCTTTAATCTCTAATTTGTAAGCTATAATCTTTGATTCCCAAGCTTTAAATTTGATTGTTTTACTCCTCATGTTCTCTTACTCTTTAATGCTCTAGCAATCTAAAGACACACAAAGAACCCAAAAGGAATCATGTTGCTTCAAAGACTAAGTATCAGCCTCATGTTGTAGATCATTGTGATTGTCATTGCAATTAGAAATCTCAATTTTTTTTATTTCTATGTGTCATTTCTAGGTTTATTGATTTTTTCATTTGCAATTATATTGTTGTTGAAAATTTTTTTAGTCTATGATTTATTTAGCCATTTTGAGCCTATGATTTTGTTACTAGTAATAGTTTTTAGGGCTACTTTGAGCCCATTTTTAATATATTTTGGTCTAATGAAAAACTTTCAAGTGCCCAAAAAAGGATACAAGGTTGGACATCTAGCTTGACATGCCCAATCTTTGCTCGACCCTACTTGCTCGACCCTTCTATAAACAGGCATCTTTTAGGTAAGTTTGGGCTTTAGGTAAGGTTTTTTTGCTTGAAGACTTTTAGGGAAAGGCAATGGGTTAAAGGTCTACCCTGCTTGACCTCACCCATGCACAGCCCTACCACTAGCTATAGTTTTCCCTATAGCTTTCTCTTCTCTTGCTTTTTTGAAATGTTGTGTTATTTGACCAAGTCTTCCTCTCAACCATCTCTTTTCTAAAATCTTTAGGTGGGCTTTGTGTCAAAATGACTCTTTTTAACCCAAATGGTTAGGCTTAGGGCCGAAATTAAATTTTAATATGCACAAACAATTTTTCATGACAATTTTTAGAGGAAGTGTGGTAATAATAGCTTTAATGGAAAATGCATGATTATGGAGGAAGAAGAAACTCTCCATTAAAAAAATCTAAAACATTTTTCAAACGAATATCACTCCTACTGAATTAATTAAATGTCTTTTAACTAATATCATCTTTTTATATTTATCTTTATTTAATAGGTTGTTTTACTTAAAATAAATATAAATAATTTATTTATTAAGGGTATTTAAAAAATGAATTAATTACAGTTTGAAATATTAAAAATATTTTACATTTTTTAACATCTACTTTTCAAAGATGTCTTATATTTTTTAACAGATAGAGTATTAATTATGGTGAAAGTTATTCAATTTAACTATGGCCATAATGATTTATCAATAAAAAAATATGAAATAGTAGTAAAAATAATATATTTCCTATTTTTTATTGGTAATAAAATTGAAATGTTTTTTAATTTCAATATTATATATTAACTGCAAGATATTTTAAAAATTTTTGAATTTTATATTTATTTAAAAAATTATGTCATATATATGTATATATTTAATTTTATATCATAAAATTAAAAATTAGATAAATTATTTAGATTATTTTACAATATAAATTAACTTCTTGTGCTTTCAAATTATTTAAAAATAATTGTGGTGACATGTCATTTATAGGCCTGCCGTCATAAATAGGTCTAATTTCAGGCAGAGTTTGTCTAAAATCAAACATTTCATTGTGAATTTAGGTCCATTGAGAACTTGTCATACTAACAAATACATTTCTTTTATTTTTTTTAAAAAAATTTATTATCACGACAGTTGGATATCGGCGCAGTAACAACTTCGTTATGACAACAATTGGATGAGATGGCTGTCGCCGTAAATTATTTGCTTTATTTATGGCGACAATGCTTTAAAGCAATATTGGAATGAGAATTCAATTGTTGCCGTCCCGGTGCCCAAAATTAAAAACCTTTAACTTATTATATAACATTCCAAGTTTTATTTTAAGAATAAAGTAATATTGAATGAGATTTTACAGTAACTAGAATTTACCATGTAATTAGATTAATAAAAAAATTTATTCAAAAGGGGTTAAAGAATTCAATTTTAGAAAAAAGAATAAAAGTTATAAGGTTAGATGAAATTAAAAAATTAAAATAACATTTTAATTTATCATATTATAATTAGATAATTATTAAAAATTATTTAAAAAACTGAATTAACTCAATCCAGTCTTTTAACTTTTTAGAATCTTGAAGAAATTATATTATATATGTATATATATAAAAATAAATAGTTCATGTATAAAATGTGAAAAAAATAATGACAAGGAAAAGAAAAGAAAAGATTAAAAAATAATAGCACAATGCTAAACCAACATGGGCCACAACCCACGATTGGTTTAGGGGTATTAAAATACCCCTTACGTCAGCGAGGTAGGGACGCTTCAGCTTCCTCCAGCGGCGTTGACTGTGGGGGTGTGGGAGAGAGATCGACACTGGGAATGAGTGTTATAAGAGGGAGTTTTTATTTATTGGATCTAAAATATTTAGGAAAAATTGTCAAAAAAGTCCTGACTGAATTTCATTTTTTTTGAGAAGGATTTGAGAGATTTAATATTGAGGTCCTTTGCTGACATTGATTCACCAAACCCAATGGTCATATTGCCCCTAACAAAATCTCACTCTCTCTCAAAAATTCTCTTCTCCTGTGAGAGCTTCTCCAGCACTTAGTAAATGTTTGCCTTAATAGAGCTATGGTTGGCAGGTGAAAGGTTGTTGGAAAAAAATCAACACCCCTTAGTTACATGTAAACTCAAACAATTATAGGGTGTAAGGATTTTGACTTAAGATGCAAGGTAATTTGGTTTGGGTGCAAGATATTTGGCTTTATTGCAAGGTTTTTGGCTTGAAGTGCAAGGATTATGGCTTGGGTACAAGGCTTTTGGCTTTAATGCAAAGCTTTTGCCTTGAGGTGCAAAGGTTATGAGATAAGTGCAAGGGGTCTGATTTGGGTACAAGTCTTCCGGCTTAAGTATAAGACTTCTGGCTTGGGGTATAGGACTTTTGGCTTGGGATACAAGGCTTCTGGCTTAAGACGTAAGGGTTATGGCTTAGGTGCAAGGGGTCTGGTTTAGGTGCAAGGCTTCTAACTTAGGGTGCAAGGCTTTTAGCTTAGACAATTACATGTAAATTAAATACACAAAGAGCACCTACTATCAATGAACTTGTAATTACATGAAAATGACAACTAATTACATGTAAATCAATACGAGAAAAGATTCGCGAGCACGCTTGAAGAATAATTTGCATATAATTTTTAGCAAATTACATGTGAATCAAACATACATAAAGCACACCCCTGTCAATCCCCCAAAATTACATGAAAATATGAATTACATGTAAATTAATATGGGAAAAAATTCACGAGCATGCTTGAGGAATAATTTACATGTAATCTCTAGCAAATTACATGTAAATTAAACACATAGAGAGCACGCCCTTGTCAATCCCCCAAAATTACATAAAAATGACTATGGATTAAATGTAAACCAATGTGTGAAAAAACTCGTGACAATGACTAAGGAATGATTTACATGTAATTTCTAGCGGATTACATGTAAATCAAACAAATAGAGAGTACATCCCTATCAGTGCCCTTGAATTATGTGAAAATGACTACAGATTACATGTAAATCAATATATGAAGAAATTCATGAGCATGCTTAAGGAATAATTCACATGTAATATATGAAGAATTACATGTAAATCAAACACATAGAGGGCATACCACTGTTGATGCCCATGAATTAAATAAAAATGATTATGGATTACATGAAAATGACTAAGCCTGAAGCTTTGCATCTTAAGCCAAATCCCTTACACCCTTTCACCCTAAGTCATAACACATGCACTCAAGCTAGCTAGAACCCTTGCACCTTAAGCTAAAATCCTTGCACCCTCTAATTCTAGTTTCCTAAATCAAAAAATATATTATGGGAAGTAAAAATAACATCATGCCCATGTTAAAATATAGCCTACTTTATACAAAAAACAAATAAGGGAACACTCACAATAAGTTCCCTCTTGTTTAAGCCATATTAACATGTAAATGATATAGATTCAATAATGTAATATAGATGACAAATAAATTATCCTTTAAAAACAAGTAAATGTGAAGAAGGAGAATGAACAACAATAATTTTAATAAAAAAACATTAATTCCATTAGTTTGGTCTCTCTTTTTGTTAAGTAGAATAAAAAAGATAAACAAAGACCATAGGACGCCTCATATAAAAAAAATACTATAGGGGATAAGAACAATATACTTATGTTAAATTACATCTTACCTTATACAAAAAATAAATAAGGTAAATGACCATAAATACACTTTAAAATATAATTAATTTTCATTCAATCTTTTAGGAAAATTTCTTGATCAGCATTTCATTGTTGTTCACTTGAGTTATGAGAAACTTGCAAAAACTTTTTGATTTGAACTTATTTTTTTTCCTCTTCAAACAAAACATTGTGCTTCTGTGCGTATAAAACATTATGCTTGAAATAAAAATTAGTAGCTATTACAAGTGGGTCATTCAAGCATTAATTGATCGCTAGTTATGGGGTGACATATAGAAAACCTTCCCTTGAAGGTAGAAGAATCAAACATTTAAAAAAGAACAAAAATGAAGTTGATCTCAATTGCACAATTTCAAGGATTCTTTCAAACTACTAAAGGTAAAAGAATTAAAAACCTTGTGTTGTAGTGACGAGATGAACTAAAATAATTGTTCATGATTGTATTTTATAAATTGTAGCATGTGTTAGCAGTATGCATTCCTCATTCAGAACTAAAAAGCAAACAACATAATGAAATTTCTTGAAGCCTATTATAGTATGTGAGAATGGTTTTGACAACTCAATAGTAAATGAAAATTTTCAATAGATTTTGGTAATGTATATCATTCTTAAAGAAAAATGAAGTTTTGACACTGTAAACACTATATTTTATCCGAATTTTCAAGTGTAAATTAAAAATTAATAAAAATACAATAAATAAAATAAAGGAATAAAGGAATAAAAAAGGAGGGGCTTTTGTGATAATAATAACAATAATATTTTTTTACCGTAAATCTCCTTAATTATATTCCCATTAAAGTTGACTTTTTTTTAAAAAAAGAAAAATCTAGAATATTTGAAATCTATTTTGAGAAAATTATGCCTTGATTAGGATTTTCTTTTAATTAATTAAGGAAAATCTGAAACCTAAAATAATGAAAACGAGTCAAAATAAAAATTGTCTTTTTTGTTTGATTCTATCATTAAGTGAGAGAACCCTAGTTAGCACTTATAAAAGAGATAGTTGCAAAGGAGAAGAGGAGAGGTAATCGAGAGGGAATTTTTAGAAAAGAGACGACTAAATATATTGGTGAAGCTTTAGAGGGAAGTGACCTTTTTGTACATAACTTTTATGTTCATATCAGGTTAGGTGCAAAGTTGAGTGATCTTTCAAATGCTATTCTTATGTTCATATCAGTTTTCTCATTTTAGATTTACTTTTGAGTCCACAGATGATTTTTATTTTGTCATAATTGTACATCTGACCACCAAATTCTCTTATCTCAATTTGACATCTTTTTTGGCATTATGTGGCTTTTCTTTTTGCATTTCGTTTCTTGTCCAAAATAATTTTGTATTTGCCAAGTCTATCTTTCTTATGCTTATTTTGTCTTCACTTGATTTGGCATAATGTTCATGTATTGGATGCCATGCCACATGATGAATTTTAACGTTTTATTCTTCTTTAATTAGAGGTTATGTAGCAATGCTGTGATCCAGTGTGTTTGTTCCTTTTTTTTACAATCAATACTCACTCAATATTTAATATTTCAATCCCATCTTCCTTATAACATTAAAAGTTCACGAGTAATACTAAATCACCGTGAATATCTTGGTACACTGTGAGTGATACTAAATCACCGTGATCTCCAATACTGGTTAAATCTCTCTTCCAGTAAATTATTAAAAAATAATCAAAATAAGAAATTATTTTTAATATATTTTAGGTTATACCATGAGTAATGTTAAATCAACGTGGATAGCTAAAATATAAATCGAGATACCGTGAATGATACTAAATCATTGCAGGTATAAAACCTCTAATCAAAATTTTATAGTTAAATTATTTTATAGAAATTTATTTTGAAAATTCTTTCAGAGTTTGTCATGAGTGATATTAAATTACTGTGTATACTTAAAGTATCAACTAAGAAACTGCGAGTAATACTAAATTACCACAGGTTCTAATATTTGTTAAATTTTTCTCTCTTATGCATTATTAAAAAAATAATAAAAATAATAAAACTTTTAGCATATTTTAGGTTACTCCATGAGTGATACTAAATCACCATGAATTCTTAAAAATATCAAATGAGATACCGTGAATGACAATAAGTTATGGCAAGTATCTAATTTTGTATTTAAAATTTCAAAATTAAATTATTTTATAGAAAATTCATTTTAAAATTTCCTTTAGGATTTGCCATGAGTGATACTAAATCATCGTGTGCACTTAGAGTGCTAACTAGTGGACTGTGAGTGATACTAAATCATCGCAAGTTCTAATACTGATTATTTTCCTTTTATCCAAAGGTGCATCCTCATGTCAATTTTTATTTAAAAATAAATATAATTATATAACACAAAATAATCTTCTCTTTAGAAAACAAATTAATAAAAAAATTAAAAGAAAACCTAAATAATAATATTTCAAACTTCATGGATTTTAATCCCCATCACAGGGTACGTAGGCCCTAAGTTTTGATCCTAGGTCAAGTCCTTCCATGTAAATAAATAATTTATTTTCCTTTATTTTTTATCTTTATTTTTCATGTGCAATAAAGGATAACTAAGTTATTATTAAGAGGTTAATTAATTTTATGCAATTAACTTAGGATAACCGTTCTTATGAACGTGTGTCGTGGGGTGCTTAATACCTTTCCCATGCACAATCGACTCTCGAACCCTATTCTGGTTATTATAGACTATTTTATTTTTAAAAGGTTTTCAAAATTATCTTTTTAAATTTTGGTAACGACTCCTACATTTATCAACCTTCCTTTTCGAGGAGATCACAATTTGGGTACGACAAACACTGTCGATAATGCTTGAATAAGAAGGATCAATAAAGAATATCCACTTAGAATGAAGTCATATTTTTTAAAAAAGCTTACTTAGTTTAAGGCTTGAAATCATAATTTATATCACATCTAAATTGAAAATTTCCTTTGAATTCACAAATGAACTAAAAAGGAATGCAACAATTGAGGCAAATATCATTTACATGACAAAACAACTAGAAAAACCACATGATCAATTTTTAATGGTTTCCTTTCAAGAAGACGAGCATATGCTAGTATTATATCTCTAAATTTAATATTGATGATATCACTTGGAACTAGGATCAAGGCATATTGCTCGTTGCACCTACAATCTCAAAGAACCTTAATAATGTAGAAATTGAAAATGAAACAATGAGAAAAATGATTTCATAGGGAAAAGAAAAGAAAAATAGAAAGGAAAAACTAGACTGCATTGATAATTAAGCTAAATTAGAGTTGGCAACCATTAATATGAAAGGAATTAAATGCTAAATATGCCACCTTTGCTTTTAAAGCAAGATGAGCCATAAGACCAACTAGAACATTAGCCGTATTGTTTTCCTTGATGAAACTAATTGTTGAATTATGAGAAGTAGGGTGATGATACCCACAAAGTCTTGCTAGTTAGATGGCTTCCCCTATATACAAAAGTTTAAGGAATAACTAAAATTCTCAATAACAATAGCATTAGAGCCTCAAAGAAGTTTTCCTAAAAAGTTTAGCAACAAGAACTCTAAATGCTAAACATACTCACCTTTTCATTAGCAAGCGCGATTGCCTTTATAGTAGTACCCTTCATAACCCATGATAGAGGATTTCATATAAAAGCCGAGAACTTCAAAAACTTGTTCTCTTGAAAGATAGTTTACCAAAAAAACCAGTAGTTTTTATTTTTTACTTGGCTTTGATTGAAAAATAGCACTGGAGAAGGGAAAGGTACAAGATAGGATGTCATGCTCGAAATGATAAGTCTCTCCTTAACTTTACTTTCAGGGGAAGGCAATAGTTGAAAACCAAAATGAAGAGGAAACAGAAGCAGCAAAACTAAAAGAAGAGGAAGAGGAGAACAAAATCAGCGGTGATTGTGGTAAGACCTACTTAGTAGTGAGAAAGTAAAAAAAAATATTCCGTTAGCGCTGGAGCTACCTAGTGATTTTATAGTTGAGGTTAATAACATCTTGACCCGTGGGACAGGACAATATCATTGATCAAGAAGTTGCTAGCAATGACATTGACAATGTAATGATGATTTGATTAGAGGGGAATAACTAGAGGGAAATGTAGACATAGTAAGGAGTAGATAGGCACAGGGGCATTTTAGTTAGATGAGGAAGTAGTTAAATGAATAAAATAATTACCTTAGTCCTTAAATGACATTTGATCCTAATTTCCATTTCAACAGGGCCTTGTTGACTAATTTTTCCTTTATTTTATTTTACCAATTTATCCTTATTTAGTCCTCAAATTCTAAATTTAGAATTTTAAGGATGTTACAAGTTGCATATTGTGGAAGAAACATTGCATATGCACCCAAAGGTGTCTATAAGGGATTTTAATAAGGAATATTTAAATATACAAAAGTGATATTCGAATATATAAAATAAATATTGCATATACTAAAAAGCAGTCACATAATGTGAAAGAAATATTGTATTTGCGTCCAAAGATGTCCTTAAGGGATTTTAACAAGGAATATTTAAATATGTAAAAGTAATATTCAAATATAAGGAATAAAGATCCCATATGCTTCAAACATGCATCAAGGCTCAATAAATTGCCATCAAAAGACCTTGTTTGACATATTGACACTTAAGGACCTTATATTAAGTATTGACATGAAATTATTAATAGCGAAGGACCTTATAACACATTGATAGTGAAGGACTTTGTGCAATATATTGACAACAAAGGTCCTTGTTCAACTTTTTTTTAATCATAAGGGCAATCCAGTCATTTGGAAATCTAAATTAATGCTACCGAATGACCTAATGTCCTAAGTCCTTGTGAGCAAATTAAAATTTAGTGGAGTTTTATTTGGAAATTTTCCTAAAAATTTATTTGGTTGATTTCAAGAATTTTAAAAATTAGATAAGTCATCTAGTTCCCTTTGTTGTTTTTCTTTTTGATATTTTTGGGTTCTCATGAGAAAAAAAAATCTTGAGTTTCATAGATTTTAAATTTATAGGTGTTCTCAACAGTTTATTTGGGTGTTAAAAAAGTTGAAGATATTAGATTAAGAGTCTGTATAACTTAATTTTGTCCAAATATTTGATTTTGAGAATTCTAAAGTAGGATTTAATGTTCTAAGAGACTTATGGTATAGAAAATTTTTTTAGAGATTAAATCTATTTATAAATAAGCCAAAAATAAGGATTAGAGTTGAATATACAAATTTTAAAGATAAATCTTGGAGGTAAATTTGAGTATAAGGGGTTAATTATTAAATTTAGAGTTAAAGAGTAAAAATATTCACAAACTTTTTCTACAAGGGCACCCAGTATCCTCAAGTAAAAGATGGCATAAGAAAGCATATAAAGTTGATGAAGTGGGTGTAAAAATGTCTAAAATGTTAAATTCGAGTACTATTCATTAATATTAACTATTAAAACAAAAGGAAACAAATATAAGGTGCAGAAATGCCTATGATTTTTTTCTCTAAAATCTTTTGGTATCCTAAAGTTAACAATGGTGTATAGGTACCTATTAATTTTATAAAATAGGTCAGCCTTCCCCAGTTTATTAACTTTATTATTAGAACTTCATTGTCAAGATCTGCTAGTTGCCTTAAAGAATCAATATTCCTTGCCATGTCGAGTTATCAAGGTGAAGGTGGTTCATCGCAATCGAAGGTGGTGCTATCGAAGGAGGAGAGAGATATGCTTGATTGGAGTAAGAAGAAGGTGAGGAAAAGTGGTGCTCCATTCTTGGGGCATGTATCGCTGTAACCAAGGGTTGAGAATTGGATGGCTAATAGGACTGAGAGGAAACTATGACTTTATAGAGATGTTTTCTTAGAGAATGCAAACAGATTTGAGTTTGATTTTGAGGATAAATCAGAGAAGGAGTGCATGTCGTATGTTACTGATACTAGTTTTGAGAAGGTTCTTATAGCTGATCAAGGCATTGAGGTTGACGCATCAAATTTGAGATGTCTAAATTCAAGTTGAGTTTGGTTAAGAAGGAGAGGCTGTTGAAGCCATTTGATAGGACTCTGGTTGTGAAATTGATGGGTAAGAGAGTTAGATATGATCAGACTGATACAGTTTTAAATCAAATTTGAGCCAAGAAGGGGCAAATTAGGGTATCAAATGTAGAAAATGACTTTTATCTGGTTAAGTTTCAAGTGCAAGAAGACTATAAAGCAGCTTTGATTGGAGGTCCGTGGGTGGCATTTGATATTTATCTTAATGTGAGGAGATAGAGATTGAATTTTGATCCGTGTATAGAGAAGACTAATTAGGTAATTTCTTAGGTACGTCTTCCTGATCTACCTTATCAATATTTTGATAAGAATTTTTTTGTTCATGTTCGGTAATTCTATTAGTAAGGCTATTAAAGTTAATGTGCCTACTACTATGAGGGTAGGAGGAGATTTTCTCATTTATGTGTTGAATTGAATTTGAAAGAGCCCTTGGTTCTAGAATATAGCATTGAGGGTAAAGTTAAGACCATTGAATATAAATGTATGAACCTATTGTGTTTATATTGTGGGAGATTTAGGCATGTTTGTGAAGATTGCGTGAATTATAAGAAGGAGATGGTGGTTGATGATGTGCCTGGTTTTGAGGTTGAGGTTAAGGAGAAGGGTGAGATGGTTGAGGATAAGAAGGTGGAGGAGAGCCTATAGAGGGTGGCATACAGACCAAGAAAGTAAAGGAAGTATAGTGGTCAGTTTATGGTCTTTCAAAATCCTAATAGGTTTATACCTTTGGAAGGCAAACTATCAAAAGAGTATTGGCTAATATAACTAATGTTGGCAAAACTCATGTATTTCTTGAAGATATCAAAGATGTAAGGAAGTTGGGTGCTACTAATAATAGAATGAAGGTTACTAATTGGTCAAATGCCAATATAGATAGGGGTGTTTTTGAGGGGAAGATGGTGTCTAAGGATACTGGTCTAGGAAAATGGGAATAGTTGGTAGTAGAAAGATGTTTTAGCGGCCTACTGGTAATATGGCTGGGGAGAAGACCATGAAGAAAAAAGACTTACGTTAGGAGATGGATTAGGGTATGAGAGTAGTGAATGAGGAGGTTACTAAGGGTATAATCATAGATCATGACAAGATTTGGGTTAAGTGCATGCGTGGTAGTAATAGGGAAAGGGCAGGTTTGCTTAATAATCAATAATCAATATTTTTTTTATGAAGATAATTGTATAGAATTGTCGGGGTGCTGTAAGTAAGGGTGTTGTTGTAGCTCTGAGGAATTTATGCAAGGAATGTATACCTAAGTTGGTTATTCTTTTAGAGCCATATATCAGTGGAATCACTACTAGAAGATCGATAAGGAGATTTGGTTTTTCTTTTTCTGTAATAGTGGAGGCTAGAAGTTTCTCTGAGGGGCTGTGGGTTATGTGGAATAATACTTATATCTAGGTGGATGTTGTGAAGAAGCATGATCTATTTGTACATCACAAAATTAAGGAAGGAGGGGATGATTGGTGGTTGTTTACTATAGTGTATACTTGTCCTCAAGAAAATTGAAAAAGTGAGTTGTGGCAAGAGTTAAAGGAAATTGCTGTCAGTATGAATGAAGAGTGGCTGGTGGCTAGGGATTTTAATGAAATAGCTTCTCCTTTTGAACAAATAGGCGGTGCAAGGGTGAATATTCAAAAATGTAATAGATTTTGGGATTACATTTTTGAGTGTGGTTTGTTGGCTATGGAGACTAAAGGGCTTGAATTTACATGGAAGGGGCAAAATGGGATGGTTACGAGAGATTATATAAGAGGCTGGATAAAAGTCTTTGTAATGTTTAATGGCAGAAGAGATTTTCTTTAGATATGGTGAAGGTGTAGGCAAGGGTCAATTTTGATCATCACCCATTAATGATTGATATGCTAGTTGAGGCTAAGGGTAGGGGTAATTAACCCTTCAATTTTGAGGGTACTTTGCCGTTGCATAATGATTTCTCAAGTATGATGGTGCATAGTTGGCTAGATAATGTTAAAACACCGCTAGCTTTATCCCACTTACAGGATTCTCTTATGAAATAGAATATGAAGATATTTAGGATGATTGATCAGCTAAAAAGAAAATGAGGGCAAGACTAGATGGGATATAACATCAAATTGATAAGAAAGAGAATAAGTTTTTAATACGGCTTGAGAGTGACCTACAGCATGAATTTGTGGAAACTTTATTACAGGAGGAAGTTTCATGGTACCAGAAGTCGTGTGGCAATGGTTAGATTAAGGGGAATAGGAATACTAAGTATTATCATACGAAAACATTATGTAGAAGGAGGAGAAATAAGGTTGTGATGCTAAAGCATGATGATGGTAGTTGGGTAATTGAGGATGGGCAATGTGCAAAATGGTAGAGGATTTTTATGCTAATTTGTTTACTAATGAGATAGTGGATAGAGGTTGGATTGTGACAAATCAAAGATAGGGAAGTGTGATGGATGAGTCTCTACGCATAACTTGTAGATCCTTGAGTGATGAGGATATTTGTAGTGCTTTTTTTAGTGTTGGGGCTTATAAAGCACCTAAAGAAGATGGGTTTCTAACTATTTTTTACCTTTAGAATTGGTCAATTGTGGGGCAGGATGTGATGACTTATATTACGAGATTTTGCAAAATTCATAAGAAAATTGGCGAGATAAATAAAATATTATTGGCAATGGTTCCTAAGGTGGATATACTTGAAGTGGTAATGCAAGTTCAGCTTATTGCTTTATACAATGTGATTTATAAGGGCTTATCCAAGATTGATATTAGGGGATTACATGGTTTAATGGATAAACTGGTCTCTTCTTTCTGAGCAAGTTTTATACCGAAAGGAGTATCCAAGATAGTATAATAATTGTTTGGGAGTTAGTGCATATGATGAATAGGATGAAAAAAGGGAGAGGTTTTATGGTGGCTAAAATTAACCTTGAGAAGGCATATAATGCAATGAATTGGGCTTTTTTACAACAAGTACTAAAAGAGATTAATTTTTTAAAGTCCTTTATGGCAATTATTATGTACTGCTTGTAGATGAGTAAGATGAAGGTTTTATAGAATGGTGAGAAAGAGGGAGAATTTTTTACTACATGCAGAGTGAGGCAAGGGGATCCCATATCTCCTTACCTTTTTATGTTAGGAAAGGAGAAACTATCTTATATGATTGTTGACTCAGTTGAGGTAGGGAATTGGAAGCCAATAAGAGTGGGAAGAAGAGGTATTCCTATTTCTCACTTGATATTTACTGATGATTTAAGTCTATTTTATGAGGCAGATGTAGCTCAAATATGTAATTTGATGAATTGTCTTGAGGCTTTTGGAGAAATTTCAGGGCAAAAGGTTAATAAACAAAAGACGAGCATTTTCTTCTTCGAAATATGGACAGACGAAGGTAAAAAGAGATTTTTGATGCTTGTGGTTTTCAAAGGAAGGAGGATTTAGGGAGATATCTTGGTGTTCATGTTATGCAAGGCAGAGAAGGTAGAGGAAAGTACCAATATCAGATTAAGAAGATTCATAGTAAGCTGAATAATTGAAAGAATCAAACTTTGTCATCGATTGGTTGGATTACTCTTGTGCAATCTGTGTCCTCACAAATGTATATTTATCTTATGCAAAATTTGAGGATTCTGGTTGGGGTTTATAAAGAGATTGAAAAGATTCAGAAGAACTTCATATGGGGTTCATCTGAGGAGCATAGAAAAATCCATGCTATGAGTTAAGAGGTGATGTATTGGCCGAAACAATATAGTGGGCTTGGGTTAAGTGATATGCAAGCCATGAATGAGGCTTTATTAATAAAAGTAGGATAGACTATTTTCGCAAAGCCTAACAACCTTTGCTTGTTGGTGCTGATTGCTAAGTATGGCAGAGGTTCTTATCTTTTTCAAGAATGCAAGGTGAAATCTATTGATTCAATTTTGTGGAAGTATCTTGCTTCTAATTGAGTAAGATTGTGAGTAATGTTGCCTGGGATTATAGAGATGGAAAGACTATTAATTTTTAGAAGGATATGTGGTGTGACAATAATGGCCTTTTAATTAAGAGATGCTTAAATGCACCTATTGGCAGATTGCTGGATTGTAAGGTGTGAGATTTGGTTAATGAGGTATGGGACTGGGAGTTTATTTTTTTAAAAGGATTATCTTTTAAAAGATGATATCTTAAGGATAAGGGCTTTACCCATACCTAGTGATGGGGATTAGGATGTAATTAGGTGGCATGGATTTGGTGATGGAAAGTTTAGGGTATCTAAGATGTTTGCCCAGATATATGGGAGACCGAGAAGTGTGGACAACAGAATTTAGAGTGTGGTATTGAAATGGAAGAGGTCGTGGCGAATGTAAGTTTTGCTCTGATTGGCTACACATGATATGTTCTTAACATCATCTCGAAGGGCACATCTGATGGGTGGGTCTCCTGGTTATATTTATCATCAGGCAAGGGAGGAAGATATTTTACATGCATTAAGGGATTGTGCTTATACAAAGAGGATTTAAGAGAGTCTGAATTCTAGGGAGGTTGATAATAATTTTTTTACTCTTGATGGTCAGGAGTGGTTTACAAGGAATTTGAGGTCTAATTCTGAGTGGAACACACTTTTTGTTGTAACATGTTGGTGGCAATAGTATTGAAGAAATAAGATGCTATTTAAGGATGAATTTTGTATGCCTGGAAGTCCTATGCACATTATCTAGAATTGTGTATGGAAAATGAAATATTTTTTGAGAGTGAATGCTGGTGTTGGGAGGGTGACAAGAATAATTCAAGTTGGTTGGAGGCCTTCTATATAGGGCTGGTTGAAACTGAATTTTGAAAGGGCTAGAAAAGGCTTAAGGTTATTGGGTGTAGTGGTTTGATTAGAGATTAGAAAGGAGGACAAGTTATGGGATTTATATTCAGCTTGCTGTGTTGAGCATTAGGGTACATTGTGGGGAATTAGATTAGCCAAGGAAGTTGGGGCTCTAAAGCTTGTAATTGAAAAGGATCCAAGTATAGTGATACAGATGCTATGAAATTTGAATGATGAAGAGCTTGTTGGAAATCCTATTTTGAAGTTGATTGCCTTAGAACTCAATGGTGATTGGCTATTTGAGTTTAATCATATATACAAGGAAGGTAATCCTAGTGCTAATTGGTTAGCTAATTTTAGTTTTGCTCATGATTAGAGTGTAAGGTGTCTTTTTGTGCCTCCTAGAGTTTACAAGATATACTGTACAGGGAGAATAATGGAGCTATGACTCCAAGAGTTGTTTCTGTGTAGTTTTTTTGGGCAGTTTACCCCTTTTATTACAAAAATAAAAGAACTTCACTATCAATATCAAGTTGTTTTAACAGATTAAGAAAGGTTAGATCCGACAAGTTGGGCTAAGCTCGACGTGCCAACTTGAATAAACTCAAAAAATCTTAGTGCCAAACTTGAAAATTTAAAAAATTTTCTTTACTTTAAACTTATTTGAACTGCCTGAATAAGTCTAAAGAAATCTAGGCGAAGCCCAAACTCGAATAGGCTTAATTCGAATACCCAAATTCTTTTTTATTATTAATAAAATAAAATTATAATTAAAAAATTAAAAAATCTTGATTTTTAAGTTAAAAATTGAAGTTGACTAAAAAAGAATAGAACATAATAGAATAAAATAACATTTCACAATTCGGGTATTTAGACTAGTTTGAATAAGCTTGAAAGCCCGAGTTGTTATGGCCGAACTTGGCTATATGGCCTCTTTAATAGAGTTGATAAGTATCCATGTACTATTATTGATTTAAGGATATCAAAAGCTTCTCGATAAAAAAGTTTATAGGTATTTTTACACCTTATGTTTATTTATTTTTTTAATGGTCAACGTTAACATATGATGTACTTTACTTTCATGGACATACCAAACATGTTTTAAGATTTCATTTTTACCTTATTTTCGCTTTCACTTTTATTAAAAACACTTCCATACTACCAATGAGCCATATATCCCAATGTTTTAAGTAAATGTATTTTCTTCAAGCTTATTTTTATTTTTTTATATTCTCATCAAATAATTAATTTTATTTATTTTTTTTGAACTATTAATTATTTAGATTGGTAAAAGTGCAACTTTTCTGTGGGTTCGACATCTAAAATATTTTGGGTAATTTATTATTGCAATCTCATGCACTTACAGGAGCAATCAACCGACATGCCAACAAAAATGCTTAATTGAAAAATATCATTTACCCCATTTATGTGCTACAAAAAAGAGTCATTTAACAAGAAAATAATAGAGAGATGAAGGAGAAAATCCCTTTTATAATTTGGAGGCTCATTTTATCCATTAATTTGCAAGTTCATTCCCTCCATTTTCAATACAAAGTTGCAAAATATTAAAATATTAAATTTGGATGGTGCAATATTTTGAAGGAAAATTGTTAGTCAACCAAAAAAATTACAAAGAAGGACCTAAAAAATTTAAGAAACATGATAAATATTAAAAATATGATCAATATATAAAAATTATAAATCATCTATAAATTTTTAAAAAACTAGTTTCAATAGTCAATATTTAAAAATAATTTATAATATTTTGGATGAATATTTATAAATAAGAAAATTTAAATTATTAAATATTAAAATATTTAATATTTAAATAATATTTATTAAATTTTATTTTAATAATACTTCAATGTACCAAGTGCTCCTAAAAAAAATCAAGGAGCCCAAAGATCTTAAAAAAAGAGTTTAGAAATAAATTGATATCAAAAGATATTATTAGAGTTTTATTTGTTATTGTGCATAGGTTCAAGGCACATGCCATGTCATTAGACAATGGCAAAGTTAACTAGTAACTAAGTTCAAGAAAAAAATTACCTCACTTATCAATATAAGATGTTTAATGTTTCTCCAAAAAAAAAAGTTTTAAAAAAAATTGAAGCTTAACCTTAAAAAAAAATTAAAGAAAGAAGTGACTTCATAATCTATGCTAGGAATAAATGTTAGATTTTGGGGCACTATCTCAGTAGGGATGGTTGAGTCCAGCAAACATTCACACGAGTAGCTGCAGGTTGATTATGTGCATTGCATATTGCCACGTCAATACCATTTTGTGTTAGTGGTATCTCATTCAACTTCACATCCACTTAGCTCTCTAATTCATTTTTTAATTATTTTAATGCAAACCCACCCATGTCCAATTTCCTTTTATCTATGCCTTCTCCTGACATTTAAATATTCAGGACCGGACAGGGTGGCGCTTCCAAAACCTCGAATTAAATGCGTTTTTAGCTTAATATCGAAATCAAACATTGCGAAAAAAATAAACAAGCCCTCAAAGCCAACAAACTAGATGGATATATGTGTGGAGTCTTTATGTCATTTAATCCTCCATTCTTTTGAACTACGACAAATTTTTTTTAGAAAGTAATTTACTCCATTCAGTCCTAATTATAAAGTGTTTTTTTTTTACGACACAAAAAATATTTTTTTTAGATTTATTTTGCCATACACAATAATATAAGGGACACCGTTTTCTTTGGCCCAAAAAAAAAAAACAAAAGACAATAGTATAAGGGACTAAGTAATAGTATTATTTAATGATTCTCAATGTTACCATTCAAATTTTTTAGAGTGAATAATGCACAAGAACACCTACAAATCTGCAACACATTTAAATATATACCACAAGGTCCATCAACGTACTTAATCGAGGAAAATGACACTAAATTGACAACTAACATCATTTTCTTTTCCTACTTTTTAATACTTAAATATATTATTGGGACTTTAAAATAATTCTTCAAATTTTTAATGAATGACCTCATAAATTGTCTTATAAAAAAAACAATTGATGATTTTACAATATATACACTTTGTTTTAATTAATCAGAATAAAAATAAATTCTTACGTTTTTTTGAAACAAATTTAATAGTATATCAGACTTTTTAAACCAAGAAAATTGTGTATCAAACTTTCAAATAGTTGTGAGCATGTTAAGTAAAGAGTTAAAGATTTTTTTTTAATTATTTTTAAAAATGCTAGACACCCTATACTAAATATCTTGTTATAATTGTATGTGGGTAACAACTATTTCACATTAGAAGATAATAAAAAAGATGATGAATCTATGATGAAATAATGATTTTGCTCTTGAAAAAACTATTTAGAAGAGATATTACCCTACCATCCAGTACATAGTGTTTAATACTCATAAAAAAAATGAGGGATAAAAATAATTTTTAACCAATATACTCTATTTAGTACTACCTCCGTTAAAAAATGTAAAATATTTTTAATTGAATCTCACTCCAATAAAATAGTTACCTACATTTAAACTGATCATATTTTTTTATATTTACTCCTATTAAGCATTTTATAATAAATATAAAGTTATTTATTAATAGGAATACTTTAAAAAAAAGATAATAATTATATCTTAAAACATTAAAAATATTTTATTTTTTAATATTTAATTTTTTAAAAAATATTTTATATTTTTAAATGGAGGGATAACTGATAATGAAGTGAAGTGTATCAAATAAATAAATAAATAAAAATATTGGTGGTAATTTAGAGGGATAGGGCGTGAAACCAAAACTGTCGAAAAAGGCAGTGGTCCCTATAATTATGAATGCTTATTGTGTCTCTCCGGCACAGTGGATGGACGTATCAACTGTGCGATTTGGTCCCGCCAATGTCACATCACATCACACAGTTAAGCATGCTATTATTATTATTATTATTATTTTATGACTATAAAAAATACTAACACTTGTTATTATATTAAAAAAATGATAATAAAATTCTTCTTAAATATATAAATAATAATTTAATCTTTTAAAATATTATAATTTTTTTAAAGTTTTAAAAAATTTTTTTATTATTAATAAATTTATATAAATTATCAAATTACTCTTATTAAAAATAAATAATTCATAATTTTTATTTAAATATTCACAATTTTATTTTTCATATTCGCAATAATGTAACAACAAATAAAAAATTTAACACTGTTATAATTTTCTATTTTATTATTGTGAATATAAAAAAAAGTTGTGAATATTTAAATAAAATTTTTAAATCATTTATTTTTAACAAAAAATAATTTAATAATTTATATAAATTTATTAATAATAATTTTTTTTAAATTTTAAAAAAATTATAATATTTTAAGAGATGAAATTATCAGTTATATATTTTAAAGAAATTTTATTATCATTATCTTTATTATATTTATATTTATATGAGTATGTTTTGAAATGAAGTGAATATAAGAAGCCCAAAATCAAACTTCCATGTGCTTCATTAGGTTTCCCATCATGTCATGTTCTTCGTTGGCCCATGGTCCACAACTTCACAAAAGAAGAAATGGCCCGAGGTCCATCACTCTATAAAAGAGGAAATCAATGATAGTTAAATTTTTAACAATTTTTTTAAAATAAATTATAAGTATTAATTTATATAATTGCGAATTCAAGAGTTTTAATTATATATAAGGAATTTAAATCTAAAATGTAACTTTTAGTTTATAACTCTTTTTGTCTCTATTATAAAGTACATATAACTATGTCATTATTAGAATTAATAAGAGATGATTAAGTCATCAACTTTATTTAAAAATAAAATAAATTTTTAATTTTATTCTTATTTAAATAAAAAAATTTTAAAGTTTTATATTCTCTCTCATAATTAATAAGTTTAAATTAGGATAATATTAGAAAAATATAATTAATACTCCATCAAATGTCTCATATTAAGAATCAAATAATTCTTTTAGACATTATCCTATAATAGAGGTTGGAGGAAGTATTTAAAATTTATGCTTGCAACTATTTAAATTAATATTTACATTTTATTTTTCAAAACAATTTATCAAGAACTTAATGTCATTAATTTTCTTTTTTCAGGATTTTACCATCATACTCCCTTGTGCTCACGTCCTTGCCAGATACGAATTCATATATGACACACACACACACACAAACAATTATATCATTTTTATATGTAAATATAAAAATCCATAATTTTTTCGGACAAAAAATATAAAATCTATAAGAAATCAAAATTTTCATGGATTATAAATAACGCAACTCATTTGTTAAAATCTTGATCTGATGGATAGCCAGTAGTTCTTTGCTTTTCCTTGTGTTGCCTTCGATTGAACAATTTTCTTATGAGTAATGAAATTATCCTTTTACAAAAAAAGAAAAAAGAAAAGAAAAGAAAAGAAAGGTGTGATTGATATTGCTAACTTGTGGCTCATACAGATGATAAGTTTGAAAACTCACATAAAAGTAATAAAAAAACAGTTTAAAAACTGGTCCATAAGAAAATTTTAAAAGCACGGTGAGTAAATAAAAAAAAAACTTATTATTTTCAATCTGACAAACAAAAATCAGTTCCTCTTGAAATATCCCGTAAAATTTGAGAGACCAAAACTGTAAATCATTTACATAAACAAAAATTAGGCAATGAAAGACTAAGCAAACCAAAATACAGACATAAAACTCATACTCAAGACATGAAAATCAGTGAAAAAAACATACGCCAAAATGCTCCAGAAAAGATGCAGTACCGATTGACGGAGCTCCATGAAGTTGCAATTTCTGCAGACCCGGGGTGAGAATTCAATCCTTGACACAATTAAATAAATTTAAGGTAGAGATAACAAACAATTGAAAAAATATTTAGTGAAAATTATTAGTACTGCATGTTTCAGTTTGTTAAGTTACTTAAGAATTTCAGTTCGAAAGAAAAGAATTACTTCAAAATTAAGACAGACAACAAAAACTTACTCGAGAACAAAAAACTTACCCAGTAATTAAAAGTATGTACTTTTGTCATTTACGCAGCATCTAAAAAAATGTACGTTCAAAGAATTAAATTAGACAGCAGTTGCATTAAAGTTTTTACAAACTATAATTATACTTTTAATTGAATGATGAAAAGAGGTAATATTATGTTTTATGAAATTAATATGCAATCTTAAAGAAAGGTTGTGGTAAGAGATAATATCAATTTGAAGGTTTTAAAATATTTTATTCAGTTTGAGTACATTATTTTACTTTTGTATAAACGGGAGAAAGTATTTTTGATGAGACCCTGAATTTGGAAAAACATAACAGAAAGTCACTATACTTTAATTGCATTTTATTTGTGAATTCCATAGTTTTATTTCATTATTCTTAATTTTTTTAAAAAAATTTAGTCACTCTGTAACATTAGTCATGGTAATTTTAAAAATGCACATCAAGATAATAAATTTGACCTGATGAAATCAATTTAGTTGTAACTTGGTTAACACATTCGCTAACAAGAAAATAAATTAGCTGAGGAAAGCTTTCTTATATATTTGACTTAAACAAAATGTGAAAGATGAAAATGAGATTAATTATAAGTTAGCAAAAGGATTAACAGAATAAAATATATGTAAGTAATATATACATATATATATATATATATATATTTAAACTGATAAAAGTAATCAAATAAAAAATACAGAGAATCTACTCCAGCATTTTGCCTCTGGATTATGAAGCCAGAATGCGTAGCCATTGTAGATTGGAAGACAGGGTAGCACCAGCAAGCAGCTCAGAAATGCACGTGCTTATGTGTTTCTGTGAAGAAAAGTTGAGAGATATCTTAATCATAGCACTGCCCACTCCTCAATCTTTCTTTACCTCTGCCCCCTGCAGCTTTTAACACATTCCCCCGAAAAGCCACACTGCCTTCTTCATCGTTCTTCCCACCATCCTTTTTTTCTTACAATGAATTTCATATTTGAACTCATTATTATTTTCATTCATATGTAGTCTATTATTTTACATAAATTTAAAAAATAAATGACTTTATGAATTAACTCATTTAATTTGTGAATTGAGTTGGGTTAAAAATTTTTCAACCCATAAAAAAATAGATCAAATACAATTTAACTCATATTTTCCTTAACTTATGTAGTCTCAACTCTACCTGTTTGTTTGTTTGTTTTCATAACTTGTAAGGGTATTTGGATAGATTTTGAACTCAAGACTGTTAACTTTTTCTTTCTTTTTCCTGAAAACAGATTCTCTCGTGAAAAAATTAAAGGCAAATTCAAATCCTTTTCTCATAATTGCACTAATACTTTCAGTACAAGGTGCGTTTAAAAATTACATGTCTTAAAATGATATAAACTTTGACCACAAGTTTAAATTATCCATTTCAAAAAGAAAAAAAAGCATAATTATTCATCACTATAATTTTATTAAATTTTTTTTTAATTTTTATAATTTCTTTTTGTGTTTTCTGAAAGAGACAAGGACAACACCTGAGGTGATGACCAATCACTGATGAGGTGGTTCAGCTGAACAGGAGACAGGACTCACTTTCGTCTTGGCTCACAAAAATTTGAGAACAAAATTTGCGAATGAAGACACTTCAATCACTGTAAGCTCCTCCAGAACACAACTACAGTCCCATCGCAATCACTACATTCTTAATCTTAAATACACTCTTTACACAAATTGTCCATGCCACGAGATAAAAATTTACCCGAGAATAAATGTTTCCCGGATACAACATAAATATTTCAAGAATTCTCCCCATTTCTTAGGAGGGCATTAACATAAACATGACAAACCTAGAATTAATCGAGAAGTGAAAGATCTCATGCTCTGCCATGTTGACTACCTTCTAAGATCACCAGTTGAAGAAGGAGACATGTCACCAGCAGCAGCAAGGCTCTCTGTGCAGCAAGAAGAATAGATGGAAACTTGATCCATCCCATACCGTGACCCGCTCACACTCTTAAAGCTCGGACTCCTCAGGCTATGCCCAAAACTACCATAACCAACATAACCACCACGACCATAAGCATCCCCAGGATGAGCAGGGAAAGAAAGCCTCTTCTTTGCTGACCCAACTCTGTCTCTCTCTGATGTTGAAGGCCTCTGCCTCGGTGCACTCAGAGACCGAATCCTAGCCTTCGCAGACTCGGTTGCTGCCATGTAATTAGGCAACGAAGAACCGCCACTATGGCTGCTTCCACCTCCACCTCTTCCCGTCTGGTACAAGCTTCCCGTGTAATGATAGTTGGACCTCAAGCTTGGTGTTTGAGATGTACTATGGAAGCTTCTGTCTTCCCTTCCACAGCGAGGACTCGCCGACCGGACCTGGACTGGCTGGGATTTTGCAGGAGAAGGGGTTGCAGAGGAATGGTGAAGAGATGATGATGATCCTGTTCTGTGAAATGGTGAAGCTACTGAGTGTCTTTGAGGTTGGTGTTGGTGTGGGTTATATTGATAATTTGGGTGTGATTTTCTGTAGTTAGATCCTAAATATGATGTGTAAGGACGAGATGTGTCCATTTCTACTGTCTTGATGGCGTCTCTCTGATCAACTGAAGCTCTTCCCCTCGTCTCCCATGGCCTCGCCGCCATCCACCGCTCCAGCCACGCCGGCCTCTCTTCCATCTCCTTTTCGTTCCCAATGGATGGCCTTCTTCCGCTTCGCCAAATCTATCGCATTGTTGCGCGGTTTGCTATCTATTAGCTTATGGTTTTGAGCTAACAAACATACAATGAAGAATGTAGACTAGTATATCTATCCCTGACTAACAACTTATACAGAGATTATACTATATACAGTCACTTTTGTTGCTGCACTACTACACAACAATATTGATTCGTTTGTTTTATATTAATTTTTGGACCTAAGCCAAACCCAAATGTAACATTGATAATTCAGTGGAACCAAACCAAATATCATATAGCTGGATAATATTTGAAGTGTCTGTTTGTAATTTTTATTTTAGAGAGTGGCATTGTTGTGTCTGTTAATGTGCTTGATAGAATGTGCGAAATTAAAAACAGAGGAGGCACAAAACAAAGTAATTGAGGAGAATGAATGAACCTGTTGAGAGAAAGCTTGAGACAAGGACTTGTCTCGCTTCAAAGCTGCCTCCTTCCTCTGCCTCAACATATCTTTAATTTCTTCAACCGTGTGTGGCCTTTCATCCCAATCGTCTGCAACACTGCTTCCTTCTCTTGACTGCTCCAACCAACACAGACCATCCAAATTTCAAACGCAGTCATCAAAAGTTCTGGCCTAACCATCATCTGGTTGAGGTTATTTCAAACCGAAGAAGCTCTTAACATCACTCACCATTGATCTTCTATCTGAGATATCCTGAAGATAACGGGATTCCAAGAGACTGTTGGTGTCGCTGAACGTGGATTTTCTACTGCTTCCGTCGTGTGACAACCTCACGCGCCGGTCAACCACCCGAGCTTGGACTCGAACCAGAGCCTGCATGCACCGAAGCGTCATCTTCGCTTGCTTCCGAACATTGTGGCCCCTCACTAATGCCTGCAATTTCACCAGCCCCTTCAGCGCTCGAAGAGCCCTTCTTGCCTTCAAAAGAAAGAAAGATTGGCAAGTTAGTATTCGATTTTCTGTTTCTCTCTTCATATAAAGAAAATGGGGGTTAAGATCTGTTTAGAGTATTGTCTTCTTGGCTTACTAAATATCCTCTGAAAGCAGTCTGAATCACAATAGCAGCGTCGTGCTCCGTAGTATGATTAGGTGGTATGGTAAGTCTGGCCACTTCCACAGCCGCCTGAGCAGTGGCCATGGCGGCCTCGGCGGCGGCGACCGCCACAGCCAGCGCGTGCTTTTGATCTGTGGCTACCTCGGCTGCATCCGACTTCTGCTCTGCCGGGGTTTGCTGGGAACTCGGTGATTCATGGTTTACGACTGGCTTTCTGAAGATCCATCTTCGTTTTTCTCTTTTCTGCACAACACCGTACCCAGAGAGCCAAAAATAAAGGAAAGAAGAAGATGAAGATAAGTCCGTAATTATTCTCGTTTCAGAGAAGAAACGGGAGATGAATGGGGTTAGTTTAGTTGGTGTACCTTGTCCTCGTCGACTTGCTCTTTGGTTGGAGATCTGAAGGCCCTTTTCACGGCACTCAACCATGAGCTACCTCCCTTCTTCTTCCCCATCACAGGATCGTACTGTAAGACTGGGTTGCATTAAATGCAGAGAACAGAATCCAGAAAGAGAAGAATCAATGGAGGAGAAAGGCGTACACAATAAACCAAGGAGCTCAGATTGTTTGGTGTTAATTAAATCTATGGGTGGAGTAAGCTTTGTCCTTGTGTCTGTGCCGGCTGGAGACACCCTTGCTCTGTCATGGGAGGAATTAAAATGATTCAGCTTATGACTAATGAAGGAAGCGGTTTGACCAACATTGATTTGATTTAATCTGGAATTTATTGGTATGGGATTTGATGAGCTGGGATGGACAGCAGGGCAGTGTCAGATGCATGATAGTAATAAATCATATTTTCATAATCCCATGTGAGATTGTTACATTAGATAAGATTAAGACATAGGAACAGTAGTTATTACAAAATGATACGACATCGAAGAATAAATGAGAGAGGGATGAATGATTGGAACAAAAGGAGACTTTAGAGGAGGGGAGGCGTAAAAGAAAGAGGCAACAAGTTGAGCAAACTGAGAGGTTCTCTCATGGCGTCACGTGCTCTCAACAGATGCCTCTTGGCCCAATCATGTCTAGGCGCGTATCTCCACATACTCTTTCATTCCATTAAACTAATCCCTACTTATCACCCTCACTGTTCACTGCAATATATTATTATTCTTCATTTGTTTTGGGTGTACTCAAGTGAGAATATGTTGTGAGCTAGAGAAATAAAATAAGATGATGGTGTTCAAATCTAGGGATGATTTTATTGGCATGCTTTTTTAATAAAGGGAATCTATGGAGGGCAAGCTGCAAAGGCATGTGGGCTGAGTTAATAAAACTCAATTGCGTCTTTCAAAAAGCGCAAAAAGATAAATAGAAATATTACAAATGTCCATGCACTAGTCAACTTAATAAAAGTTCCCAAATTAAATGGAATGTTGTGGGTTTAATCTTGATTGTAGATTCAGGATATTAATTTATATCCTCTTTTTTTTTTTTTAAGAAAAACAAACTCCTCACTTACTCTCCCATTGACGGGTCAAACCATTTGCATTTATTCATTAAGATGACATTTTTCATTCTAGATCTTATAAACTTACAAATATATTTTTATCCGAAAAAAATTACATATAATCCCTATATAAAAAAATTAATTATTTACAAGTCTCATTTATTTATAAATATTGAAATTTAATATGTAACTACAGAAGTTTAACTTGTAAGCAAGTTGAAAAAATAATTAATTTCTTTATTCATGACTTGATCGTAATTCTCGATTTTTATTTCTCCCCTAAATAAAAAATTCTTAGCATGCTCGTCCTTTATAGAGCAGACAGACATTATTCGTCTTTCAAAAATAATTTAAATTCAAATGCCTCGCCGCAATGTACGAAGTGATTGTGACTGTTGGAATTTGAGATGCAAATCATATATGCGTAGGGATTTTTTTTGTTATTGGTCATATATGTGAAGACTAATATTGACCATCGTTGGCACAAGACCGAACTTGGAAAAGTTTTGTTTCATGTGAAGGACCACTAAAAATTCAATTCTTTTTCTGTCCAATAATTTCATAATTGTCAAACTCTTAAATTAATTTTTTTAAATTTAATATTTTTATATTTTTAATTTATAAAATCGTGTCAACTCACTCATAAACTTAAATTAAATACAAACTCAATTAAATTCACGAATTTACTTTTGAATTTATCATTTTTACATTTTTAATTTATAAAATTATATTAATTAATTCAAAAACTCAGGCTAAATGTAAGTTTAGTTAGACTTATTAAGCTCGTTAATTTTTTTTTTCTAGTTGGGCAAGTTAAATGTATACTGTGAAGATTCCAATTCATAAAAGTTATAGGATCTAGTTCAAATAAAAAAAACTTAAAATGCAAAAACTTATTAATAAAAATGAAAATAAAAAATATCAAAAATAAGTTTTTATATATGATAATTTATTAATATAGATGCATTTAATTTTAATAATTTATATTTTAAATAGATTTAAATTGAAGTATGATTACATTTTAATGACTATTTATTAATAAAAATAAACTCTTATAAATTTACAATTTGAGTTTGTAACTTAAATTTACATTCTAGTTACAAGTTTATTCAAACTGATGAGTTTAATACCTTAAATAACTCAATTATATTAATCTCTCAAATCGGAACAAAAGATTAGGAAGGCCCTACTAAATTTATGGGCTTCAATTAGCGCCCAAAAAACTAGGTAAGCTTCCATTTCTTTTTTGTTTTTTGTTTTTCAACTCTTGCCACGAATCCAGTCAAGTAGAAGATATTAATTTCTTATGATGTGATAAATTAAAATTTAAATTCAACAAGAAAATTGTTTATCTTTACTATTTGATAATGTCTCAAATAGGATCCCAAGGATACCCATAAAGGTAGGGGGGTCTTTCCCTTTCAAATCAGCCCTAAACCCACACGGCCATGCTTGAAGTATATTAATTTACATACCATGATTTGGCGTAATCAAAGAAAATACCACGTGCTTTATATCAAAGAAAATCCAGTGCGTATACTGTGTCTTCAAGGTTTTCTTTTTATTTCTTTTCTAGTTTTCTTCACACATATAAATTTATATTAGCCTACTTGGCTGACAAATGCAGTGAGATGTTAATATCAATTGTTATATAAACAAATTCAAATAATAACTAGAATTACGAGGAGATTATGAAATTCATGAGTAAGCGGTTATTGATAGGTGACTAAACTAAATACTAAAAAATGGGAGAAGTATTTGTAATCCAACTAGAACATAGAGTATTTAAGAAAATTAATTATTGGTGATGTTAAAAAATAATAAAAATGAACCATCTCTAAAAAAAAAAACCCACTTATGCAGCATTTATAGTTGATCGGCCTAAGAACGTTGTGGGCCTGAATAGCTTTGGGCGTAAAGGTGTGGGGGGCAAATAAGTGAACACGGAATCTGCAAGCCCAAAACATTACGTTCTAGCAAGTAGCAACACTTCCGGGAGAGTTCCCAACTGCCCATGGTGCCCTTTATTTATCATTATTTGTAATTATTTCCTTTTTAGCGACATTATAAGGGAACTAAAGTAAAGGATTTTAGGACAAATGGAGGTTGGGCCTAATGAAAGAGGCCAGTCTCTCACGACTTAACAAGCCAATGTTTCAATTTTCATTAGAAAATGTGCCTACATTTAAGGGGTTCTAGGACTTAGAACGCTTTGATTGAAATTTTCACACCCCTACCACACCTGATGCCTGTGAAGTGGTTCTCACATTTCACACAAACAGATAATATTCACAGCTGATAAACAATATGATCTGCGACTCATTCCTATTAGCTAAAAATCCACGATAAGTTCAATCACTTGCTTTTTGTTAATCATAGGAATTATGACAGTATTTTATAGCAAGTTTTCATGTCTGGAATGAGTGAAAAGGTAATGAGTGAGTACATATGCTTGTGACGAGTCTAATAAATAGATGACCCGAAGTATGTACCGTCATCCGAATTACTCGACAAGAGTTTTTTGTTTACTCGACAAGAGTTTTTTATTAATTTATTGAGTACGACGATTATTTTTAACAGTTATAAGTAATTAAGTAGATGAGAATAAGCATGCTATGTATAGTTTTCAGAACACATCAAGTCATCAATAGATTAATACGTATAATAAAATTTCAAAGGTGTATTATTTAATTTGCAAGTGTAAAGAGGGCAATTTATTTTTTGGAAGTTTGTGTAGAATATATGAAATATCTATTTAATAATGAGATGATGATATCTTTGTGGAGAAATACTTAAGTAGAATTGGTTGCTCCACGTTATTTGTAGTTTATTCAATTAAAATGCTTTAAATAATGTAAAAAAAATTGTGTGACACTATTTTAATTAATTTTATTCTTATAATAGAATTCACATTTGATTTGTTTCTTTTTATCTTTCTACTATTATTAATATTATAATTAATTTATATTTAATGATATCTAACTGGTATATTTTTATTAGATAGACCACAAATGACGTGATATATCTGAATTATCTAAGAATTTTTTTATCTTTGGGACACCAGCTCCCATTTTTATGCAATAAATTGAATCTATCATTGAACCAAGTTCATGCATCTGAATTCTTCCTATTCCCTGAACCCAGGAGATAAAAATTAATTGATCAGATGAAGCAAATTTTCAAATCGGTTAGCCACTTCTTTTTGAGTGTAGGTTTGATGCAAAACTTTTTTTTTTTTTTTTATCACTACCACGAACGTTTACTCTCTCCTTTTTTTTTCCTGTTCTAATGTTTAAGGATTTAACTTTGACAAGATAGGACTAATTAAGCAAGAAAAGGAGCAATTCTTGAACCCAAACAATGAAAGTTTGGTCTTAGCGGTGGTTGATTGACATTGATGGAATTTAATTGGCAAAATGACACGAGGTTCGCATATAAAATCTATAAAATTAGCACATTTAGGCACACACTCTCTCTATCAGATTTTATTTACAAGGTAGATATAATTTCTTTAATCTTATTTTCATACAAGCCATGTCATTAAATTTTATCACAAATTTCTCACTATGTCCATTAACAGTTTAGTGAGAGAAAATTTATTATAAAAACATGTATTTATTAGTAACAATGCTAAAATCATACTAAATTTTTAGGTAAGATTAATGAGTTTTAAATTTTTTTGTAGTTTTTATAAAATATGTTAAAAGTGACTTGCAAATAAAATTAAAAGAACATATTAATACATAAAGTTGCATTACTTATCAATCATGCACAATACTCCCTTTGGTCCCTATTATAGAGAACTTCCAACTCCTTCGTTGAGATTAAGGAGTAGTTTAGTTATTTACTCTATCTGAAAATAGAAAAAAATTAATTTTACTGGCCCATATTTAAATGAATTTTTTTAAATTCACATTACATTTTCTCTCATTATCAATGAATTTAAATATGGAAAATATTTAAAAAATATAATTAACATTCTATACTGTACCACATATTAAGAACAAAAAAAATGCTTCTAGAAAGTAATAAACACATTTAATCATATCTAACGATCCAGATTCTAAATATTTATTTTAGATCAAAAAAAGATTTTAAATATTTATATAAAAAATGCGATAAAGTTATTATAAAATTTGATAAAACTTTCTCACAGTTATTATTATCACATCTAAACAAAGGCCAATTTTTTATGTCATCTTACAAAATTATTAACGAGGAGTGATGATAATTTTAAGATTTGAAAACAATGATATTTCCTTAACTTGGAATGGACAAATCAGAGTAATTAAAATGAGAGTAATTTATCTAAATGTTAATAAAAATAAAATTTACAATAATATTATTTTTTTTATTATAGAAAAGTTTAGATGAGTTGAGTCTCAAGATACATTAGGGCATGTTTTCAAGTTTAAAAAATACTTATAAAAATACTTACATATATATCACCCACTAACTCATCAATTTTGCAACAAATTAACTAATTAGCTATTTTGTTTTTATTCAACAAGTTTAGGCTGAGACGGCAAGTTTTGCATATAGTATGATTTATGGACATGAGATCTTCCAAATTTAGCGATTTTTAAGTATTGTAAGACTGGGATTTTAAGTTTGCCAAAAAAAGAATCGCCTTAAATATTTTTTAATTAAAAAGTATTCCTAATGACTCAAAATAAGCAAAATAATGATTATTATAATTGGGATTATTTTCACTGACCAAATTAAATGCAAGTTTCACAATATCTTTCTCGTAACTTTAAAAAATCATCACTATTTTTTTAAATTATGACTTTAAATAAATTTTCTAGCAATTTTTTTATAACTTTAGTACTAGTAAGTTTCTTAAAATTTCACTGCAATCTTTCTTAAAAATAATTAATCACTATAATTTAAGAATTCCTTACCTTTAAAATGTTAAGATTTTCTTTTGTAAAGATGGCTTGCATTTTGGCCGGCTCATCGGCTCATTAAGCCTTTGATGTGATCATGTATTTATCGCCCTCCAAATGTCTTAACTTTTATCTGTATACAAATGGAGCATTATATTGATATTGATTTTTAAGAACTTAGAATAAGGTTGATAATTAGTTCAAATAGATCCCAACCATTCTTATTCGAGCGAGTTGATGACATCATAAATGGAAAATGTTCTCTCTATCTTAAATTGAAAAAAAACTTTTAAGATAAATTCATTGTTTCAAAATATAAAATATTTTGATAAAAATAAAATTTTATTAATGATATTTTTTTTATATCACCCTTTACGTTATATTCTCTCTCTCTTCAAATGGAGTATTTAAATTACAAGAATTTTTTTAAATTTTTAAATTTTATTTTTAAAAAAATAATATTGTAAAATATATTTAATGAATTATTAAATTTTATTGATATGAATAATTTTGTTTAAAAGTATCTTATGAATTGAGATAGGAAGAGTAACTAACATACCATTAATTTCAATTTCATTACGGATGATATTGAAATTCTAAGCAAATTAAACTCACCATTGATTGTCAAAACAATCACAATTCTAAGTCCTTAATTAGGAGGTAGTAATGGCGACCCTGTCTCTGCCTTGTCAAGCGAATAATTATTATGCGTCTTTTTCCTGTCAATTAATGTAGATGAATGATTATTCAATCTTGCAGAATACTGATGAATGAAATTAATTATGATTAATTGTCGTTTACTGCTTAAGTTGAATTATTGAGTTGAATTCATGTTTAAACATGGTATTGTATATTAATTAAACACCTTGCTTTAAACCTAGTCATTGTAATTGTATTCGAAAAAGGACAGCGAGCCCGTGATGAGCAACGACGACGACAGTGAGGTCAACCAATGTGATATGTCCTTGACAAAATTATAGACTTCACCAGTGAGGCCGTGACCACTACTACTTGCTGCTTCACTAAAGCTTGTATATATACAATATGAAAGCTATCAAAGATAAGAGAGAAAAATGAGAGAATGATTGAAAAATATCGTATCTATTACTAATATAAAGGATCCATTATATACACTGACAATGACTAATAATAATTACATATATACTAGTATCAAATAATATCTTCTAATAATAACTAAAATATATACACAATAATGATAGAATGTATTTGAAGAATATTCTAAATAATATCTCTCCTTAAAATCAAAAAGATTTAACAGAGAGCAATTTGAGTTTGTCTATCAAGAAATGAAAGCAGCATGGATAAAAAGACTTAGTAAATAAGTTTGTTGGGTGATACCACTGTCACAAAATTTATATTTTACATCCCTTAATTTACGTCACTTTTTATAAAAGTGACATAAAAAATACAGGTGATGGCAATTTTCTAAATTTGAATATGTAAGACTATTGACGTCCCTTTTTTTAAAAAGCGATGTATTACCACGTTGTTTTTTTTAAAAGCGACATGAAAAATGTTCAAAATTTAATAATTTATAAAAAATTAATTTTTACAATCCGCATGGTAGTTATCCATGTCGCTTTTTTAAAAAAACAGCGTGAATTATAAAAAATAAATTTTTTTAAATTATTAAATTTTGAACATTTTTTACATCATTTTTTTAAAAAAGCCATGTAGATAACTTATCATGTTGCTTTTTTTAAAAAAAGAGGATGTGAATTATAGAAAATAAATTATTTTAAATTATTAAATTTTAGACATTTTTTACATCACTTTTTTAAAAAAGTAACGTGGATAACTTACCATGTTGCTTTTTTAAAAAAAATGTGGATTGTAAAAAATAAATTATTTTAAATTATTAATTTTTGGACATTTTTCATGTAAAAAAGCAACGTGGATAACTTACGTTGCTTTTTTGCAAAAAAGGACATGAATTGTAGAAAATAAATTATTTTAAATTATTAATTTCTAGACATTTTTCATATCGCTTTTAAAAAAGGGGCGTAAATTTTAATCAGCTTTTTTAAATTAGATTGAACTCCTCCCTTGCTCCATCATTTTATATTTTAAAATCTAACTCCCCTCCTTCTTTCCCTTCGATGACAACACATCTTTTTTTTTCTCACTGCAGATCTCTCCTCTCCTCTCCTCCACACAACAACTCTCTCTTTTCCTTTCTATTGTATCGAGATCCACAGCATTGAGATCTACGATTGATAGACTGAAAAAAGACCCCAGGCTAGCATACAACGGTGAGCATTTGATAGACAACTCTCTCTTTTCTTTGTCTCCACCTCTTTCCCCCATTTGATGGATAGCTTCAAGACCCACAGCTGAGATCCACGGCTTCTTCCCCTCTTTTCCCTAAGCTAGCGAGCAATATTTGATTAGTATCACTTTCACCCATGAACCCTTTTTTTTGTAGATATTTTTAATCTCTGCTTGAGCCTTTTCCATTATCTTTGGTTACTCTATTAATTTTGGTATGGCTTTATTTTTCTTTTATTTTGCTTTTAGGTCTGTGAAATCTATACCTAGTTGGAATGATGAAATGAGCATGACAAATATTTAAATTTAAATTATTTTAATATTTATTTTAGGATAAACCACGTCACTTTTTATAAAAGAGGGACATGATTTTTGGAGAATCCAAGTCACGTTGTTTCTCTAGAATCCATGTCCCTCTTTTTTTTTTTAACAAAAAGCGACGTGGTTTCTGCAAAAACCACGTCCCTCATAAAAGTTACATATATAAGTCAACTTTCTATGTTGTTCGGATCTATGGCCCCTACAATAAGGACGTGAAATGCCCTAAAAAAGTGATGTAAAATTTTTTTGTAGTAATATACTTAGTTCAAATTGAAACAAGTTGGATAGTGCCCTGAACAACATGCTATTGTGTAAAGTGATAGTCAATCTCAATATATTTGGTATGTTCATGATTGATAGCGGCTTGACTATCATAATAACTATATGCGGAGGAGCTCTGAGATACTCCTATCTTATCAAGTAACTAATAAATCCAAAGTACCTTAGCAATTGTGTCTGCTAATACAAGGTATTTTGATTCGGTATTAAAGTGGGAGGCTAACATTTGCTTCTTACTTATTCAAGAGATAAGAGAATGACTGAGGAAGATATATAGAAACTAGTTGTAGACCATTGATCATCACAACCATTGCTCTAATTAGCATCAGAGTAAACTTGCAATGCAAGAGAGGAGCTAGCAAAGAAGTGAAGTCTATAATACAGAGTGCCTTTAATGTACTATTTGAAAAATTATTACATAATCAATAGTTTAGGTTATGACATAAACTGGTTAATAATTTGGACTACATAAGTAATGTTAGGATGGGTCATAATAAGATAGATAATGCCCCAGCCAGCTGGCAGTAATGAATAAGATTATCCAATAAGATGCCATCAGGGAAAATGTAGTGAGCATTTGGCTCAATAAGAGTATTTTCAACCCCCTCATCATAAAGGTGAGCTCAAAATATCAAATTAGTGGCATACTTTACTAGAGAAAGAGATATACCATGACTCTCATGATGGACTTCAAGCCCAAGAAAATATTTCAATTTTTTAAGATCCTTCATTTCAAATTGCTAGCCCAAATATGTCTTAAGCTCCTAGTCTTCCATATCATTACTACATGTGATAATCATCTAATCAACATTCAATAGCAACAGGACAAGCCATAAGTAATGGAGTAAAATGAGAACTACATGTGAAACATAATTGACTCATAGTATGACCAAACTTAGCAAACTATACATGAGGAGCCTTCTTGGGCCTATATAAAGTCCAATGAAAATGATAAACCTTGTCTTTTGGATACTGGTACTTGGGTGAGGCTTCATGTACACTTCTTCCTTTAGATCTCTATTCAGAAAGGCATTTTTAACATCCATATGATGAAGAGTCTAATGCTTAATAGCAGCAATAGCTAAAAGGCTACGAATAGAAGTCATATAGGTAACAAGTGCAAAAGTCTCTGTATAATCAAGACCATACTTCTGAGTGAAACCTTGGGCCACCAAATAGGTCTTATGTTGCTTTAAAGAGTCATCATAATGAGTCTTGTTATTCTTATAGATCAATTGGCACCTAATAAGAGTTTTTCCAAGAGGAAGATCAACAAGATCCTAAATATGTATTTTCTCTAGGGCTTGTAATTCCTCATCCATAGCTTATTGCTATAAGGGATCATGAGAGGCTTCCTTAAAGGATTTGGGTTTGTAAAATTAAAGAATGGTAAGAAAACAACAGTAATCATTAAGGTAGAGGGAAGATTTCTTACATGAATGGGTTGAGAGTCTATGAACAATATAGACTTAGTAAGTGTGACGTGTGCTAAAGAAGCAGTAGGTTTGACAATAGGCATATCTGGAGCAACCATGATGTCAGTTATGGAAATAAGCTCAGTCGAAATATCTATACCTAAGTCATTGGGAAAAATATTAGAAAAAATATCTGTAAAAATTGGAGTTGAACAAGATGAGAATGATGAGAGATTGGTTATAACTGAAAATTTGATATTTTCCAAAAAGACAACATGCCAAGAAATGCAAATACGATGATAGAGAAAATCTCAAAACAAAAAACTCTTATGCTCAGAATCATAACCAAGAAAACAATTGAAATGAGAATGAGCTTAAAATTTGTTTGTCTCATGAGATGGAAGAAGATCAAAACAAGCAGAAGCAATGACTTTCAAAAGAGTATAATTGGAATGATAACCACAAAGATGTTCAAAAGAAGAAATGTTACTAATAACAAGAGATGAGAGTTGATTGATGCAAAAGACAATGGTTAAAGCTGCTTTACCCTAACATTATTTAGGACAAGAAGAGAAAATAAGCAATGTTCTAATAAAATTAAGAATATGAAGATGTTTATGTTCAGTATAACCATTCTGTTGAGAAGTGTAGGGATAAGAATATTAAGAAATAGTGCCCATTAAACTAAGAAAACTAAGTAATCTAGAGTCATGATATTCTAAAGCATTATCACGATGAAAAATTTTGATGACTTTAAAATACTGAGTGTGAATCATGTAGCAAATTTGATATAAATTTTAGGTAACTCATATTGATTTTTCATCATATAAATCTAAGTAAAATGAAAAAAAGTCATCAACAAAAATCACAAAGTATCAGGATCCCCCTCTAGAGGGAATAGGTGCAAAACCCTAAACATTATAATGAATTGAATTAAATGGAGAAGCAATAATAGAATCATTTTTTATGAAAAGACAAAGCAAATTATGTGGCAGTTTGACAAGAAATGCATTGCAAAGATTAATTAAGAACATAACTTAAAAGACCATAAAAAATTAAAAGACACAATTTATTCAAAGAAAGAACATAAGTTGGGAGAAGAATTAGGAGAAGAGGATAGGGAGGTAGCACACAATGTGGGAGCAATGATCTCAGGTAGGTGCATTGGGGTGAGCTCGAACATACGACCAATTTTGTGTCCAATATCGACAACCTGTCCTATTTGAGAATCCATCATAACACAACCATATTTATTAAATAACATGTCATAATCCATATCAACAAGTTGTTTAATAGAAAGAAGGTTGAAGCTAATAGCAAGAAAAAAATATCTATCATGAATGGATAAGGAAGGCAAGAAGACAGTACCAATGTAATTAACAGGCATTTGAGAATTATCAATAGTGTTTATAAGATAGATAGTAGAGTTAGGTGTCATAAAGAAAAAGAAACTTGCTTGATCTATCACATGATTGCAACAAATAGAGTCAAAATATCAATTGTTTTACTAGTGAGAGCAAAAAAGCTAGCAGGTGGGCTAGAGGAACTGGAGATGAGTGTCTGCAGCAAAGTTTAAAGTTTAATTGGAGAGGATCCTAATATAAGATGAGCAAGGTCACATTTTTTTCAACCAAAAACAGTAATTGTAACCATTCTAAGTATCTGAGATAGATTGAGGAACTTCTGAATTTTTCATTTTTAAAGAAAAGAAGCTTAACTACAAAAGAGAATGAAGGATAAAAAAACACCTAAACTAGAGACTATAGTGTGAATAGAATAACTCTCATAACAGAAAATGAATCAATGATTTAGCTGTTGAAAATGATGCATTCGATGTTCTGTATCTGCTAACCAAATTTTAGTACGATCTAACGGTTGACAAACCTACAGATCGTGACTTACAAGAACTACCTTGTGGATATGCGAAGATAGATTTGAGGTGGATCTGAACTCGTGATAAAGGACAGCAATACTAATGCAAAGGAAGGCTAACACTTTGAAAAATGACTTATCATTAAAAAAAATTCTATGGTTTGATACCATGAAAGCTACTAGAGACGGAGGAGATAAATCAAGATAGAATTGAAAAATATTGTATCTATTATCGATACGAATGATACATTATATACACCAAGAAATAAACAACACAATAATGAGTAATAATTACATAATAATATCTCCTAATAATGACTAGAATATATATACAATGATGATCAATTATATTTGGAGAATATTCTAGATAGCAAAATATTTATATCTATACACAATTAATCTATCAACCTTTTTTCTAATTCACGTACTTTGTTTTATTCTGCTTTTTTTAATTGTTCGCTTCTGCCATCTCTTCGCATTGACTATGTCTCTCTTATTCTTATAATAATCATAATTCCTAATGTTAATGGTTTTTAAAAAATATTAATTAGTTATTTCTTAAATTATTTATGTGGTCCTCATGTAATTGTTGAGTTATTAACGCGATGGTGTGGCTATAATCAATGCTTGTGTATATATATCTAGTGGCTATAATAAGCCAGGCAAAAATCCGAAATATTTAGCCTGGCATTAATGCTTTCCTAGTATTTATAAGCAAACAATTAATATGTCTTATACGGAATTAGTTTAGCTAATCGATGAAGACATAACGTTTAATTAACACAACTAACATGTCACATGTGCTTGCAAAAGCCAAACAAACTCTTTGGTTAATTACTATGTGGTGAAGTGGCAAATGCCATAACTTTCCTTAACTTCATATCATATGAAAATAATTCTTTGACATTTAATTCTTAAAATGTGTCTCAATTTGAGATCATGTGCGAAAAATAGGCCATTACCATTGTTGAGTCTTTTATGTCACTATTGAAAGCATAACACTTTTGAAAAAAAAAAAAATCAATTTACACCACATCAGATTCCTGCCTATGAGAATCCTCCATGAGTATATATAGCTTTCTTTAATTTCTAACTCTGGCCTATCAGTAAAAGCCCAAAAGGATAGCAACAATGCACCCATCTCAAAATTGCAAGAAGTTATTATTTAAAGAAGTTTGAGGTGAAATCAGGATTAATTAATATCACCCAAGTGAATTGATTCACTAACGCTAAATTAATTTTATATTTGGCAAAATTTAAAAATTGAAAGAATTGATTGCTAAATGATGAAGATCGGGGATATTATACCTACAATTCAGTAGGAAGTATGTGCATGTTAATAATTTTACTGTTCTGATTTTCAAACATAGAGCCGCTTTATTTCCATCCCAGAGAGAGCATTATTGTTTTACCATGTAGTTAAAGATTGTAGATAGTATGATAATAATAGATTTTAGAAGCGAATTAATTAGCCTTATTGGAGACACGGAGGGCCCAGAAGGAGCTGTGAGGGCGATATTGATTTTTGTACACAATGACTATGGATGGTTCAAAGTTAAAAAGGGCATGTCATCTTTTGCTCTCTCTTATTGAAGACTTTGTCGCGGGAATCCTCCATGATCATTGAAAAGTTGTGAAGAAGAAAAAAGAGAGAAAAATGGTGTTCAGAAAGAAAGAGGCAAATGATGCTATATAACAGATGGAGCTTGCTTTCCTGTGTTTGTAAACTTTTTTAGGACCATCCTGTGATAAGTGACGCTGTCTAATCACAGACCTCAAATGATTGTGGAATCCCTATGGAATTAACCACACGAAACTTTTTCATCATAGCCGGCATCAATAAATAAATTAAATAAATATATGTATGCGAATAAAAATGTACCTAGCTAGCTAGCTATATATATATATATATAGCTACACAGAAGTTAGATTGATTTATCGAAGCAGGAAAAGAGAAAGTAATTAAGTGAAGTCCAACATTTTTAGCAAAAGTAGCGTCTCATGAATCACATTGAATTAGATTAAAGTAAAAGTAGGGCAAGAGTTGTCTGAAATCCTCATGTTTTGTTGTTGCCTGGATGTTAGCGAAAGGGAATATCTGTCTTAACATACGAGTGCATTATTAATCGAAGCGCTTAATTAAGTAATATGGATTGAAATATGTGTGCGTGATTGATTAAAAATTTCAAAGAAAGGCAATAACCTTTTCCCCCACCTTTTAATCAAATCAGTGTGTGTGTGAGAGAGAGAGAGAGCTTGAGATATGATTCTTTTGGGCTTGCATGCATGTTTTTCAAAGGAAAAAGAGAGAGGGTTCTTGTAAAGCTAAAAAGGGGTTTGAAGGCATCTCCAAATTAGAATTATTGAATGTGCTTCGGTTTTGATTTAGATGTAACACCTCGCCCGCACATTGCACTCTCTTGACCCCACCCTCACCTACCGTCATTAGCTCTCTTAATTTCACACTTAATCAGTTGCTTATCTGTTCTAATCACAGCCCCTTCACCAATACATTTAATCTCTCTCTCTCTGTGACACCAGAACGCACCCATCACAGCCATATACACACCCAAACAGACCAACCCTCTCCAAATCCGAAAGCACTATAACCAACCACTATTTATATCACCATATCAGAGTGCGCGCGCGCGTCTCTCTCTAGCCACACACACACACACACACACACACAAAGCATATAAAGTCTTGGAAATGAATTCATGTTGATGCTGTATTGAATTATCGTTAGTCTCCTAGTTGTTTCTAGGAGGAATATATATAATATTGTTGTGAGTGTTAATTAGAGAGATTAAAGGAGTAATTAATTAATATTGACAGCCTGTTGTTAATGTGAAGTTTGTCGGCGAATCCCTCTACCCAGTTTGGCTTCCTCTTTGGTGAGCCGTCGTGATGTAAATGGGTCATGTTGCCCACTGTGATGATTAGAATTTTAAAAGATGACCTTTCACGATTAATCAACTAAGTTATTTATTCTCTTAATTTATAGTAATATTCTTTTTTCTTTTCTTCTCATGTGTTCACTTGCATAGCTTTAATATCTTTTATCAAGGTTAAATTAACTTAACCTTTCTTGAACCCCACCTTCCAAAAAAAAAAAATAGATTTCTTGGTCATGGGTCTTAAACTTTTTATTTTGGTGTTGAGGTTATAAAGGTCTTATATCCTAATGTGTGATTTTTATTGTTTTTTTTTTGTCTCATGTCTTTCATACCATGTTCCTCTTCCATATGTGAAATTTTATATATATATATATATATATTGATACAATTAAGAGCACTAATCCTTTTTTTTTTGGTCTTGAGGTTTGGTTGAATAATCAAATGGTAATTTTCTTGTTTTAAAATTTATACTCACTATAGTTGATGTAGTGCGGGCGCATGTTGCATGACATATTTCTCTAGCCCTAATTTTACTGACAAAATGTAAATGGGAGGATAACTGGATGTAATTTGAAGCCAGACAAAGCTTTAGAGGAGCTCAATAATGTAATATTTTCCTATGTCATTTACTCTTTTTAGATCAAAATATAAGGTATTAATAATTAATTCACAGTTCTAAAAAAAAGGTTAGTTGCATTAAATACCCTATATAAATACTTTGATAATGAAAATTAAAATTTCAATGTACCATTCTATTCTTTCAAAAAATAATAATAAATAAGGATATAGTTGAAAAAATAAAACTTTTAAAAAATTTTCCATATTGTGTTCTGAAGGGAGTATATAAATCATATTATTTTATTGTAAAATCATTCTTACACTCATCACCACTCCCTGCTATGTAAAATTTTGTCTAAAATTAGCTAAAATCATCATAAAGTTTTGGCTGCTGAAGAAAAAAAATTAACAAGGGCAATGAGATAATAATGAGATATGCTTGGGTTGGCTAGGATGGGGATGTGCACATAGATAAGTATATAGGTTTATAGACCTTCTGGTGGAACGTTGTCTGAAAAAAGTTGATGGGAAAATACCACCTTGAATTAATCCTACCATCAAGAGAATAATAAATAATACTCCCATCTTAAATATAAATCTCATTAAATATATTTAATAATTTATTTTTTAAAAAAATAAAAATATTAATTTTAAAAAAATTCTTCATTTAATAATTTTAAATTTACACTTAATTAATATTAAATAAAAAGAGAAAGAACAATACTAAAATAAACTTATTTAATAAAATATTAATCTTTCTAAAATATTTTATATATTGGGATGTCAAATTTATTTTAAAAGTGTCTTATAATTTAAAATGTAAAGAGTACTCAATATTACAAAGTAATCAAACAATAAAAAGCGATTAAATAACCAATGTAGTCGCTTGCTTTATGATCCAATCTTAGTTGAAGCGTTGTTAGAAAAGGTAATTTATTCAATGTGTGTCGGATCTAATAAAGGAATTACGGAATCAGGCCGTAATTGGTCTTTTACTATATAAAGCGTTTGATTTTTCTCTGTGATTGAAAAATTACTTTAACCTATGTGATCTTTTTTTTTGTGAATTAACCTATGTAATCTTATTTGAATTAGCTTTTTTTAAAATTCTAAGGTAAAAAATCAAACATTTCTAAATTACGACTGCACATCTGCCAAACTGGGACATAAGTTTGATTTGTGTGTAAATAAATCTTTGTGCCCTAATATATATCAGAGAATTTTGAGAGTCAAATGCAATGATTAGAGAGTTGAACGGGAATGAAATTATTTTTGAGAACTTACTATTTAGTCATGCCTTTTTATTTTGTTTTTTTTAATCTTAATATACTGTAATATATATAATATATAAATTTTGATTCCGAAAGAGACATGATATTCTTTTCCCTTTATTTCATGAGTCCGCAAATCTTGCCACAAGTCAACTTCTACTTTACTTTTTTCTTTTTTGTTATTTACCTTCCATATTTCATCACTTATATATATCCGTCTCTCTTCAGGCTTAAAAAAAAAAAAACTGTCTCTCAAATGATTTGTATCTTTTTGATTTTATGGCAAAGCTAAGAAAATACTTGTTGCTTATATAATTAGAGCTTGGAAAGTTATTTGTCATTTCATGCTATTGTATAAATTTTGTCTCTCTTGTTTTAATTTTTTTAGGGCTTGGGTGGGGTAAATGAGTTTAGTATACTCGGTAATTGTTGAATTGTGCTCTTTTCATGAATATTATTCGACATTAAGTCCGCTAATGAGACATTGGCTATGATGTTATTAATTTTGTGCGTGTGTTGTGTCAAATAATGTGGAGGAAATTTAGAAAAAGGGAGGTTCTCAAATGAAAGAGTGCAGAGAAAGCAAAAGAGGAATAAAATTCCAAAAACGTCTATAGAAAGGAAAAGGATACGTGTAGAGAACTAATTGAAAGTAATCAAGTAGTTTTGAGCAAGACAATTCAAAGGGTATCATTAAGGTAATGTTGAATATAATCCCGGAAACAATGATGGAAAATGAAATGAAAATTAAAGGAATGAAGATTTAATTTCTTGCAAAGTGATCAATTAATTTGCTCTATATCGAACTTGCTTGCCAAATATCTACATAACATAACAATAATGTCGTTAAGTCATCCCTTTCACTAAAGGCATCTTTTCAATTTCAAAACCACATAGTCGTATCTCTATTTGTTCTTTTTCTCTCAAACTTCCTAACCTAATCGAATTATCATAATGCTTCTTTCTTATCCAAATTCTGATTTGTTGAGGCTACGTTTTCACATCACTGAGACTTCATGCTCTCTTGATTAATTGGGTATTGAAAATCTCTATCCAGGTAATTATTATGATAAAAACATCATAAATTTTCTTACGTTCATCTTAAATAAACTTCTTTGTTACTTAAGTGGGCACGATATATATATATATATATATATAATCAAATTATATATGTGTGTGGCCGGTTTTATTTAATTAATTATTGGTCACGTACATATATGTTTTTTCACTTCAGTAATTACTATGGCTTCTCAAAGATTTTACTCCGTTGGTTTTATCTTTGTAAAAATAAATTGCATCAATTAAGCTGGTCGATTTTGTAAAATTGAGGCTCTAGGATATGGTCAATTGATGAATTTGATTTTTGTTGTTTTTCTTCTTTTGTTATGTTCTACAATGAAAATGAAAACTTGAATGTGACCTAAGTCATATGTTCAACTTGCTTCTCTTATACAAACAATAACAACGTATAACTTACACGATATTTCCTCCCTTAGTCATTCATTATTCACACAAAAGTACTATACTTGTTTCTTTCGTATTTTTCATTCTTCTTTAAATATTTTATCCGTAAAAAAGATTGCACCAAAATCAATGTAATATTAATTATTTATTTTCTAGCAATGACAGTTATCCTTAAATAGTCGTACATAAAACTTATATATCAGTGACCTACCACTTGTACTAATTTCATATTGTACGTGTAAATATGAACTTAGAAATATATTCCATTCGTCAAAAGATCAGTCCGCAAGTTAGTTGAATTTGAGGGTAGAAATTATTATATTAAGGCTTCGGCTTTGTTTCATAAATACATAAAATGAATGTACACATTATTTTCAATAAAATATGACTTTTCAATTGCAGGGAAAAAAAACTCATATCTAGAACATTATTTTTGTTAGATTTCTTATATTAAGAATGATTGAGAATATTATACTATACTAAAATAGCTTAAGCCTCTTGGTTAGATACTTCCTAAGCTTATATGTTTATAATCTATCTTTTAATTAGATGTAAGATTTCTTTTATATTCTAATATTCCATCTACTACTTTTCTCTCTCATTTTTTTCCTCTTCTTCTAGCCTAAGCTTATACTTTTTTTTTTAATTTCAAAGGCCTCAAATCTATTTAATTTTCCCCCCTTATCCTTCTCCTTCTCCTTCTCCTTCTTCTTTAAATCTCTTGTTTTTTTTTTCATCTTTCATTCTTTTTCTTCTTTATTTTTCTCTCCCTTTTTTTGGTCCTTGATTGAATAGCTCTAATATCATATTAAATTTTTTACATTAAAAATGCTTAAGTATAGTATACTCTCAAAATAGTTTAAACCTTTTGATTAGATATTTTTTAAGTTTATATATTTATAATCTATTTTCTAATTTTTTAATGTGGAACTTCTTTTATGTTCTAATAATTTTCCTAGTAAATTTGATATAACAATATCAATCATTTCAAAACATACTTGATCTCTTCCTATAAAAAAAATACATGTCTTTAACTTTTATAATTTAGTTTAATAACTAGGGGCTATGCAATGATCTATACTGCTATAGTGCTCGTGATTTACCAATAGTACAATTTCTTACCACTTATTTATCACTTGTTATTCAAATATATTGAATATCAAATAGATGGTTATAATTTTTTTTATCAAGAAATCGAACCCTGAAATTACTAGAATGAATTAAATATGTTGACATAACTTCGTCGCATCTTCCATTTTATTTTTTCTTTTCTTTCAAGAAAATGAATTCATTTACCATGGAAAACAGGGATTGTATAATTCCAGAAGAAAAGGTCTTACACAAGCTCCTTTTTTTCCACCTCTTCTCCATCCAATTAAGACTCGTCATTTTAATATTTTAAATATCAAGAGTTGACAAAGTAAATACTATATTTTTCTAGAGAGATATAGAGATAGAAAGAGAGAAAAGCTGTTAAAAGTTAAATAATTGACCCACTTGGCTTCAATAATGAGTCACATAAAACAATTTGGAAGAGATAAAGGAGGAAGCAAAGAAACACATAACAGAAGAACCTCACTTTCTCTTTTTCTACTTTTCTCAGTTCTCGAGAAATTATAACTATATAATAAATTAAAAAAATAATTTATCCATCAAGAAAAGTACAAGAAATTTTTTAAAAAAAAGTCCAAAAAATTAACGAAACCGTGATCGACAGGAAAACCGAATGTGATTAATTTGTAGAAGACACTGAACTGGGATTTTTTTTTTTTTTGAGAAGACAAAGATGAAGGGTTGTGATGAGGATATATGGTCGTTATCTAATAATTGGTGGAATATAAAACGTTCGCGAATAATAGAATGAATGCCTTAATTTATTAACCGAAAAAAAAAATTAATGGCTTAATTCTTCATATAATATAATACGCATATGTGGATGGTTGGTGGATTACTATTATAATAATGACTTTGAAATTAGAAATATTAATTTTGGAGCGTTCTTTCTTTTTCTGCCCATAACTTCACTGGCTTTCCATTCTCATTATTCGTTGAAAAAGTTTCAAGGTCGGACATACAAATCCCACTTCGACTTTGTCGTTAACTAAGCAGAGTCCTGAGAAATATCATTCTTAACGCCACGCTTTGTCCCTACTGTAACAATTCTCTCCTCAATTTTCCCCTCTAACCAAACATCACCATTTAACGAACCTTATGTTAAGGAATCTTTATTGGCAGCATAATCTGAGAAATATATGTGCGCGCGCGCGCCAAAACATTAGACAACTTTATTTGGGATGGGAACGGCCAAACACACATCTTAACTAAAAATTTCAAAACTCAAGTTTATGAATTAGTCTCCTTTATTATATATTAATTATTGTTGGATGTTGGATTCTCTGTGGCTTAAAATCCACTTATATTTAAACAACCTAACAAACTTTAGAGGGTTTTGCTTTCGTATTATTGTTTGACTCTGTTTTTTTTTTTTTTGACCTCCAAATTGGATAAAAAATTATGTTGAAAAATTTTGAAAATTATAATACTTTTTTAGGATCAAAAGTTACGATCATATAATAATTAGCACCAGATTTTAAAATTATGCAATCAAAATAATTATGTAACACTTAAGGTTTCCCCAAAAAAATGATAGTAATCATTTTGTAAAACAAGAGAAGCATATTGATAAAAACAAAAAGAGAGGTATGGGCCCTTAAGCATCATTACAAGGTCTTCAAAGAAAACAACTTCTTCAATGGCGTTTAGATTTATCAATAGATTAATTTTATGACTATTAACTGTGGGGATGCCTTGGTCCTTGGATAACAAAAATAAAAAAAAAAGGGTAAATCTTAGCTTTTGAGCCCATATTAAGGGATGAATTGTTGGTTAATTGTTTGTGTGTTCAAAGCTGAGCATCAACGAACCTTCCGGTGATCCCCACAGAAGAAAGAAATATGAGTTATTAAAAGAACAAGTTTAGAAGCAGATAGGATTTAGTGCTCGTTAATTTTGGTGTTTATTTCTCCATACGATTCTTCTAGGAATTTAATTTCATTATTTAAATAATTGATGTGGTCCGCAACTCTCAAAGCTAAGTACGAAATTAAAGAAATTACACTTGTACGTATACCAGCAACTAATCTTATCATAATAATAGACCCTGGTGACAATTTTTCAAGATCCATGAGGGTGAAAGATTACGATACATACATGTGTGGGCGAGAGGAAGGAAACTTATGGACGAAGAAGAAGCAAATATTTTAGTACGTTTTATTTCTTTGGCCATTTTGTGCATGGAATATTTGAAGTACAGTTTATGAAACTGGTGCTATGTGTGTGTGTGTGTATATATATGGGCTGTGGAAAAAATTAGACTAGTTATTTTGCTTTTTTACCCTATAATTAGTGACGTAATCAATATGCAAAACATGCGTGATCAACCCATTTGAAAAGTAATTATATATTGACTTTGCTTAAACCCTGCTCACTGCCCATGTTTAAAATTAGCCGTCTTTCAAAGCATATTGCGCATTTATAATTCAAAAAGTCATAACAGTATGCCCACAAATAATTAACTAGTAAAAATCACATCTTAGACCCAGATCTTATCTTCAAAATCATATTTTTAAAATCTTAATGAAAATAATTATTTAATTTTCTAAAAATTCTATCACTTTAAAATTAATAATTTTTTAAGAAAACTAAAACACTTATAACTATAATATTCTTAAATTTTAATGGTATTTTAAATCTTGTATAATAAATCTCATTTTAAAATGATGATTTTAAACTTTTTAAAATTAAGATATTTCAATGTAGAACTTTTAATATAATTAATTACGTCCTTAATATTATAAGGCAAAGTTAACTAACTTAGAGCTTATCAAGAAATGTTTATCATAATTTTAAAATTGTAAAAAATACGTAACTTTTTAATTTTACATTTATTTGCAATCAATGACTATACTAAATTGTTCTATAGGAATTCAAACAATAATAAATAAAAGAGATAAAATTGAAAAAAAAAACATAAATTACTCTATCTTTTATATTAAGGACCAAAACGGAGCTGTGTCCCAAAAAAGGGACCAAAACAAAGCTTTTAAATTTTTCCTTATATCAAGGATAGGAGAGAGTATATAATTATTATTCTTTAAAATCTAATGCTTAAATTTAAAATATACTTACAATTTTTATTTTTTAAAATAAGAATAAATATTTGATAATTTTATCGAAAGGCTAGAGTATAATGGGACAAGCTGAGCGATTGGCTTTGCACTTTCCTCAAACAAACCGACAAACCACGTGACACAAAGCTGAAGAGAAGATAATTAGGAGCATGACCTTATTGATCCTTCATCATCATCAACCTAGAAGATGATAAAGTTAGGGCCTTATAATTACAATTAGAAAAACGAAACAAAAAGATTAAAGAGAGTTTGAAAGTCTTCTAGAGAATTTATTAAGAAAATTAAAATAGAAAATTAAAAAGAGCTAGAAGGAAAAAAATTAAAATTACAAAAAAGTAATGGTAGACATCGTGATTAAGCAAAGACCCATGGTTGACAATGCCACTCCATCGGGAAAAAAAAAAAAGACATCACCTTTTCTCATTTATCTCACATAATAATATTCTACTGATTCCCATTAAAGTACTGCCAACATTAATTATCACATTTATGGCCAGAAAAGCAAAAAAAAAAAATTGTCTGTAATAATAATCATCATGATATTCCCCTGACTTGAGAAAAAGAAGAGCTGATTATAACATGATTATTTCTATATTTAATAATCTGACTTGTTACACTGACGTGTTGGACACATGGCACAGTGGCTCCGAGGACGACGACAACAACGACGATGATGATCTGGCAAAGCTCCACAGGTCAATCTCGCTGCTATTGTAATCTTGTGCGTGAGGGCTCATGTATGCAGCTCTGTGCGTGGACGTCGACGTCGACGATGAGGACGAACGTATGGTAGGCATTTGCATGTCTTGAACGACGTCGTTAGTGCAGTAACCCATCATGGCGCTGCCCGCGGGATCACTGAAGCAAGCCAGCTGCCTTGAAGACTCGGTCTGGCCATTGAGCTGCGAGGCCACGAGCCGATCCAGAGCCGCCCAGCTGGCGAGTCCTCCAACGTTAGATGTCTCCATGTGATGAACGGCCGTGAAGGACCCTTCGATCTCTGGAATCATAGGGTGGTACCCATTGTTGGTGTCGATATTATTATTATTCTCTAAGCTCGTGGATTTTGGACTTTCTAAGCTTGGGAGCTTCAAGAATCTTTCGCTGTAGTTGCTGGAACTATTATTACCGCCATTGTTGAAGCTCGCTAGAGTGAATCTTCCATTGTTGCTGTAATTCGTCTCGTTCTCTTCCTTGCAGCTTCTTCCCATCTGCTGAAGAATCTGCTCTAAGGCTCCCTCGTCGTCGCAGGAGTCGAACATGTGGCTTCTTCTGGTGCTTTCTCCAGTAATAATGGACGAAGCTAGGGGACAGTCTAGAGTTTTCAGATGGTTCTTCTTCTTGAATATTCTGCACACCACCCATCCTTCTTCCTGAGCTCCATCTCCCATCACATTCGGCACCTGAATACATACGGCACCAAGAAAATCCCATTAGTTCTACCAATGACCGAATAAGCAAACATGGGAAATCGGATACTGCCTTTTCGGAGTATCCAACCCACGAGATAGTATCCTCCCTTATAAGTAGTCAAAAGGATTTTGCTCTCAAGGTGTTTGCAGGAGAAGTCAAATTCAAATTATTTGAGAAAGTGATACTCTTCACTTCTACTAACCAAGCATATAACATCCAGCACCAAGTTCTGCCCACAGGAATGAAGGACACACACACACACACACACCAAATTCACAAAGAAAAGAGACTGTCTGTTAAGCCAATCGCTACAGAGTGAGTGGTTTATTTAGAATATGAATGTGTTTGTTTGGGTCATATACATGTGTACTTACGATGTTGGAGTCGCTGGTGTTGTCGTCCAATCGATATTCGTGCATGATCCAATCAGATTTCTGACCGTGAGGGGCTCGGCCTTTGTAGAAGACGAGAGTCTTCCTCATTCCGATCCTCTTCCCGTTGCTGTATATCACCTTGTCCCGGCCGGTGGCTTTCCAGAATCCGGCGGCCGTGGCTCTGTTGGTCCTTGTTCCGGTGGGGTACTTCTTGTCTTTGTGGCTAAAGAAGTACCAATCGTTTTGTGGGGTCGTTCCTATCTTACACTTCTCTGGCAAGACAAACCCAGAACTCCACTTCAACATACACTTTTGAATAATATAAATATAAGGACATGGAAAGCAAAGCAAGAAGAAGAAGAAGAAGAAGAAGAAGAAGAAGAAGAAAATGGTGATGTGATCATCACCTTGAATATCCCAGGGCTCGAGCTTGTTGAGATCGACGTCACGAATGACGTCGAGGTCAATCTTTTCGTAGGAGACCTTCTTCCTCAAGTAGTACTGCAAAAGCTCCTCTTCAGTGGGGTGGAATCTGAAGCCAGGAGGGACCTGAGACTGACCATTCACTGAAATACTCATGTTTTCCGGCATTCAGGTGAGGAGAAACCAGAAGGGAGGGGGAGAGAGTGAGGTTGGTTCAGTTAGGAAGCGGTTTGAAGAGTGAGTTCAAAATTTTCTGTGGAAACAAGCAGAGAGAGAACATTGGGAAGAGAGAAGAGGTAGATAACAAGAAAGGAAGAAGGAAGGAAAAGGGAAGATAATGAGGTGGTGTACTGGAATGGAGGAAGGGTGGAAGACTATATATATGTGGTGTGGGACAGAAAGGGCCAAAACATCCACGAGGATAATTTTTAAGTTTATTAAATATACCGCTTCCTCCGCCTTAATACTTTAATTTAACATTCTTCCTTATACGGTCAATTGAATGTCTTTCCTTCCACCCGAACATATCTTTATTTATAATTGCTTAACGGAACACAAGCCGGCCGGTAAATTGCAAGACCGTCGCCGTTAGTATTTATTATTAATATAGACCTTCACGGTCAAAACATTACTAACATTCTTAAAAGATTGTTGATATTCCATTTTACTACTTTAAACTTGACTACTGTTAATTTTTAATTTAATAATTAGCTAGTAACATAATGGTAAAAATATTTGTCATTATATTTATTTTTGATACATGTTAGCATAGATGTCAAACTCTCAAGTGTACTTTTCGTTACATTTCTAATTTACAAAATCGTGTTACTTCACTTATAAATTCAGACTAGATATAAACATGATTAAACTTTCGAGTTTACCTTCGAATTTATCATTTTTATTTTTTTTAACTTATAAAATTATGTCAATTAATTCATAAATTTGGATTAGATGTAAGTTTGTTAAACTTGTTAAGCTCGTTGATTTTTTTAAGTGGAATAGTTAAGTATATATTATGAAGAATTTAATTTATAAAAATTGTAGAATCTGGTTCAAGGAAATAAAACTTAAAAAGCAAAATCTAATATTAATATAAAAGAAAACAAAAGATGCCAACAATAAGTTTCCTTATTATAAAATTTTTATGTTTTGTATGATAATTTATCAATGTAAATGTGTTTAAATTCAATTATCTATATTTTAAATATATTTAAATCAAATTACAGCCATATATTATATTTTAATTATTTGATAATAAATTTTTAATGACTATTTATTAGTATTGGTAAACTCTTACAAATTTACAATTTAAGTTTGCAATCCAAATTTTCTTAAACTTGCAAGTTTAACAATCTTACATGTTAGTATAATTTGGGAGGATAGCAATCCACTATTAGAAAAATTAAAATTAGTGATGAACATTTAGTGACAGATTGGACTAATTATAGTTATTAGTGATGAAAATTTTGTGATAGACTAAAATCTATCACTAATTACATAAATTAGTGACAGATATATAATATCATCACATTTTGATCAAATTTTATAAATTTAGTGACTGATTTAAATCTATCACTAATTACCATCACTAAATATTTATATTAATGATAGATTAGTGATGGATAATCTTAATTAAAAAATTACTAAAATGCGCTTAAATATTATATAAAAATGAAAAATTTATAATATGCATGGAGAGAATTACATGAATAAAATATTAATAATTACCAAATTAAATAATTACATAATAATTTTTCTGTTATTATAAGTAAAATATGTAATATAAAATCATATAGAAAAATAAAAAATATTTTTTATTTTATTATGTAAATTTATATAAAAAAATTTTTATCATCTCAACGTATTTTAATTATAACATAGATAATATAAAAATATTTGTTCTCATAAAAATATACAGTGATATTAAATAATATATTTATTAACTAATAATATATACTAATTTATATATTTATATGTGTTAATGTATATATATAAATTAATATATATTATCAACATATTTAAATAATAACATATTAAATAAATTTAAAATACATTAAGTTAAACATATGTGTTTAATTAAATTATATATATATATATATATATATATTAAATTTTGCGTATTAAGAATGAAAAGTCATTATAGCTCAATGGAAAAAAGGTGTTGAAGAAAGAAGGGAATCTTAGTCTCAAGACGAGGTAATGTCACAAACAAAGATAATTAAAATAAATTGTTAACATGGCGGTGATGTGGCATGAAGAACCAAGTTAAAACGATGTGACAGGTGATAAGGGTGGTGTGTACTTGAAACACAGCATGGGAAGGTGACATGGTAGTGTTTGGACTCTCAAAATTTTTTTAATTATAAAATAAATTAATGATGGATATTTATTAATTAGTAATGGATATTTTTCATTACTAAATTAGTGATAGACTTGTGTCTGTCACTAAATTAGTGATATAATATTAGTGACAGAAATCAATGAGGAAGGGTCTGTCACTAAAGCTAAAATTAGTGATGCATTTTGTTGATTAATGACATATTTCTCCATTACTAATTGTATTTTTTCTAGCAGTGGTCTAATTATATACTTAATTACATACATATATACATATTAGGAATGGAGAGTGACCATACACAAATGAAGGAAGAGAATAAATGGGTGATGATAAGGCACTTTCTAGAAGAGATTGGTGGTCTAAATATAAAGTTATTTGGTTGGTATAATTTTTTTTAATATTAATCTTATTTAATAAACTTATTGACTATGAAAAAGAATATAATATAAATTTTAAAAAAATTTATTTAAAAATGAAAAAAAATTAAAAAAGTTTATTTTATTTGCAAATAAAGTTAATGAGTGAACTACGAGATCTCTCCTTGATTCCAGATTCCAAAGTATTCACGGGTTAAAATAAATTTAGATAGAAAGCACGTGTTGCTTGTTTTGGGACAATAATAGTGAATTTTAATTAACAAGAGGGTACGCATACTGTACGGGCACTAGCGAGGCAAAAGAGGTGAAGTAGAAGAAGGGTAGAAAAAGGAGCCGGGGGGGGGGGAGGGTGACAACGGAAGAAAAAGAAAAAGAAAAACGAAAAGGAAAGGAGAGTACCAGAAAGGAGGGAGGTGGGGCCCGGGGGGTATGCGGCAGAGAAATGTGGGGAGGAGGCCGGAAGGGCGCACGCACACATCCATAACTACGACCTCTGACCTTAAAATCTCAAAGGAAAAGCACCTCTTAAACAACCGACCATGGACCATCTTCTCTCTCCTCCAACCACTGCCAGCCACACCATCACCATACATCTGCGTCTCCTTGATCCCATGCTTTTTCACATTCATTCATACGTATCATTTTTCACGCCCTGTTTTTGTTTTCTTTCTTTCCTTCCTTCTTTTTATTTTTCTCCTTTTCTCTTCCTCCTTCATTCCCTTATTTAATTCTCACATGCAAATAGTAGCCATGAATAATATGATGTATATCTCAAAACTTGTACGTTGAATATATTTTTAAAAATTAATGATTATTTTAAAAGGAATTGTTATACTTTAATTATGTTAATTACCATAACCTCCCTACTTAAAAAGCTATTCATTTTGCCCCCAATATTTAAAACCACTGTTTCCACCCATTATTCTCCATTAAGAGAGCCAACGGTGCTGCACTTGAGGCTATAACTTCTGCAATGTTTGAAGAGGGAGGAAAGTTCATACATACATACATACATGTGTGTGTGTGTGTGTGTTTTTTTTTTTTTGGTTTTCTCCCCGATTTATTCAAGAAAAAATTGTATTATTATTCGGGAAAATGTTCGTGCAGGCAAAATAATCTTGAAGGACAGCGTCTATATACATGGCTATAGATTTTCTCCAACACTATTCCGCCAACAAAACTTTGTGCTAAACACCTCCTATAATCCAGTTTAACATAATTCTCAATGACGCGTATCTCAAATCCATTTTAATGCTTGTCTGATGAAAAACATATGAAATCTATTTATAGGTGTTTATAGAGAGGGGATTGGCTTTTTCATGGACGTGGACTATTAAAATATAAAAGAAACTCTACATATAAGATTAGAAGATGGATTATCCATATATAAACTTAGGAAGTATCTAACCAATTGGTTTAAGCTATTTTAGTATAGTATACTATGTTTAGACATATATACTTAATATAAAAAATCTAATGTAATATCATGAGCCATTTGATTAAAAACAAAAAAACAAAAAGAAGAGGCAAGAAAAAAAAAAGAATGAAAAAAATGAAAGATTAAAAAAACCAAAAGATTAAAAAAAGATAGGAGCGTAAGAAGAAATTGAGTAGACTTGAAATTTTTGAGACTAAAAAAAAGTATAAGCTCAAGCAAGAAGAAGAAGAAAATGAAAAAATAAGGAGGGAGAGGGGGGAGAGAGAGAGAAGTAGTAAAGAGAATATTAGAATAAAAAAAAGTACCATATGTAAAGATTTGAAGATAGATTATTGATATATAAACTTAAAAAATATCTAATCAATTAGTTTAAATTATTTTGGTAGAGTATACTATACAAGTAATAGTTAATATAAGAAATTTAATATGGACCATGATTAGATACACAGTACCCAACTGTCATTTGTTTCATTAAATGTTATGTAGATAGATCAATGAGATATAGAGTATAGGACACGACGTCTGTCTAATTTAATTGTCTATATAAAGCACCTCTATTTGGAAACATGGAAACTTGTTATACAAGGTTTCATCTACTGATAGAGAAAAGCATATCCAAAGCTCAATATCAGAATTAAGTTCGTTTTTTGGATTTCCAAAAGAAAAAAGAAAGAAAAAGAACAAGTTTTGGCAGTAACAAGATACTCCGATTTACAAAAATATTGTTTAGTACATATAAAATCAAACTTAGGATGGAATATATAAATAAACAATACGTGTGAAGAAAGGGTTTGAATTAGTATCATGTAGTGAGAGAGAAGAAGCTAAGGTTGATGAATAATTCATTCAGCATCAGCGTCGTTACTATTCTTTTTGACCGTCTGGCATCAGCAACAGCCCTGAATTGTCACCTTTATATACAACCACCAAGCTAGTTAATATCACCATTGACTATTTGTGTTTGTTCAATTAATATCTCCATCTCAATACATCATCTTTTCAAACCCTTCATTTTACAAAGACCTAGCTTCAACGTCTTCCTTATAATAGGATCTTCCTCCCCATCTCGTGCACACCACGCACACGAAATAAATATTGGTGAAGTAATTTGGATAATATATTTAACTTCATATTATACGTTATTTTCTTTTATTAAGAAAATATAGGCCGACTTTGCAGAGATCCAAGAATAATTTACTACAAATAAATTTACAAGATACATATCACTGTTTTCTTGTTTTTTTAGAAAAAAAGAAGTTCGAAGTCTAGTAATTAGAAAATAGATTAGGAATATATACAATTTAGGAGAATACGTATATTTTTATTTACAAGGGGAATAACGGCGTAGTTGATCAGGGAAGATAGACGGTAATATTATTCTAAAGTTATTATAATTATTAAGTAAACACATGTGCATGTGATAATTAAAATATGATTTTTAGGAGCTACTAGATACAGACTCACGAACCGAACGGTGATTCAAAAAATCACAAAAAAATTTGTACAATACTATTAAATTACTAAAAAAAAGTTTAATACAAAGTTTTTGACATCTGATGACACGCTTTCGCCGACGAAAAATGTCGACTTAATTAGGTATCATTAATAACGATGCATGCATAATATGTGCTGCGCGGACGTATTTGCTTCTTCTTCTCCTTCCTTTCTTTTCAAATATTTTTTTTTTAATAAGTTGCACAGAGGGTGATGATTAAGAAACTTTCCCAAGAGAATCGTATAATTAAATATTAAATAATATGCAAAAAAAAGTCAATTTCTAAGTACGTTTACATGAATTAATTTGTTTGACGAGGAAATCTGCTAAATATTGACAAAACATCGGCTAATATAGTGAATTTATTTTTATATGTGACATGAAATCCAATTCTACCAATTACAGAAGAGCAATTCGAACTTTTTTTTAAACTTAACAAATCAAAACTCTGTATATACCATCAATATCCCCAAATTAGTTGAATATATATTTGCACATCACCATAATTTTTTTTCTAATTCATTTTTCATACATAATTATCACATAATAATCATTATAATTATAACTAAAATTGATGACACGGACACTAAGTAAAAATTAACTACTCATTCTTTTTGTAAAGTTTTTAATAATGATAGACCAGTGAGTAAACTATGCCAGAGAGCTCTGCATATAAAAAACGAAAGCAGTCATTGATATGAATTATTATTATTGAAGTGGGTGAACGATCACTCTGTTCGTTTTTCTTGAAGATAATTCAAGGCCTCTTGATGCCATTTCATTCATTAATTAAATAAAAGGGCTTTAATTAATCCTAAATATTAATTGAGAAATGAGAAAATGATTGCTCAAATTGATCAATATATATAGGCAAAGCTCTACAAAAATGGATCACCTTCATTTATCAAGGTTTGAATTTGGTGAGTAGTATAAATTTAGTCACTTCATGAGTGTCTCAAATCTCAATTACAATAATTTAATTTCATTAATAATTGAAAATTATCAATATATATTTAACTCAAAAATTCAAAATAATTCTTATGGTCAAAGTACTTCTCATATTATATATCGTCTCCTTAAAAAAATCTTAGATTTTGTATTTTTTGAATATTATATGACAAAATCTCTTATAACTATTTGATTAAACAAGCAGTTGTTATCGAGCAACACAAGACACTCCTTAAAAAAGTAGACTTTAGATCCAAATTTCGTTTATGACGGATGGATCCTGCATATAGTGTGAGCCTATGCATGTGTGTGTCTCTCTATATAACTTTCATTGAATTAAAAATTTTGCCCAACCACAAAAGACTGAAAGAGAAGCATCTTAGTCTAATTAAAGCTCAATTCCTTTTTTTATATGACTAGCTCGCTCATCGGGATTCATAAGGGTGTGTGAGGGCAATTATTTTATGCAAACCCGCACAATTTTTTTTTTTTGAATGAATCTTTTAGTGGATGACGACGTCTATAATCTATAATTTATACTAAAGGTAAATAAATTATATAGTCAAAATGCATTTAATTGATTAATAATGATTTCATATACACTACTAATAAATGTTCAAATAACACCAATAGAATTGAGTTTCGTAGAGTGAGCTAGTCTTTCATAATGTAATGAATCAAATTGCCTCTCATAGAAAAATACTTATGAACAATAAAAAATATATTCTAATAGCTGTATTTCTTCCCACATGTTTGGACTAATGCCAAATCTGGATGTGAAATTAATTGAAGCTGACATTATTTATATATATGGAATTGATCTACCTAACGAATTCGAATAAAGGTTAATTATATATTTGTCAACTAGAGAATGTGGATGACACATTATTATTAAATGGAATGAAACCAATTAACTAAATCATAATTTAATCAAAATTCAACATTACTTTTTTACATATGATTATTTCTAGAAGTTGGGTCATATCATCATCTATTTTATTCTTTCAATATAATCATATTTTTAATTATTTTTAAGGTGCAATGGAGAGTCATAGACCCCATCTGGAACAATCCAACAATCAACTAATCGGCCATTACATCTTAGAGTTTTAAAATATCGTACACTGTCTTTTCAGTTATCAAATAAAAGTATAAATATTTCACATGTCAAACTGTTTCACAAGCAACATTATAATTAATAAAGATATTAAAAGCCAATGAAATTTAATCCAATAGTAATTAGGATGTGAATGATCATAATTAATCACGAGTTAGAACCTCATAACTATAATACAATGTTTTATAAAATATGTTTTTATAATTAAATTTATCTACCCTATTTTCTTGATAAATACATTCTTCATTTTCTTTCTAGAAAATACTTTTTCGTGTATCAAACATATTCCCTCAAGTCCTGTTTAAATTACAAATTACTTCTAATATGTTTTACTAAAACTAAAAAAAATTAAAATTTGTTAACTTTATCTAAAAATTTAACAAGTTTTTAACTTTACTCCTTATTAAATAAATATGCTTTAAAATAAAATATTCCAACAACAAAAGTTACAGAAGTTTCCTATAAATAGGATCGGATTATGATTATGCACTAAATATTGTTTTTTTTTTTTTGGTGTAGTGTTGAGGGCTACCCTAACCTCAGTATATTTAGAACTCAACTTATATACATTCTGGGGCCAAACACACACACAACATATTATACAAAAAAATACAAATTAGGAGATACCTTAAACAATGATTGTGACGCATGATGTGCAGTGTTATGTTGAAGGGAGGAAATACTAGGTAACGTTTATATGTATATTGTTATATACATAGTGATCATAATAGTCAAGACTAATTACTTGAAGTTTAGAATATATGTGTTGGTAACGTCATAGAATACATAATAGCGAAAGAAAATGAACAGAGAATTAGTTAAGAAACGCCCACAGGTCACAGCACTAATGATTCCCTTTATGCTCCAAATTCCTTGACTCTAATCATTCGTTTTAGCTGATAGACGATGGAGCAACCACTTTTAGTTACTAACCGGCACCACTGATCTCTCTTCCTCTCATTTTCTCCCTTCTTTATTTTTTTCTCTATAAATTTAATTACAGCGCATAACTTTTACTAAATATAAATATATTTTCTCTATAATTTTTATTTTCAAATAAAAGGAGGGCTCATGATCTGATCACAGAATAATATGATCGAACTGATCAGCATCCTCATGCATCTGTTTTAACACTAATGGTCCTGTTATTATAATTTCAAGTTCATGAGTTAGCCATAATGCACTAATTAATTGAGTGTCCAAAAGTTAAAAGGAAAAAACAAAACTTGTGGTTCTAACTGGGTGTATGGGTTAAACTTAGGTCATCATTAATCATGATTACATTAAAGACAATTAATATAGTCGTGGCATAAAAAAGACGCGTTAACAATTCTCTACTAATTAATTAATTAATTAACGAGTTAAGACGGCAGTGGCATGCCTGAAATTTCCTTGCAACCATAAACCTGTATTTATATTATCGAATTCACTGCACCTAGCTAATAATTCTTCCATTTCTTTTTTTTTTATTTTTTAACGGGTACTTTTGGAGAAAAATTGAAACGCCAGATACATGAAAGAAGCTTCATTCACATGAGGCTATTTTATAACTTGTGGTTTTGCAATAATTATGTTTTATTTTGTTGCGTGGGGTGTGATAAGAGCTAGAGCTCCACAATTGTTGTGAGAAGAGAGTGCAGAAAGGAGAGAAGGTGGAAGGTGAAGAGGAACATACATAGGAAACGACAAAAACAGGAGCAAGCAACTAAGGTTAGGTTGTTATGAATGAGGTAGATGATATCCTTTATCCTCCACCTCCACTATATGCTGTGCTTTGTGTGTTTAAGGAACGTCATATATACGTGGCTCTTTCTAATGTCATTCTTACGAAGAATCATACAAAGATCTCTGCCGCCAGTGCTAATTAATTGCGCTTTAGACTTCCAACTATTAATTCTTAGTCTCACTATATTAATGTCCGTTGTTAGGGTAGTTAGTAATGGGACACATCCCCAAATGAAAGAGAGAGCTAATCAGAGCGCTTAATTCTTTTCATTGAGAAAAGTTATATATATATATATATATATGGCATATTTTAAAAGTGATCAGAATTATAATTATAATTATTTATATAGAGCCACTACCAGAATGGCAGCCGTTAATCAGGTTTGAAAATTGCGACATGGAAAATAGATTTACAGAATTAGATAATTATGGGATACATTAATATTAGCCAAGTATTTATTTTTCCCTAATTAAGCAACAATTTTATTTTATAAAGTTGGTGTGATCTGTCTTTATGGTTAGCATGGCCGTACGAGAGTTGAGATGTCAACATATCGTCACAAATAGCCCAGTAAATTCAGTACCGAAAATTGAATACACATGGTTATCCAAGGAAAAAAAATTGAACACAGTATCTTACGAAAAAAATGAACCTAATACATACATAATTGTTTAATTACGTACAAGTGCCTTTTTATTAAAGGCAAATCTATTCAAAATATACACATAAATGTGGGTATTAACAACATGGTTCACAAAATTCAAAGCAATTAGGTTATTTGTAGGGGATGTGTGCGAAGCAAAATTCATGGATTCAGGTACTATTGTTATCCAAACAAAAAAAAAATTCGATAAACAAGTATGCTTTCTCAAGCTCAACCGATCACTTGCTATGACTGGAGTCCTAAAAAGAGTTTACATCGAAAACTATTATGTGTTGATATGCAATCCGGGAACATTTTCCAGGCCCCAACGCCCAATAACTAATATACATACATATATTCTAAAATTATTGTTTTCACATACTTTGTACTCCCCCGTCCCAAATTGTAGGACACTTAGATAAAATCTCACATATCAATAAATTTCATTAAATACACTTAACAACCTTATTTTTTCAAAACAAAAATATAAACTTTCAAAAATACTCATTATTTAATACATTGAAAAGAGAAGGGATGAAAATTAATTGTAGAACAAGAAAGGATAATATTGTATTTGTGCATTTAATGAAACTTTAATTTACTCAAAGTGTCTTATATTTTGAGATGGATAAACTCTTTTAAAAGTGTCCTATAATTTGAAACGAAGGGAGTAATATATAATGTCTTATGTGTGTTCTTAGGAGTTCACGCTATACATATAGGGCATGCTTTAAACTTGATTAAAGACATAATCAACTTTTCTTGACAGTGGCTTTGATTAGGTTCGTAGGAAAGAACCAGATCCTAATCCTAGTGGTAGAAATTATACAAACAACATATAGTTGTTAATATTGATAAAATTATTTATAAACCCCAATCAACCCATGAAATTTAAGATTTTAATGTATTTTAAATAGGAAAAATGACGTTTAAGACCCTCTCAAGGGCATTTATTCCAGCAAGAGTCCATCATTTTTGTATAGGATGTTATCTTATGAAAGCATATATATGTTATTAAAAATTGAACATTAACTTATATTCACTATAAAAAAATTGACTTTCAACTACAACAAAAGTTATCATTAAAAGTTGGAAAGATGCCGTTAAAAGTTTTCATTAGTAACAAATAGTCACCGCAATGTTATCATGTATTGATTTTATCGACGAAAATAATAAAAGCCGCCACTGAAAATATTCAATTAGCAAAGACAAAGGTAACCAAAAAAAAATTGTCATCGCAAAAAGATAGTCGTCACCAAAAGTTGAGAATCAACAACAAATGTTGCCACAAAAACTACTGAAAAAATTGATCTGGAAAGTGATGCTAATTTAGCTAAATTCACATGGCACCATGTCACTCTCCCACTCTTACATGGTGCCATGTCACCTGCACTTGCATGAAGCCACATCAGCTTGCCATATCACCCTTTGTAGCCTCCACATCAGCTCCCCAATATCGATATGTATCATCAAGTTGCAATTTCATGCTACTTTGGTGAGATATAATAAAACCCCCCTATCCTGTCAAGGAAACACATAATTTGACTGATTGTTTTATCCTTTTAAATACACTCCCATCAGGTTGTCTTGGTTTCTATCATTTGGATAAAAATGTATAATCTATTTTATTTGCATTTTCTCTAGTGTTAGGAATTTTCAAGCCTAGGCTTGTCTTGTAATTTCCAAAAAAAAAAAAACCCCACCTGATTCGAACCTGCGACCACATGAGGAAGGCAAAAGATGGGGCGCAACTACCCTTAATCCAATGGCATTCCTTGTTTTTAAATGACATAATATTTTATATCTAGCAATGCAATATAAATTGCTTCACATAATAATGCCCTGGAGATTCAACTTTTAAGGCAACAAAAACACATTTTTCCTTTATGTTATTTATTTATACTTATATATATTCATTTTGAATATAGATTGAGTTGTTAATTTTTAATATTACAATGTAATTTAATTAAGATTTCTATTATTAATAAGTATGAGTTAAATAATCATATAAATATTCAATGAATCAATCACCATTATATATATTATTGTTAAATAGAATTTAACAAATTTAATAATATAATATGTAACTTTACACTCTCTTTTTCAAAAATATAAGGCATTTTTTAATGGATTAAATGTTAAAAAATATAAGATATTTTTAATATTTTAAGGCATAATCATTGCATTTTTTCACAAATGTCCCAAATAAATAAATAACTTTGTATTTATTTTAGAGTGAAATACTTTATTAAATAGGTGTAAATTTAAAAAGGTAATGTTAGTTTAAAAATATATAACTACTTTATTAGGGGTGAGATTTGATTAAAAATGTTTTATATTTTTTAACAAATGAGTAAATATTTACATTATAAAAGATAATGTCCTTTATTGTAATTTATACATCTAAAATTAATTTTGGTTAAAAATATCCAAACATCTTTAGTTTTATTAAAATCAATTTTAGAAAATAATATCCAAACATAATCACACTACTCCCTCCGATCTCATTTATAAGTTAGATTTTAAAAAATATATTTGGTTCCATTTATAATTTATAAGTTATAATGTAACTTTTTAGATAATATTTGAAAGGTATTTTTAAAAATTATCATTCATGAAAGAGAAAAAAATAACATAACATTATTTTTTAAATTTGTTATATAAGAGCGTATTTAAAATTCTACACATTTTTATTTCTTATATATATATATATATATATTTTGCATTGCTATTGATAAAATTAATAGAAATAACTTATAAAAAAGGACTGTAGAAGTATAACTTAATGAATTATAATCAATTATACACAATTAAAATCCAAACACACCCAGTAACTTGATGAAAAATGCTAGACTATAGCTACAAATTTCTCTTAATTCTAACCTCTTATTTTGTAATTAAACTTTTCTTACTAGTTTGAATTGAAATAAATATATGCAAATTTTTAGCATAATATAAAGCTATTGAGATGGGGTTATTTTTTAAAAAATTAAACTAAAAATGAAATTATAAATGAAAACAATTATAGTATATAATATTACCATCAAAATTACATTTAGAGGAAAACTTATATACCTAACTTTATATGATTAAGGTGCATTTTTTAATTAAATCAAGACATATATATTTTACTTATTATTTATTCCATAACAAATTTATTTATATAAATTTGTATTAAGTGTTTACATTATGAGTTTATATATGATTTTCAACAATAAATTTTAAGTAAAATTATTGACTTATTTTTATATTTTATTTAGTAATTAGTTTTTATTTTTTAAATGTTAAATATTAAATTAAACAAAAAGTAAAAAAATTATGATAATGATAACTAGTTATTATTGATATCAAACTTTTAGCGATGACTTTTAAAAGTTACCACTCAAAGTGTAACTTTCTGTAGTAATTTATAAACGTGACCACTGAAAGTTAAATTTTCAATGATGAACTCTTAAAAATTGTCACTAATTGTGAACTTTCAATGGCAACATTTACATCGTCACTAAAATCTAGACCTTATAGCGGTGACTTAAAAAAGTCATCATTGAAAAATTGACAAATAGCAGGGTCATTTGTAAGTTGCCATAGAAAGTCACACACATTTAGCTGCGACAATTTTAAGTTGCCGTTAAAAGTGTTACTTTCAGTAGCAACTTTTTTTATTCACCACTAAAAGTGTCTTTTTTTTAAGTGATTTTTTGTTAGTTTTTTTTTTAATTTAACAAGGTCCAGTTGTTAACAATAACATATATTTGTGTTTTTATAAGATAATATCTGAAACAAAATTAATAGAGTCTTATTATGATAAATTTTATTGAGAGGGCCTTAAATGTCATTCTTCTTTTTAAATATCTTAAACGCGAGTTTTTCAAAAACAAATATGATGACTTTTGACTATTTTTTTTAACACTTCTTATTTCTTTTTAGTTGAATTGCTCTGTTGAAGCTCTTAATCACTAATACAATAATCAATTTAGTGCCTATTTGGATGTGACTTGAAAAATAATTAATTATACAAAAATCACATTTTGGCAAAAATTACACAAACACTGATCGTACATGTTAAGATTAATTATAAATTCAAAATTATGTTTTCTTTAAAACATCCAAACACCCATTATGCATGTAAAATCATTGTGAATCCAATCCACAATCATGATTTTCTTAAAAATATCCAAATATTTCTTATTATGTCAAAATCAATTATGAAACAAAAAATATGATTTGTAAAATAATTCATATAATTTTTGGATAAATTTTTAGAAATGTATAGGTGAAAATTTGAATTGAAAAGTGGGTCGTAGTAGCTTATCAGATAATTATGGTTATAGGTTCACAATTGATTTTGACATGTATGGGGATGTTTGAATATTTTTAAGAAAATCATTGTTTTGAGTTTATTATTGATTTTGGCATCTATAATGGGTGTTTGGATTTTTTTTTTGAAAATATAGTTTTGCATTCATAATTAATTTCAACATGTAGCGTGGGTGTTTGCATATTTTTTTACAAAGTTATAATTTTACATTATTTTTTATTCTGCTTTCAATTCTGCTTTTTAATTTTGATTAAAATTAATCTTATTAATCAATTTTTATAAATCAATTAGATACCACATAACATAATCAATTATGATCTAAATCAATCATATTAATTAATTTTTTATAATTAATTATATTCAACTGTAATACAAACACACCCTTAGTATAGAGAAAAAAAAAGAACGTAATAAAATTAAAACAAAGAAGCCAATCAATCATACCAGCATGAAACTTTGTGAAGACCATTTATTCAGATGAGAAAAATTATACAAATTATTATACATAACTTTTAATAGAGCATAATCCACTAGCTACGTAAACCTTCCCCACAAAACATAAACGACAAAGTGACTTGAGATTGTCAAATTAACAATAGACTAAAAAGTTTGGTGCAATATTTAATCACGCGATATTAAATTTAAGTTAAAGAAGATATACTCAGCTTCAATTATTAAACAAAAGCTGGCAAATATAGGACGCGACATCTAAATAGTTTTGAAGTAACCTGCAGAGTGGACACGGTCATTTAATTTGTAAAAGAAATGGCCCCACTCATCTGAGATTATATGTTTCGTTTCTAATCACGTGGCCCCAGCAAAAATATACACTACAAATTTTGATAAACTTAATTTGTGAATATATGCAATAATATAATGCTGTCCCTTCAATTACATGCGACGAAATATAGAAGGAAAAAAAAATAAAGTTGAAGATTTCACACAAAATAAAATACATAACCGCCCCCCTCCCCCACAAAAAAAAGCATGCAGGGACGTGGGCCAAAGTGAAGCAAGAAGACTTTCAATCAGGAATAGGAAGGAGAGATTTTCGATAGAAGTGTATCGAACTTGTCAAGAGTTGAATACAAAAAGAGTACTGCCAAAAACAAAACAAAATAAGAAAGAAAGAAAGAAACAACTATCTAGCTTGTGGCCTGCGAATTAATTTTGACGATATTACATTGTTAAAGATAATACATTTACAACATGTTGATAAATACATTTACAACACTCAACACTGCCTATCTTCTAGGTTGGCAATAAAGTTCTTGATTAAAGTTGCATATATATTGTTGATTCTTGACAAACAAATCAAAGCAAAACAAAACCATACTGTATAGATCAGACATGAAGTGAAAAATTAAATTAAAGGACTCGTTCATCATCAGATGGTAAAATTATAAGGAGTTTATTTAATTTGCGTGAACCATAATCATAGGCTTTTCTTGGGAATCATAGAATGAAGTGTGTTTCACAGGCTTCATCATGGATAGGTAGGGAAACATATGATTCTGTAGCGTTTGATGGGTTCGAATTTTCAAAGGTTAAGCCTCCATTGTCAGCGATATCCCACCAGCTGCTAGGTGCGGTTTTTACAATTTTCCTTTTGCCTTATTTGATCTTCGTGTTTGTTGAAGGTCAGAACAAACGAATCACGGAGAAGAAAAAAGTACTTTACGATTTTGGCGTCTTTACCTGTTTCATATTGGAACCGGAACCCCTCAGCGGCCAAACACTTAGCGTCCCTTACCATCCAAATCTGATCCATTCGAATAGTCAAAATCTGATCAATACACACATCATATGGCCATTAAAAATGCATATAAATAATTTATTTTCAAATAAAAAATATATTTTAAAATATCATGTATGGGAAAAAATAAGTTAGGCTTAAGCTAGATTTTGAATAAACAGGTTAACCTATATACATAAATAAGCCTAATTATAAATTTAAGTATGGTATTTTTGCTACACTAACCAGACCAAAATTTAAACAGGATAGGCTATATGTTTCTGCAAGCAACAAAAAAGTTGATTATATGAAAATAGGTAAATAAACTTGCAAATAGTATGTCCTGTTTAAATTTTGATGTGATATGTTTAACAAAAAAACATGTTTAAATTTATAATAGGCTTATTTCTATGAATAGGCTAAACCCGTTTACTCAAAATCAAGCTTAAGCCTTGTTTATTTTTACCTATACATGATATTTCAAAATATATTTTTTACTATTTAAAAATAAATTATTTGTATGTATTTTTAATAGCTATATGATACGTGTATTGATTAAATTTTGACCATTTGAATGGACTAGATTTGGACGTTGAGGGCCACTGAGAGGATTTGGATCCTTTCATATTGTCCCTTTATATCAAGTTTCAAGTCTTCAATCCTAACAGCAAGTGTCATTGATCACCAAAATAGAATACTACCTGTCCAAGGCAAAGCACGCGTATCACTACAAGAGGAAAGATCCATTAATGAGATGCAGGTATAGAAAAAATTATCTTAAATTTGTTCTAAACGCGCTATGTGAAAATTTGACCTTGAAAAATAAAACAAAAACATAAAAATTTCTCACGTTTTCACTCTTTTCCCTATACTATAGCATTAAAATCGTCAACCTGAACGGTTAAATCGATAGATTATTAAACTAGGCCTTGATTATTAATTTAATGAATAATTTGTTCATACAGCTGGTTTAATTGTGGTTTTATTACAATAAATTTGATCACTAATTCTTAAAGTAACACATTGACCAGTTTACTAATTGATCCAATTTTTAGTACCTGCGTATATAATCTACATCACACTACTTTTAATAATTGCATAGACTTTGGTACATGCAATCAATGACCCAAGGACATTACAATTGTGATTCATGCATGCATAATTTAATACAATCACATGCCTCGATCCATTGAACTTCGTAATTGATTTCTAGCGGGAGGCCGAGGAAAGTTTTTGAATATTTCCGTGTTTAAATTGACTATCAAAGATTCCGCGTCCTACGTTATTGAAGATGCTCAGACTTCACAATAACTTCATATCATGCGGGAATTCACATGACCGCTCGTTCTTAGATAAACAATTAAGTTAAGCAGTGCAAAATTCTAATCATTAAGACTTTTTACAACTTTTTGTTTAAAAAATCCCTTAACATGGCTTTGCTTCAATTATTATTATCTGGTTTCTAAGTAAATTGGTCGATGATTAGTCCATTATAATCGACTTTAATATGTGCTCATATGATAATTGGGATGGATCACATATTTTAGCAAAAGTCTACTTGCCAATAAAATATTGCTAGATGGAATTACATCTTAAGTGATTGGAGGCCCTATTATACATGTGAAAAACGGTTATACGTCTTCTTCAACTTTTAAGGACAAAATAAAAAATGAAAATGATTTTTCAAGTCATCAGAAAAGAAATTTTATTTTTGGACGAACAAAATAAAATAATGATTTTTAAAGGATTGAATTATTAAGTTATTTTTAAAATGAGTTTTGCTGATATTTTCAATAATTTAGCCATCAATAAATAAGTGAACTGACTATCTTAACTAGTTGAGGTACTTTGCATAATAATTAACCTTATACAGATAAGAATCTCATCTACACATTAAAGCTTCTTCTAAAAAATATGAAACCAATTTGTCCTTTATATACTAATTTCTTGAATTTTTCCTTAATTATTATATATAAGGGAGGAGGCGAGAAAAAGGGAATAATGAAATAAGTTTTAGATCTCAAGTTTTTTCCGAAGTTGCTACTCGCCTCACTTTATTCTCCTGGTCATCTCATAATGGGATTCAATAATAATATAGCAACAGAGTCCAGCTAGCTTTACTTTCTATTTGTGAGATTTTTTTTATAAAAAAAAAACAAGAGAGAAAAGAGAAAATCATATATAAAGAATATATTTGGGCCGAAAACAATGACATCCGTAAAAGTAAAATCTTTGTCATCGCTTCAAAGACATGTAATTAAAAAATATATGTAAAGAGCTAAACTATTTATAAGTCATAAACAAAAAGACTATTTTTCAAGCTCATAAATATATATATATATATATATATTTGTTTAATTATTATAAAATGTACTCATGGGGTCATTATATATATGTCCACACCCACACACGCCACTTTCCAGGATGTTTCCAACATGGGATTTTAGTCACATGGATGTGTAAATAATCAAAGATGGCACAAAGTCAATCCAATAATTTTCTGGAGTTTTCTGGAGGGGAAAAAAATTATAAAATAGAATCCCAAGCAGTTGATGCTTTCAGTTCAAGCTAAACTAAACTGGCTGAGCATTGAAGTTATATTCTTTGAAGCCAAATCATATCACTTTGGGTTGAACTAGTCCTCTTATTTCACATCTGCAAAAATAACAATTATATATGTGTGCTCGTGTGTGTGCGCGCGCGCAATTTGACGCGTCAAGGAATTTTGGTTTACTAAATTGAAACATTGCTTCTTCTTCCTGCATACGGTATTTTTCAGATTTCTTCTGATTATTATGTTGAAATCGAATTGATTGTTTACTGACAAGATCGTTTAGCTCTAAAAATATTAGTCATTGCTCACGGAATTTTTTTTCCCTGATATTAATTAATCAATAAGTAAACGACAATATTTCAACTAAAATTGTATTAGGTTACCTGTCATTATAAAATACTGCATGTGATAATTTCCAGAATTTCTTTAATCTTTCGTTTTAGTTAACCCTTAGCAGCCATCCATGCACCTTTGAAATTCAGGTCTGAGCAAGTTCATATTAAATGTGCAGGTACGTACGTATAGTTGAGGATCAAGAAAGTGTATGAGAGTTATATGAAATCTTTTGTATTATTTACAAAATAATTAACAATATTATTACATAAACATGTAAGAAGTCGTATCGTTTATAATGTACGAGGCAATGTGCTTCATATTGATTTTCATGCGAAAATATATATGAGACACACTCTAGTAGCATGAAATAATTCTATTTCAGAGTTATGTGCAACATGTTGCAAAAAGTATATCAGTCTATAAGAGTTATAAAATATATTGCATAAAAAAATTAATATTACTGATATAAAACGTAAAATTATAGGATGATTTACAATTAATGAGACAAAATTAGTGTTTTTCGTTTCAATTTTCACGCAAATACGTTATACTTACTCCATTTATATATCATAATTAATGTAATAAAGAGAGAAAAAAGCAATGCAGCATGTTTCACAGCCTTTTATAATTTTTTGTTATTCATTACAAAAGGAAAAACAATTTATTCGCACATGAATAATGCTTGTGTAAATAATGAGCATATGATGATGAAATCTAACAACCAATTATGTGTATCATGCCAACGCAAAGACACGAAGTAAGTGACAAAAAAATTGAAGAATAAATTCAACTTCTTTGATTTGTACTATCCACCAACATAGTAGACTTTGAATGTCCATTACATTGACCCTTAAACGATCCCCCCCTTTCTCTTCTCAATTAAATTCTTTTACTGTTGTAATCATCCATTCAAATAATGACACAAATAAAATCGTGTATGCTTATATTAATTAATCTTATGACATCCAAGTGAGTAGGCCTAATTAAGGGTGTAGAAATTGAGTTTAACAACTAATATATATTAAAGTTAAAAAATTTATAAATTTGAGTCTTGAAATTTTGAGTTAAGATGTAGTGTTATTCCAACTCTTCTTGACCTGTTTTTTATCTGTCTATGTTATCAAGTAGTCACTTCTTATCCCTAATAAGTGATATTAAAGACAGGTTTTAGCTGGAACTTGAAAGTCCGTATTGCGCATATGTTTGAGTCGCAAAATGAGACTGTTTCTTGCTGTAGCAATGATGTATTGTCTTTCAATTGTTCTTACCCATTTATTTTTCCCCTCTTTTAATGCATTACAGTTAGAGAATTTAAATTGAAAAAACATAACTTTAAATTTTTGTACTTTGCTCAAGTTGTGCTAATTCTTGTATTTTTTTTTTTCAGTGCTCTAATTCCCTACTCTTTTGTTTTTGATATTTTAAGTCCTTACAATATCACTTATGGAGGGATTTAGAATACTGAAAAATAAAAATACAGGGACTTAGAATACCGAAAAAAATACAGGAACTTATAACAAAACTCAAACAAAGTATTAGGACTTAAAGTTATATTTTCCATTCAAATTCTACATAAATCCCACTCTTGTTACCTTATGATTTTCTTTTTTACTTTACACCGTCATTCATTCAAAAAATGACACGCAAATAAAAGTGGGTAAGCAAGGCAACTACAATTTGCACTTGCACCCTAAAGCAAGATCATTCACAGAACACGACGAAGGAAGGGCAGAATCAAACAATAGTATTGATTCATGCAATAGATTCTGAATTTTATATTATTTGGTTTTGTTAACATGTACTAATTAACACTGTTCCATCGTCATCATTTCATTTAGGGAGCAACAATCAATAATGTTCATCGAATTTTGTTGGCCTTTTTGCTTCTCCTGAGGTTGATATGTCCATCGTTTTATTTTTTCTGTATAATAGGTAGCTTTCAGGTGGAAATATTCTCCACAAACTCTGAATTTGTATAGGTTTTGCTTTGCTTGCAATTTGCCCCGCGTAAATTTCGTGTGACAATAAAGATCTCAAAAGGCAAATATACAATAGATTCTTTTTCCGTAGCCTTTGTTGATTTGGTTGACAAGACCTCATACTTTTGCTGTTGAGAGATTCGACCTATGTGATTTAATTTTGTTCCTAACTTGTGTTTCTTTCCACTTCTTATTAGCCAAGACTATCAAGGCTATTTCTCTTTCTCAACCCCGCAACTTTCAAAAGCTTCATATTATTATTACTGATAAGTAAAAGGGCGTGTTTGATTTAGTCTATCTTTACTTTTTCTGAAAAAAGAACAGTTCTTAAATGTATTTATCAATCAGGCAATGTAATTTCTAAAAATTAGAAAAAAAGTTACTTTAACTGATTTAGAAATAAGATAGTCAGGCCCTTCATTAATTATAATGTGTGTCATATTATAATAATATTATGATTTGAAAAACTATGTGTTCAGCTTTTTTTAAAAAAAAATCGTGTTTGTCATGTTTTAATTAAGGAATCTGATAGGAAATTACAATAAATATATAAGAAAGTTTTGTGTGTGAGAAAGTTTGTGATGAAGCTAATAGTTGATCCTCACAACTCTTCATAATGTGACAAACCAATCTTAAACATCTATAAGAAAATATATTCACATTTAATATTTAACTGTATTTCGAATATAATTGTTCTTAATAGAAGAACACAAGTGAGCAACCAAAAAAAAAAAAAAATGACAATGAAGTCCTAAAACTTAGAATTTATAATAGTTGAGTCTACAATAAATTTTTTAAAAAAATAAATTGTAAATATTTATTCAAATAGTTGCAAACAAAAATTTTAATTATAAATTGAGAGTTATATTTAAAATTTAAATGTCTTGTTTATAGTTAAAATTCTTAAATTTATAACTATCTAAATTTATAATTAAATTTTAAAAAAATTTATTGAGAATCTATCTGTCATAGACTTGTTGGTTTGGGGCTTTAACGTTAGTGTGCCTTTTAAAATTCTGTTGTTGAAGATAAGGCTGTTGGCAGGGAAACGCGGCTCTAGACTGGGCTGAAAAATGAACATAATGAACTTTCTCACGGGCAAAAGAAATGGGCCAAGTTAAATGATGGGTTTCACTGGACATAATCTTTAATAAGGCCGAGAAAACCAACCCATCTAGAACAAGTATTTGGACATGTGGCTTATGGGCCATACATAGCATGATGACAATTCGTCAATTCCCATTTATCCTTACGAAATCGATCTTATTATATTTTTAGGGGAAATTGTTAACAAGAAGCAAGAGGCAAAAATATATGGTTGGTCTTCCATGTTGCCTTTCCTTTACTTTTATTTTTTCGGTCTATATTTTTGGCTGGATTTCGTGGGAGAATTTTTCACTATGTTCACCAAATGTCTTGACGTATGGTCTCTAGCAATTTCTCTGTATATTTATCCGAGTTACTGCCATAGTATAGACAAGTACTATTTTTGGGCCAAAAAAAAAAAAACCAGTACTATAGGAACGCATGGGTATTCCCAATTTCCCAGCAAAGCACAGCACGTGCTTTGTTACGGAAACTCTTATTTTGTTTTTGTTTTTGTTTTTTGGCCTGAATTGTTACAGAAATTCAGAACTACAAATAACAGACAGGAAAATATTACGTTACACCAAATGCAGTCATACTCCATCAAGTTACAGTCGCCGGTGCTTTGAATCCATCGGTAAGTTATGTTTGCAAAAACTTCACACATGTCGAAATAAAATAAAAAGTTAAACAATTCATCAAACTTGTGAAGAAAAAAAATTAATAATGCGCCGGCGAACACTTAAATATAACTTAATCTATATTTTGAAACATGATAATTTTTTTGGAAAAAAAATTATATTTTAAATCTAAATTGAGGCTGAATACTATTGAACCAGATTACTTTAATACAATATATTTCTAAACGTAATTATATTAAACATTGAAACACATGGGAATATATAGTGAGAATGGTACCTAAAGCCTCCATATCAAAAAAGTTAGCGCCTAAAATTTAATACATTTTAAATTTATTTTTCAGCCTAAATATCTTACATGCAAATGTATATATTTTTGTTAAAAAGATTTTTTCCCATGAAAAGATTCATTTCTCCTTTGTAAATATTTGATCTGCCCTTATTTGAAATATATTGAATAAAATCATTTACAATATTTATATAATTGGGTTCGGCTCCCAACAAAGATTATTAGAAAAATCATAGAAGATTGTGCCGGAAACTATTGGTTCACAGAAGAGCAGCCAGTGTACTGTACTTTTCACCGTTAATAGAAAAGCAAACAGACATGAATCGAAAGCTAATACATTTCCTGGAAATCACAATCCCATGCTCGCAAAATCACACCAAGCAATATTAAGAAAAGCTTCCAGCCCAGAAGACAGCGAAGCAATCAAGCAATGTTCCAGTTCCACCATGAAGAAGACCCACCTCCCACAAATATATTATTTTTATTATTATTATTTTGTATGATGTACAATATGGCAGAGAGAGAGAGAGAGAGAGAGAGAGAGAGAGATTGGGAGAGGAAAAGTGGGCAACACAGCGAAAAAAGGTTGGTCTTTGGGTCTCGGACATTTCATTGGACACCCAATTCGTGGGGGCCACTGGCAGCTTTTTTCTGTCGTTGCCATCTTCTTCTTCCTTTTCTTTTCTTTCTCTCTCCCCCGCCCCCTCCTTTCCCTCCCGTTCCCCCTCAACAGTAATGATTTTATTTCTCGTTAGAGGGCATCGTAGTTGAGGAATCTGAGGTGGGGTGGTTGTTGAATCGTTGATGATGTGAAAAAAAGTTTTCATTTTTAGCCTCAACAAATATCCCATTTCTTTAAGAAACCAACAGAATCACGCGTCTGCACGAGCGGTTTTTATCCCCACTGCTGTGATCTTTATAAAACAAATAGCCCCTTTTCCAGCTTTTTACATTTATATATGTACAACTTATCCCCTCAACATTTTCTGGGTTCTTGAGTTTGTTGGATTGATTATTGTTCTGGGTTTTCCTCGTCCTCCTTCCTCTTTGCTTGTCTCTCATCTGTTCGGGATTTCTGAGGTGTAATGTTGATAATGTCGCAACAAAGGCAATTCCAGATGGTGGGAGGGCAATACAACGACACAACATTGACAAAAATCTTCGTGGGAGGGCTAGCCTGGGAGACTCAGAGGGACACAATGAGCAGGTATTTTGAGCAGTTCGGGGAGATCCTTGAAGCTGTTGTTATCACAGACAAGAACACAGGGAGATCCAAGGGTTATGGCTTTGTAAGCCCATCTATGTTTTATTGCTTGTTTTTCTTTCCTACTTTTTTATTGGTCTTGCAATGTTGAACACAACATGGCGTGTTTTGCTCCGTTTCTTTCTTTAAAAGGTCACGTTTAAGGATCCGGAAGCAGCCATGCGAGCATGTCAGAATCCTTCTCCAGTTATTGATGGCAGAAGAGCAAACTGCAATCTCGCTTCTCTTGGTGCAAACAAGAATCGGCCTCCAACTCCTCAAGCTGGTCTCAATTCATCCCCTTACTTTTCTTTTCATTCTTCTCTTCTTCATGATTCTTTGGCTTAAATATCTTTTTGGCTCCTTTAGTTTCAGTGAATTTTTAATCTGATAAACAGCCAGTAATGATAGCAATACCTCACTATTCATACCTTAGGCAACAGTTATGAACATCTTGAATAGCCGTCTAGTCACAAGCATTAGTAGCTGTTATAAAAAGTGAATTTAAACCTGATACTCTGTGTTTTTCGTAATCTATAACTTTTGATCATTGATAAAAAGGGTTAAAATGCAAGTTTAATATTATTGAAGGTGCAGGAAGGTTCGGGGCAGCACCTGAACTGGTGGGCATGCCTGCATATCATGGCTCTTCGCCCACAATTTGCCGTCAACCCACTGGGCAATACACATTTCCATATTCAGCTTACGGGTAAACATACCATATATGGATAGACTTGGTCGTCTCGTCTCTCCATTTTTTTATTTTTGCATGTCGTTTTCTTGTCCCATATTTGTTCTCCGTTCCTCGTTTTCCCTGCTGAATTCCGTTCTTTGGCTCCAGTTACAAATACGCTGGATATTCAGAAGACTCCATGTATCCCTTGGTATATACTCATGCACAATAACCATTCTTATGTTTCCACCATGAGTTGTAACGTATATTAAAAATGGATTGAAGTTCTTTCTATTTTGCGGCATCTTTCATTATCGACGGTGGTGCATTATTTTTGTGCAGAATTATTATAGTGTGTATGGAGGTCAACAATTTTCACCATACTATTCATCCAGTGGGGCATCTGGGGTAGCAGGGTTAATGAGTAATATTTACCCATTCTATACTCAATATGCACAGAGTGGCCAAGTTCATGGTTTTGGAGTTCACTATCCTCAAATGGTACACTTCCCACTTCTTCATCAACACCACTATGCCACTGCCTCTCCTCCAGTCCCATCATTTTCTTCTTCAATGCCAATGCCAGCCACTAGCGAAGGTAATGACTTCTCTCATCTAATCAAAATGTTAATATGTTTATTCATAATGTAGCTTTTATATATATATATATATATATATTCTTGTGTACATTTAGACATGAGTATTGATTGAAGGGTAAAACGCGAATGTATCAGTGGCAGCATCAGTAGGGGCAGGAGCTTCACAAGTCTCTGCAGTAAAAGCTTCAGAGCAGAACTCTTCAACTTAAATCTCTACAGAGGGATGAAGAAATAACATTCTGCTTCAAGGTTAAATACGGGGAAACGGGTCAAGAATAAAGAAGGGAAGGAAGATAAAGGAAGCCTTTTGAAGTTGTGTTGATTCAAAACTCAAAGGGGGAAAAAGAAGAAAAAGTCACTAGCTAGTATCAATCTATCAGAGTCCTCAATTCAAGCCCAAAATCATCATTACAAAAGAAACAAGTCCGGTTTAAGAATTGTCTATTTTCTTTACTTTTTAGAAGCAGGAGAGGATCATATTGATTCAATATTGTATTAATTAAATGATGAGATAGAATCCAAAACTGGGAGCTTTGGATTCTACCTTAGGCGTCAGACTAATTTTACTGGTTGAACTCTTATTATGTCTTGGATGGAGGGAGCATCCAATGACACGGTCCTATAATGGGTTCAAAAAGATTGGTTTTGTATCTTTGAACCCTTTGATTGGTTGGTCAACTAGGAAAGGTGAGCTTGGATAGCTCAGTTTGCTAACTTGTAATATCCTTTTTCAGTTCTTTGTTGGCTAATATTCATATATGATACATGTTTTATAAGGCAGGATTAGATGGGCATAGAAGGTTATATGTCACTTTTATTAGTTTCTTTTCTCACAGATAATGATGCTTTTCAGTTATTTCAACAACAAAAAAAAAAAGGATGCTTTTCAGTCCTGTACCCCTTCATCTTTCATTTGTTTGCTTTCTTGTTTCATTATGCCCTTTTCTTTTTCTTTTTTCTTTTTTTTTTTTGCCTTTGACATCAATGAAATCTCTATCTACTCTGTAAAATGGGAATGGGATCTCAGATAAAAAAACAAAAGAGTTGGAATCCGAGGGAGGATTACTCTTAAAGCCAATGAATGTCGGCACCTTTCAAGTGCTTTTCACATGTACATGCACGCTTGCGAAGTTTTCATTTTGTTTTGTTTTGTTTTTAATGGATATGGCGTAGAGATGAATCCGTATAAGCATTATAAGCTTTGTTTAGAATATGTATGCGCATGAAGCATATTAGACTTCAAGTCATTTTTATTTTTAAATTGGAAGAGATCAGTGTGTATACATTATGATTCTAATATTTAAATTGTTTATTAGCTACAACTTGAAAAATAAAACTTTGTCTAATATGATATATTTGGATATTTAGTATAAATCAACAGTGTATAACAATTTTCTTCTTAAAGCATGTATTCATGTTTTTCAAGAAAAATTTGCTTAACCTGCCAAACTTGACAAGCACGACACTAGGCAATTTTTTTTTTAAAAAAGAAAAATTCTATTAAAATTAAAAACTTTATTTTTCACTCAAGTGACGTGTGAATCTTGTATTAGTCCATCACATGCTTCCCCCATAAAAGTTATATGGCTTAAGTGGGTTAGAGATAGAAGACCTAGCAATGACCTTGAAGCATATATAGTGGGATGCAAATTTTATTGTAAATAAGAGTTAATAAGTTCAATTTCAATTGTAACTTCATGCCATTAGTATTTGTCCTTCTAATTTAAAAAAAAGATAGAAAACCTGACTACTCGTAAAAAGATATCGTCAATTTTAGTTATGATCTCACATATAACAATATTGAGATTGAGATCTGTCATGCTCATTGATAAAAGCATTGCAATGTGCTGACTGTAAAGTCCCTCGTGATTGTGTTAACCTTTTTAAATGCATGCTAAGCTCAATGTAGCTTAATTGTTTTATCTTTACAATCTCTTTGACCTTGCATTTTCTCCTAAAAGTATTTAAACTTTTTTATAAAATTATTAGTCTAAAATATAAAATTTATTAATTTAACTGTAATTGGTATGATTATAGTTTAACCATTAAGTTGCAACCAGTGCCTTGTTTAACTCAATACATAATCCAGTTTTTAAAATCTAATTAGTTATTCGTGCCAATGATAAGCCTGTTTGTAATAAGCAAGGTCAATGATCCCACCTTGTTGTTTAATGCTTATTAACATGTATATATAATTACATATACGCACCTCCTAAACTTTCTTTCTGGGGGGAAGCCTTTGAGGGACCAAGCAGCTTTACCAAGCACTGTGTTTTTTTTTTTTTTTTTGATATCAAGCGTTACCAAGCAATTACATCACAAACTGAAGAAAGTAAGGACAATTTGTTGTTTTGAAAAAAAAATGTTTTGGGTAAAAAAAAAATGAAAGACCATGAAACGAGAAGGTTGGACTATTGGCCTTCCTCTTAATGGGCCTTTCATGTTTGAGACATCTTAGGTTAAATGTCGTTTCACATGAATTCTCAAACCCTAGAATCACATTAGCAGCCGAGCGGCAAACTGCAGGGCGCAAGTCTCCACTGATCTCATTTGCTTGAGGTTTGTTACTTCTTCTTGCTTGATTCATGGAAAATAATTCCAGGCGTTCCAGGAAAATTATGACTATTTCTGCACTCATTTTCACTCAATTATGCCTGAGCACTATGTGTAACTTCCTGTTGATTCTGACATCGCAATTACATCGTTTTGTAGCTTAAAAATGTCTCTTGGAGAGGTTGCTTGCACTTACGCGATTCTGATCCTTCACGACGATAACATTCCGGTTACTGTATCCTTGTTTCCAATTTTAAGCTCTTAATGAATGAATAAGCGGATCGCTTTGTGGTTTCGGCCTCAATGTTATCTTGTTTTTGATGATATTTTATTCCAATCAAATGCCGGGAAGTGATATTAAAAGGGAAAAGAAAGCCAGTCAAGCTTTGACTCTGACGGAACTAAATTTGGTGTTTTTGTGGATGATGATTGTGTTTCCTTAAGCTAGTTTCAATAGGCCGAGAAGATATCAACCTTGGCGAAAGCGGCAAATGTTGATGTTGAATCTTATTGGCCAAGCTTGTTCGCTAAACTCGCTGAGAAGCGAAACATTGAGGATTTGATATTGAATGCTGGAGGAGGTGGGGCTCCAGTTGCAGTTGCAGCTCCAGCTGCAGCTGCTGGTGGCGGCGCTGCGGCGGCTCCTCCTCCTGCTGAGGAGAAGAAGAAGGTATAGATATAATGAAAAGGCTGCATTGGTATTGTCATATTCTGTCATCGGGCCATTCTTATCTAATTGGCAATTGTACGTTGCAATTTTGCAGGAAGAACCCCAAGAAGAGAGCGATGATGACATGGGATTCAGCTTGTTTGATTAGCAAGGCCTTTCAGTATGGTCTGGTCTTTTTTTATTTTGTCACTCCAAGGGTATTTTAGCTCTGCGGATTTTGTAGGTGCCCCTTTGTGTTTCTTACAAATATATGAGTTAATCTTGAGTTTGCAGTGCCGGTGATCTGAATTTGAGAATGTTAATTTCTATTCAATTTAAAAATTTAAACAGGATCTCTCTCTCTCTCTCTCTCTCTCGCGAAAATCTTGTATGTGTGTCCTCTTTATTGGGCTGTTTAAATTCGAATGTGGCTCAATGTCTGTTTGTTACGGCTTAGTGGTGGGAGATCCTGATGATACACGATTGTTGTTATCAGATTGACGTGATTATATCTTATTGATTGTTCTACATGCAAAGTGTATTCAAGTAGAGCATCATGTCTGTGGGCAGATTTGAAAATAGTTCGTGACAACACGTACAACGCCTAGTATTGCCAATTTCATTTTAAACTCAATTCTGCGTTCCTTATGTTAGGACTCACTTCGCTGGATTGCTGTAGTTATGTGCACTTATTCTCTTGCCAAACTAGAACAAACCTTATCCGACGAAGTGGGTCAGCGAACCTTTTAAATTATGTAACTTGATCTGCCTTATGTTTCCTAGTTGTCACCAAATCAATATATCAAATCAAATATATAAAAAAATCTTCATAAGGTTGTATTATTCACGATGTTTGGATAGTATGATTTTTTTTTTATCGTATTTTGTGGAGCATGTGGAAAGTCATGTCTATTTTTCTTTAAAATGATGCTAAAAGTTTGTAACCTGTTACTCTGTGCTAATTTGCTTTGGTGTTCAGTTTTGTCTGGTGATGGTGGCTTCCTTGATTCTCGTCTTCCAAGTTATGTTTTTGGGACGCAGTGCAAGTTAAAATGATTATTTAGCTTGTTTACTAGAATTGGTTTTGTATGTTCAGAGTCGGGCGGGCAAGCCGTGAAGATATGTTCTCATTTTTTTGGGGTATATAAGTCGGTATTGAAGTTTCAAATCTAATTTTAGGGTTTGTTTTATCAGAAATATGTAATTGGAACCCAAAAAATATTACGAAATGAAAAGGCACCTTTTTTTATTTGCCAGAAAATGAAAAAGCAACTTAAAGGGCGATAAATAATTTGAGTCCATAGTTTTAAAAGTAAAAAGAAATAAATAGATAATGATTTTAAATGATGGTATCAGACTAGAATGAATGTCATGTAAAATAAATGGCAGTGCCAATATGAAATATACGAAGTTATAGATTATAGACATGCAGAGTAGCCTTGCTCAAGTTTAGATGGACAAGGCCTATTCCACTTAAATTTGACATGTAACCATGTGAGACAATCAATGTAAAATATATATATATATATATATATAGATAGCTTTGCATGGAAGACTCTAGTGTGTATATTATTTAATTGTATGTTAAATAATAATCATCAATCAATCAATATATAGAATAAAATTTATCGCATTGTGCATTGTTCATAAATTGTAGATCATTTTTCAGTAAAAAGATATCAATAGTTAAACTCATTCTTGAAATTTGGTAGAGGATGTCTAATTGGCAATATAAATTATCTAATATGAGAGTTGAAATGTTTATGCTTTTTGCAAAATAAATTATTTCTCGTGTTCCTGTAATCTAATGAAGCGCGTACGCTTTACAAAATAAATTAAACATATAAATTATTTAAAATTGGTAATAATAGTTGAAGTTCTGCTTGCTTTTCACTCCGTGCCTTTAATGTATGATTACGCTTCATACGATGATTGCATAAAGTTTGACTAATGCCGTTGTTTGTTATTTAAGACTATTCATATTGTAAGTTTGTTGCATAAATCATTAGGAACATGTTACAAATATTATATCAGGAAATTTTACAAGAGAAGTAGGGTTGATAAATTGAAATAGTTTTCTCATCTAATAAGCTAGTAACTTGGAATTAGTTCTCCTTTTAGATTTTGTAACATTGTTCTTTTTATGGAGAGACTAATATTATGGAAAAACTATTTATAAAAATTTTTGACCATGTTATAGAGTAGAGTCACTAGAAATGTTGATTCTCAAATAAGGTGGCCATGTACATTATTATGACTTCTACATCAATAAATCCCACAAGAAAAATAGGGTTTATAAATTAAAAGAAAGCCTCCCATCTAACATGCTAGGTTTTTATGATCAACTCTGCTTTTAAACTTACTCAAGTCACATAACAATGATTTGCTTTTGCCCAATATTTATTAACCTTCAACTTCATCATTGGTGCGGTAGGTGCATAGGCTCGATTGTGGTCACTATAACTTGAAGTATTCAGAATCGAACCCACAGGGAAGGTATGGCTTCCATTATTGTTAATATCAACCAAACAAAAAAGAACAAATGGAATTGAGGTTGCAATGAAGTAAACTGAATTAATAAAGCAAATAAAAATGTGACCTAACCATTGAGGACATCGCTGGGGAGTTGGGTATATATCAACAAATTTGAACTTTTTATTTTTTTTATATATTAAATTAAATTCAAATACTAATTATATCCTAATATTTAGTATCAAGTACTTTATTTATATTTAGATTTGTGGATAAACTATAAAGTAGGTGTCGTGTTTGCACAAAATTTGATGAGTTACAATATTTATATGTTCTTATATATTTTGTACTGTTGATTATTATCCTTATCAAGTGTAAATTTCTCTGAAAAATTATTACTATATATATACATTATGCTCATCTTATTATTGAACTATAATTTTTATCACTTAATACTTGATTAATTTTTTAAATATTGCAAATATTTGTTTTGCAATATTTTATTTGCTATTGTTATAAAATATGTTAAATTTACACATTGAAAGTATTTCGACCATAATCTGTTTAGCTATAATGCATTATTTAATTTTAAAAAAGATGATGAGCAAATTTTCACGATTGTAAACATGTTCATATAATGAAGGCATCTTTTGAGAGGATTTTCTAAAATGATCGAGTATAAAAAAAACTGGTGAGTGATCCCTGCATTGCAGTACATGAAAAAATTTGATTGCATGTTTAGTTTAGTTTTTTTTTTGTTGAAAAATGATAATAATTTTTTTTAAATTATATAAATAATAATTTGATATCTCGAAATACTATAATTCTATTGAAGTTCCTAGAGACTTTTTTATCATTAATGAATTTATATAAATGAAAAAATTATATTTGTTGAAAATAAAATGATTACAAGTTTTAATTAAATAATCATAATTTTCTTATATTTGCAATAATGTAATAGTAAATTACAACTTCGCATGTCAAATTTTTGATATTTCTACAAGTGTTGGAAATAACAAATAAGAATCATAAATTTTATTTAAATAATCACAATTTTTTCTCTTAAATTCATGATAATATAACAACAAATCACAATTTCGCATGTCAAATTTCTAGTATTATTACAAGTATTAAAAATAATAATTAATGATTATAAATTTTATTTAAATAATTACTTTACTTTTTTTATTCATAATAATATAATAACAAATAACAATTTCACATATCAAAATTTTGATATTATTATAAGGATAATTTCATCATTTATATAAATTTATTAATGATAAAAAAATTTTTAAAAACTTCGATGAAACTATAATACTTCAAGAAATCAAATTATTATTTATATAATTTAAAAATATTTTATTTTTTTTTTTTTGAGAGTTTGGGAGATGCTTAGTCCTTAGACTTAGCATTTCATAATATTTAAATTCTTTGAAATTGAAATCGATGAATTTAGATGAAGTTTTTTTTAAGTATTTTTTCATTTTATTATTTTTTATAAAATATAAAATTTTTTCTTTCTTTGTTAAAAAAAAAATCCTTTGCAGAAATTCATCAATATCAATTTCAAAGAATAATCACATTTCTTATGTCTTCTATGGATTATTGGCAACTATGTTAATTATCTAGAACAATATATACTAACGAACCAATATTAGACAACATACGCGAGGTCCTCTGAACGAGGGGGACCATCTCTCTCTCTCTCTCTCTCTCTCTCTCTCTCTCTCTCTGTGCCTGCAGAGTGCAGACATATATTGAAGTATCCCCATTCAACTTGCTTAAGATCCTTTTCTGGGCGATTCTCAGGGAGTTGCCACGTTTTCCTTTGCTTGAGGAGCAATCTCTTCTCCATCAATGCCAGGTTCACTTCCAGCAACTCCCAAGCTAAGCAAAACCTCCTCCCACTTCTTGGCAGGTCCCTGTTTCAGAAACACAGTAAAGTTAACACATATAAAGCACGTACACTAACAAGAAAAGAATTCCGTTCTTGTTTGATACGTATTAGACTTTCGTGTCAAACATAACAGAAATATGCAAATTTTGTTGTCGCACTGCAATTTTTGTCTCTGCTTAGCGTCCATGCTTATTAGGTCAATCAAGGCTAATATGACAATTTAGCGCTTATCTTGTAGTTTCTCAATGGCTGAGTTTTGATCTGTCATAGCTTTTGGGATCCTACATGATTTCTTCCTTTACTCACCTTCCAGGAAAGATCTTGAGCCATGCAATTCCTGATCATTTCTGTAAAAGCTGGAGTCCCATAAACTTTAAGGGCCCTTTTGACATTGCTAGCCAGAGCAGCAACATCTGCAGGATCTATAGCTTCACACTAGAGCAAATAAATCCAAAACGAAAACGATAAGTAGTTAGTCACTATGCTAATATGGTCACAATAAAAAATTTCGACTGCAGGTAGCTATTACTTCAACATTGAAGGGACCCATCTGAAAACCTGTGAAACCTTCCTTCACTGTATCAACTAATCCACCGGTTGAGGCAACTATAGGTACCTAGAAAAGTGCAGGACAAAATGGAAGAAAAAATTTAAGTTTGCAGAGCAGGGGATATGGAATAGCTGGGAGTATCCTGAGAAATGGAGTAATATGTCAAGTAGGAAATGTACAGTTCCATAGCGCATGGCTTGCAACTGTATGAGGCCACAAGGTTCAAATCTACTAGGAACCAATATATAATCAGCACCGGCGATCATCATATGGGCTAAGGGAACATTGAATTTTGCCACTCCTCTGGCCTTCACAGGGTACATTGTCTCCAGCTGCCGAAGCTGCTTTTCCATTTGTTTCTTACCCGTTCCCTATACCAATGGCATGTATAACATAGCTTTAAATGTGATTTACATTTTCTTTGAGATGTGAAAAAGGGTTTAGCAAATTAATATTTTTGTTATGAATATGATCCTTACAAGGGCTAATAATTGAACATTCTCGTCAATTAATTGGGGGATGGCTTCCACAAGAATATCAGAACCTTTCTGCTCTTCAAGCCTGCCAATGAAAGCAATAAGAGGAACATCTCTGTCTATTGGCAATCCAACTTCTGCTTGGAGAGCTTCTTTCAGAAGAGGCTTTGCTGTCAATACCTAAAAAGGGAACATTTGAAAATAAATTTCCAGCCGATATATTTTTAATTAACACAGATTGGAGATAATTTCATTTCTTATAGATCTATCGATCTTACAGTTGAAGCATTGTATTTAACGTTTATGTATTTGTCAACGGATGGATTCCACTCCTGTACATCCATGCCATTGATAATTCCAATAATGCCAGTTCTGCGAATGATGTGATCCAACTCCACTCCTTTTTCAACGCCGGAAGCAAGTTCAATAGCATAATATGGACTAACTGTTAACACCAGGCTTGATTCTAGAATTCCAGCTTTCATCCAATTTATTTTCCTTCCTATCACTGGCCTTATATGCCTGCAGGAACAGAACAACAGAATGAATTTCAAACATCCAAGTCTGCAGGCTGTTCAGCAGGGGCAATTCAAAAGTTACGAAAAGGCCCACCCATCAATGAAGTCAAAGGAGCTTCTGAACTGACCGGGGAGATTGAGAAGCGAAAAATCATTGAATGCAAATCTGCCTTGGTAAGCAATGTTGTGGATACAGAAAGCAACCTAAGAATGACAGGAGCCAGAATGAATATTTGAAGAGCTTCTGATTTGGTTAGGAATGCTAGAATTAGTAAATATAATATAACTGTATAATGCTTCATTGTAATTTATAGACCTACTTGGGCATTCTTATAGATGCCAAATGGCTTGTACATAGATTTTAAGTAGCAGGGCAGAAGGGCAGTGTGCCAATCATTGGCAATGAATATGACATCTTCGCCTGCACACAGGAAAATAGATTGTCATGCATTAATGGCATGTTTGAAATTTTTGGTTCCATCTCTAAAAAACCAAGTTTGTGTCCCTAGAACTTACCATATGGTCCAGAGAAATAACTACTGCTGTTCAAATTCAGAATCCTTGGTGCTTCCAAAGCTGCCTAAAAATCAAAAGAAATAAGCTCAGTGAAAAGAAAGACTACTGAATTAAGAGAGATGAATTCCGGTGTGCATGCAAACACACTCAATGGATGAGTTATTCTGAATATTAAATATATCATATAACAGAAATTGCAAGCAGCCTTGGTGTCAGAAATATACTACAAGTTGAAGAATTGTACGAGCATATTAAATGAGACAAGTTTTAATCATGTACAAGAGGCAAAGTAAAGCACTCTAATGAATACTATTTACACAATATTGCAACTAAAATTCTCATTTTTGTAGCGAGAACTCTTGTAACAAATACGATAAGGATATAGAACCTGACAGAATAAGCTGAACCGTAGTTGGTTATTCTCATAATCCTCTCCTGCATATGGTCCGTACAATTTGGTTCCAGTTTTTCCCCACACCTTGAAGTTTAGTCATTCGTAAGTTTTCAAATGTGTGTATTCTTTAGGTCAAGGCTAAAAATTGTGAAAATATGAAAAGTTGCAAACCTTTTCAAGGAACATGGGATGATCCACAAAGACACGGTCAACTCCTCTTTTGTAGCAATGGAAGAAGCGAACTTTTTCAACTCTGTCTCCTACTTTCACCTGTAGCAAACAATTCAGATAACCTTTCACGTAAGAACACAACAGGGTCAAAACTGAAAACTCCTCCATGAAGATGACAGATGGATTGTATACCTCAATCATAACATTTGTATCCCATGCATCTTTGTACTGGTCATAACGCGGAGCTATGGTCATAACTCGGTGCCCATTAGCCTAGAGAAGGATTAATTAAAGAGAATCTTGCCATCACTGAAAACCCAAATTTCCGCGCCAGCGTATCACCAGTAAATGAATAATGAAAATATATAACAATAAACTTACTGCCATTGCTGGTGGGAGACCTCCAAGAACATCTCCAAGCCCGCCAGTTTTGCTCCATGGAGCAACCTCAGTTCCCACAAAGATCAAATTCATGCCACAGATGATGACACCCGAAGGCTTATCATCCTTGCATTTAAAAGCCTTTGTCCTAGCTTGCCGTGCACTAACTTTTATAGCAGTACTGTCTAGTAGTTCATCCACTGGGTTCAAAATTCTTAGTCCATTATGAGCATTTGTCTTCTTTAGAAACCTTTGTCCAACCGGATTCATTCTAGAATAAGATGAAACAGTTGGTCCATGGTTGACATGAGCACTTCTGGATACTAAATTGCTTGAAGCACTCAGCACTGCCATCTCTGATTACTTTTATTCTGGAGAACAAGGATCCATGAGAATCCAATTGACGGTTATTGGTGAATAATCACCAAACAAGAGCAGATTATGCTAGCTGCTACCTATGCAGCCAACAATTAAGAACCCTCGCCACAATGGCTTAAAATAATTAGGGCATCCTTAAGCACAAATTGGGTAATTTTCTTAAAAAGTTCCACAGCTAAAGAAATTGTACTCTTTCCAACAAGAAATGCGTTTGATATTAAAACTCTTAACTATTTAGCTATTAAGGTAAAAATAAGTGCATATGAAAAGAACGAAAGTTAAAGAAATCTCTCGCAATTCGTTTTTAAAAGGGATCAGCATTGCTCACATTACCATACGAAATGATAGAATTACAACAGTTAATCTCCGGGAACTTGAAAATGGAACTGACCGGCCGAAGAATGAAAGAGATCTCCTAATGCGCTGTCTTACTCGAATTCAACTGCCATCAGTGTTGAAGTTGAAGCATTAAGTATGATAAATGACGGGTGCAGCATTTGCAGTGTGGTTTTGCTCTCAAATCACCATGTCCTTTCAGTTCCACGTGGCAGCCGGAGGACGGTTCTTGAGCGAGCATCACAAATGGCACGAGATTAGTTAGAGGCTCACAACGTTTCAGACGTTTCTTATGGGCCCATGGAAAAGCTGCGATCTGTTAATAAAATGGAATATACTCACCACTACTTTATTTTTATTTTTTTTTTTTTGGGGCCACCGAACCCCATCTTGCTCACAGGTCAGACCTCCTTAATTCAATTTTTTTTCCCAAAGCACCTCCTTAATTATTATTCCCTCTATATCAAATTATAAAATATTTTTATAAAAAAATTTATTATTTTAAAATACAAAATACTTTAAAAAAATTAAATTTTTATTAAATAAGTTTATTTTAATATTATCATTTCTCTTCCTCTATTTAATACTAATTAAGTATAAATTTAAGGTTATTAAATAAAAAGTTTTTTTGAAATTTTATGTTTTTATTTTAAAAAATAAAATTTTTAAATATATTTAATAAGATTTATTGATATATAAGATTTTATTTAAAAGTGTGTTATAATTTGGGATGAAGAGTAAATTAATAATAGATTCTACCGAAAAAAAAAACTAATTACAGATTTCAGGATCATTCCACATAACTTTTGTCATGTATGAGCCTTTAGATGTAATTTTTCCCAGTGGAAAAGGCTTCCCAGTTCCCACTGTGCTTTCTTTCCTTGTAAAGTTATTTTTTGAGTAATTAAATATTAAAAACTATATGATATTTTTATTATTTTAAAATATAATTATTATAGTTTTTAAAAGTGTCTATAATAAATAAATTATTTTATATTTATTTTAAAATAAAATACTCTATTGAATAAGATGGTGTTAATTTGGAGGTGATATTCAATAAAAAAATATCATATATTTTTTAATAGAAGGAATATTTTATTCCATTAACATGCTTGGAAACAATTTTTCCTGAATAAAATAGAATAAATTATTAATTTTCCTCGCTTAGTTTTACTCATTTACGTCCCCCTGATTAAATACGCTACAGATGAATGATTTTCTTAAGATTATCATTATTTTTTGAGACATTCTTTAGATTATTGAGTATTATTCTTTTAATTAAAATTGATGAAAATATTATGTTTGAAATGGATAGAAAACGCAATTGATTTTTTAAATAATATCTAATAGGATGTAAAATGTAAATGTAAGAACAGTAGAAAATGATGGAAAAGGGGGAATGACCAGATATTGTTGATAAAAATAAAAATTAAAATTAAGCAATATTACAAGTTATGACCATTTTATCAATCAATTAAAAAGAAAAAAATGCATAATTTGTTAAGATATCAAGTATGAGTAGACTTAGCTTAGAAAAATCCCAAGTAAGATAGAATTGAAATGGAGAGGAGGGAAAGAATTAAAAAGCGTCATGAATGTAATATCTTAAGATTCGTTATCATATCCATTTATTTTTATCTCTTAGAACGGTTTGGCCAGCTTTGTTCTTCCCCTCACTTTGTCAAAAATGTCCAATGCAGTTAGACAAGCATAAAACATAATTGGCAAAGTTCAATAAATGGTATGAGGCTGACGTAATTTTCACATGAAAGCAATCAAAATTTCAAGGGATAATTTTAATAAAGACCCTCAGATCATTCTTATTTAAATTTAAAATTCTTAAATTTTTAAAATTTTACTATAATCTAGAAGTACTAATTTGATATTAAATTTTTTATAAAAATGATAAAATTATCCCTTATTTAAATTTATATCAAAACTATCATACTTCACTGATTATTTACTTATGAAATGTTTTAAATTGTCCTACTTCACTTATTCATTTTTCTAAAACAAACTTAAGTGAAAGTCTGATAATAAACAAGTGAAGTAAGATAATGAATATTAATTTGTAAGTAAATGAATAAAATATAATATAAAAATTAATAAGTTATTTTAAGATAATTTAAACACTTAAAATAAAAATAAGTTAATTAGGACAAGGAATATAACATTTCATAAGTCAATTAATAAATAAAGTAGGATAATAAATAAGTAAAATAAAAAAGTTCTGATATTAATTTAAATAAGGGCTAATTTTATCATTTTTTTTAAAAAATTAATATTAAATCAGTACCCTAAGTTGTAATAAAATTTTAGATATGATCCAAAGGACTTTATTAAAATTTTTTTAAATTTTAAAATATTGTCAAAAGTCAGGACACGAGTTGGGAAGAAGCCCATTTGGCTTTTCCTCCCTCTAAGTGCCTGTTTGGATGCATCTTTAATCAATTTTGTTCTCAAAAAAATCAATTATTTGGTTTATTAGCCAAACACTTGAAAAAGCAAAAAATCAATTTCAACCATTAAAACCCTTTTTTTTTTTCAAAAGCCAAGATTTTGAGCTTTTCTAAAAAAGTTGATAAAAAAATATTGGAGAAATTACAAAGAAATGTCTAAAAAAAATTATAAGAAAGGCATAAAATTTAAATTAATCATATATATAATTTAAATAATATATTTTACTTCTTAAGTAAATTTTAACAAATTCAATAATATTATATACAAATATATTAATGATTTAATTTTGAAAAGAAATGTCTTTTATAGTAATTTATACAGTAAAAATTGATTGTGGATGAATTATTCAGACATTTTTAATTCTGTTAAAATTAATTTTAGAAAAATAATATTCAAACAGATTACTTTATAATATAATCAATTATTATTAAAATCTATCACTTAATTAATTATTTTTATAATCTATTATACCCAACTAAAATCCAAACGGGCACTAAGATATCAATAACTATTTAAATATGGTTTTTTTGGGTCTACATTCTGCAATCTGCCATTATTCTTATATACTATTTTCTTTATTTAAAAATATAACGTATTTTTAATTGAATCTCACCCCTAATAAAGTAGCTACTTACTTTTCAACTAACCCTATTTTTTATATTTATCCCTATTAAACACTCTATAATAAATATAAAATTATTATCAATAGAGGTACTTTGAAAAAAAAGACAATGATTGCACCTCAAAAGATTAAAAATATCTTATATTTTTAAACATTCAACTCTCTAAAAAATACCTTACATTTTTGAACTGAGGAAATATGAAGAATGTTATTTATTTTTTTAATTTAATATAATTTCTTTAGGAATATTTAGGAAGGTGATTTGGTTGCAACTAAAGGGCCATCTTATTGCTAGAAATAAAATGAATGGAATGAATTAAAAAAAACATAAAATGATCAAAATATATATGAAAGATAAGTTAATCATTTTATGGAAAAAAAAGTTTAATTCATGAAGTTGAGAGTCGTTATTCATAAAATTTTGTAGAGAACTGGATGCCGTAATTTTATAGGTTATGAGTCAAATTGTTATCAATTAAATTAACATTTATTGATAGTTTATTTTTATTTCTTTAATATATTCCATTCTCTGTAACAGCCCTCTGCTCACCCCGCCTACCCGAGGTCTTTTGCGGCGCTGGACACTCTCCCCTCAGGCCCCACAACAAGGGCGACCCCACCCCTTACGGTGAGTATCAGGAGACAAAGGCTTCCCCGTAGTAGTGTGTAGAATTATTCTCCTTATAGAGAGCCTTCCCAGGTTCGATCCTCCAACCTCTCCTACATAACAAAGTTGAGGCTGAACCTGGTACCATTGAGTCAAATATTAAAAGGCGCCTTTTAATATAACAGCCCTCCGCTCACCCCGCCTACCCGAGGTCTTTTACGGCGCTGGACACTCTCTCCCCAGGCCCCACAACAAGGGCGACCCCACCCCTTACGGTGAGCATCAGGAGACAAAGGCTTCCCCGCAGTAGTGTGCAGGATTATTCTCCTTGCGGAGAGCCTCCCCAGGTTCGATCCTCCAACCTCTCCTACATAACAAAGTTGAGGCTGAACCTGGTACCATTGAGTCACGTGGTTTAATGGTACCAGGTTCAGCCTCAACTTTGTTATGTAGGAGAGGTTGGAGGATCGAACCTGGGGAGGCTCTCCACAAGGAGAATAATCCTGCACACTACTGTGGGGAAGCCTTTGTCTCCTGATACTCACTGTAAGGGGTGGGGTCGCCCTTGTTGTGGGGCCTGGGGGGAGAGTTTCCAGCGCCTCAAAAGACCTCGGGTAGGCGGGGTGAGCGGAGGGCTGTTACATTCTTAATTGTTTTTTATTATTTTCAACAACTACTAATCATTGCGTTGCACATTTATGGGTCACATGTGTTTAGAAGAAGACTTTGACTATGACCAAACACACCCACCCATTAATTGTTACACTATTGCGTGTTTATCATTGTTGTATGTGGAAAATACATGGTATGGAAACCCAAATTAGTTGGGTCAACTCACAAACCGACAATCCAGTCTTTTCACCGTTCTAGGTTTCCATCTAATCCAATCAGTGGTTGACACGATCAATCTGGGATTAACCCGATATAACCTGGCTAACCTAATAGGCTGACTAGGGTTGGTTGGATTATTATTTTTTTTACAATTAAATTTTAAAATTGAATGAAGAAATGAAAAATGAAAAATGAGATCAGAGGCAGAGCAGAGTGCATCAATGCAAACATTCATCTCTCACCTTAACCTAATCGGTCAATCGCTCTCGTCTCCGTCTTTTCTCCTTGCTCATCATAAACCGCTGCTTGCCATAAACCTAATTAGATGCTATAGTTCTTCTCGCCATCGACATCGTATAGCCTAACTCCACAACTCATCTCGACAGCTCGTGCTCGAGTGATGTTGTAATCAATGCATCCTAGTGTTTGTTTTCGCGAGTCTCATCATCTGCCATCAATGTTCTTTCTCTTCTCACCTTCACTACTAAAGTCTTCTGTGTCGTAGCTCGTGCTCGCATTCCCTTTTGCATTAGGTTAGTCTTTATAGCTCATGTCTCGTCTTCTCTTGCCTCTCCTTATTGCATTTTTTAGTTTACTTTGGCTGATTGTTACTTTAAGCTTGGAGACTTGAATGAAGTTAATGATGACTTTGGTATTAGTAAATATTAGTTTTAAACTTTTTGAATGATTGAAAGGTTGTAATTGTAATAATAGGTATTTAAAATATTGTATTTTATTATTGTTAGACTTTTAAGTGATTGGATTTGATTGAATTTTTTTTATAATCAATATCTTTTTATTTAAATTATATTATTTTAATCATGACCGATTTGCCACCGGATTGAACCACTAATTCATGACTCAATACCACGATCAGTTCAATGACTTTACATACCTTGGGAAAATATGATTGGTATATGAAATGTTAAAGAACATATATAAAAGGACACATTAAAATTAGTTGTCTAATTATTGACATATTTATAAAAATGGTAGTAGAAAATTGCGCTGCTTGAAAACTTAAATAGTATTTCTTATTTTAGGTTCAATACCAATTATACATATAGGAAACACTTTAATTTATATATTTATATTTTACACATAATATAACACCTATAAAAAATCACAGTATTTATATTGCCATGAATATCAAATTTGTAAATTAAACAAGTTATAGGCTTGCAATTTTATATTTTAAAAGATAATATTATAAATATAATTATATAATGAAAATGAAAAAGTTTAAACACAAGGTTTCAAGTTTAAACATGTGTGAATCTCAAAAAATATTTTTGGAAGAATTACTTCCAACTAAACCCACCAATGTTATAATCTAACTCAATTAGATAATCATATGAAAAATGAGTGCAGCTTATTAAGATCAAAGCATTAGGTTGTCAAAAATAAATTGCCATTTCAACATAATTTTGCATTTTTTGGTCTCAACACAAATGTGCATTGAAATCACATCATTTGTAGTATCTTAGCTTGTAACATATAACACTGATAAACATGGAATTTTTGTAGTCATTGTTTGGAATGAGAAGAAGATACAAAGGAGAGAAAATTATGAGGAAATATATATTTTTTACTCTTATTTTCCCTTAATTTGCCCTAGAAAACTAAAAAGAAAAATTTATGTTGAGGAAGGAAAATATCTTTTTTTCATATACTTTTCCCTCTTCACTTTCTTCTCATTTCAAATGGGGGGTTAGACTTTGCTTAAAACGGGAATAAAATAAGAAGGGGGAGAAAAAACTGAGGAACATATATTTTTTTGCACTAATTTTTTTAGAGATGGAAAAACTAAAGACAAAATTTTATACTTGAAAGATAAGATGCCTTTTTATATTATTTTTCTCTACTTCATTTTTTTTCTTTCATATTTTCTTTCCCATCCCAAACTGAGGGTTAATAAAATATGGACAGAGGCATGACAGCAGTAATTATTTTTTAAATTTTCAAAATACAGGAGAAGTTGAGAATCACAATGGTCATATTAAATTCCATTCAAATCTAAACATAAAAATTAGTTGAGAGGTTTTTTTTTATATGATTATTTGATTGGGTTAGATTCGAGTATTGTTAGACCTAATTAGTTAAAAATAGCTCTTTCAAATATATTTTTTGACATTTACACAAATTCAAACTCAAGATTATATGTTTAAAGGGTTATAACCATTTTCAATATGACTAATGCATGTTATTTTGATTCTTACAATTTTTTATGTCTCGTACATTTATTATTTTTATCAAAACTATCCATACAGTTAGATTGTTGTATAATGTATAGTATAAGATATATTGATAATATTCCAATAAAAATTATTAAAAGAATGAGTATTTTAGAAAAATTAACACACGTATTTCATTATATGTAAATTAGTTAATTAGCCGTTAGATTTTTGTATAAAACTAAAATCATGAGATTATAATTGTTGAGTTTTTTCTTGGCGTACCTCTTCCCGACAATACTTAAATTCCTTGATTCCAGCGCACAGGCACGTGAAAGTGGTACTTGTTAGTTTCTAATGTACCCAGGCAAATCTCTCCCTCTCTCTCTCTCTCTCATCCTCCCTTTTATTCAAAATATAAAACATTTTTAAATATAATTCCGATCCTTTCTCTAATTTAAAATATAAGATATTTTTAATTATAATTTAAATACTAATAAAATTTAATTATATCCTTATCTTCAGTTAAAATTATTGTAAATTTTTCTTTTTATCATTTTCCTAATTGTTGATAATAAATTAAATGAAAGAGATAATATTTTTTACCAATAAAATTTTACCTATGATGAAAAGTGAGAAAAATAATAAAATATAACAAATATTACACAACAAATTAAGTTAATAAATATAAGGGTAAAATAAAAAAATTTAAAACTTATAAAATATCTTATCTTTTGAATCAATATGAGCTAAAAAAAATGTTTTATAATTTGGACAAGAGAAAGTATAACTTTTCTTGGGTTAGTATCATGCATGATGCATCTAAATGCAGCGATTGTAGAATATAGAATAGTGAGAGAAGACTGTTGACAGAATGAGTAAATTCGGAATCATTATTATTATTATTAGTATTATTTTGCCAACGAATAAATTCGGAATTCGATCGTTAGCATTGATTGGCGATCGATGGGTTCGCCTAAGTAGCTATACATTTTAAGGGTGTCATTTTGGTCCAGATTGAAGTCAAAGATTCTTATGCTCCTTTCTATCATTTTTACAAGACACATTTAAATACCTCATCAAAATTAAAAAAATAATTAAATTATTGATTTTATTTAAAAAGGAAATAAATATTCAATTAGCTATCTTAGATTAAGAACTAGAAAATATTTCTTAAAAACGTCATGTAATACAAATAAGAGAGAGTATGTGTTTATATAACAATAACCGCCTCCATTTTCACTCAAGCCAAGTCAATGTTTTGGCATAGACTAAGGCCTCAAAAACATGGTTCTAGACTCTCTTAATCACTCCTAAAAAAATTGATTTTAGCGAGCGACGAATCTCTCACTAAATGTCATTTTTCATAGCTAAATTGCATTTTAGTTATGAATTTTATCCCTCGTTAAATTCATAGCTAAAAAAGGGCTCGCTAAATTTAGCGAAGAATTATATTTCCCTCGCTAATTAGTGAGAGATTTAGTAAGGGATTAAATCCCTCGCTAAAATTAGCTAGGCACTGAATCCTTCGCTAATCTCTCGCTAAATATGCTTATATTTAAAAATAATTATGCCACATCACCCGCCATGTGTGATATCAACCTGTAACATGTCATCAACAACCTCATGTTTTGTCAACCACCATGTCATCTACCATCTCGTGTCCTATCACCCATTACATGTGCGACAATTCATGACGCATCATTATTCACCTTGCGCCATGTCACTTGCTTCTTACCATATCATACGTTCATCATTTTTATGCCAAAGTCAAGGTTTGAACCCTTGACCTCATACCTTCCAAGCTTTATGCTCTCCTTCTTTACTAGTTGAACTGAAAGGCACCTACGAGCATTATATGATAAATTAAATATATATATATATATATATTATTTAACTACATAAATATATCAAATAATTTATTATAAAAATACACACATATACATATTAAATTTTATTTTTAATTATTAATATGTTAAAAATATTTATATTTTATTTAAATTATTCTTTATATTATATTTTTAATAAAATATTATTTTATTAATGAAAATCAACTTAAAATAAATAAAATATTAAATAATTTTACTATGAACATTTTAGTTAATTTTTAAATTTAATTATTATTTTTAAATAAAAATAATTAAATGTATAATTAAAAGTCATTGTCAAAAGGTAATTTTTTTTTGTAGTAATTAGCTAGGGATAGAATCCCTCGCTAAATCCCTCACTAATTATCTTATTTTAGAGAGGGATTAACAATCTCTCGCTATTTTCCTCGCTAATTCTCTTATTTTAGAGAGGGATTGACAGTCCCTCACTAATTTTAAGTCAAGTACAAAATCAACATCCCTCACTAATTTTCTAGCTAATTTGGTATTTTAGAGAGGAATAGATGATCCCTCTTTAAATTTTCTCACTAATTTGCATTTTTCTAGTAGTGAATCATGGATCTCTATAGACATATATCATATAATGCTTGTTTGAATTTTAATTGGATATAATAGATGATAAAAATAATTTATTAAATAATATATTTTAATCATAATTGATTATATTATAACGCAATCTATTTGGATATAATTTTTTAAAAATAAATTTTAATAAAATTGAAGATATTTGATAATTTATTTAGAATCAATTTTAACTGTGTGAGTTACCATAAAGGACGTCACGTTTTAAAATTAAATTATGAATAAATTTGTGTCTAATATTATTAAAGTTGTTACATTTTATATAAGAAGTAAAATATATTATTTAAATTACATATCTAATTAATTAAAATTTTAAATTATATTAACGTTAACATTTAAATTTATGTAAATAAGTAACTCAATATATCTTAGTTAAAATAAATTTAATAAAAGAGAAAAATTTAATTCTTAAATACAAACATCCATTTTACAATAACTAATGAAAATGATAATATACAAATTAATATTTAATGATATCATCAATATGAGTTATATCTAACAAAAATATTAAACACTACCTTAAACTTTTGGCAACATAAAAAATGTAGCCATGTAACAAATGACACAAAATCTTTCTTTGGATCTTTGTAACAATCTTTGTAACAATTCTAAATTTTAAATTAAATTAAATTAATTTTTTTTATCAATTAATATTTTATTTTAATTAGTTTTATAATAAGTGTTAAGTGAAGGATGGTAGTTGATAGGAATTTATGCTAGTAATTTTTTTAAAAATTTAAAATTTAAATTTTACTAAGAGAATAAAAAAAAGAAGAAAAGAGAGTTTGATTTTATTTTTATTAAATTTTATGTCTTTTTTATAATTTTTTCTCGGGCTTTTTTGGTAATTTTTCTCAATATTTTTTTATCAACTGTTCGGAGAAGCTCAAATCCCTAGCTTTCTATAAAAATCGGTTTTAACCAAAAAAAATTCGATTACTGGCTGTTTCAGGTGTTTGGGAAATAACTCAAAAAAATTGATTTTTGAGTTAAAGAATCGATTATAGATGTATCCAGGCACGCACATAGGGAGATTCGTGCCAACTCAAATAAATTATTCATAAATAAAAGCTAATAGTAAATTTTATTTTTAAAAAAATAAGTTATATTTTTATTTTAACATCAATTCATTTTGTATTAGTCATTGTCTATTAATAATCTATTTGAATGCTCCTTGAATATAATTTTCCATACTAAAAACTGTACATGATATTGAATTGAAAAAAAAAAAATTATTGGATCAATCTTAAAAGGAATTTTAAGTTTTAGTTGTGATGACAAATTTGATGATTTGTTTTCAAATTAAAAGCATTGAAAGAATTAATCAAATAATATTATATTAGACTTAGAGTATATCAAAATATTAGATTTTTTTTCAAATACATGTGTTTTACTTATAGAAAATTATTGGTAATATATATTTGGTGACATTGGGAAAAAAAAAATCTCAAAATAGATGAAATAGGCTAAACATATTTTGCATGAAATCCCAGCCATGTACGGACAGTTCCATGGGAAAACGACAACTAGAAATCCCGTGCCAATATTAATAATAATAACTAGTCTTAAACAATTGAAATTTAAATAATAAATTATGCCCTTACTTGCATTGTAAGAAAGTATCTTTTATTGATTAATTTAAGATTCATAACAAATTTTTGTAAATTCACAACTAATGTTATAAATATTTTCAAATATCTTTGATTGATTTCTAAATCCATTTATCAATATGACAACAAAAAATACAAATGATTAGCTTACAATTCATAATTAACTTCATAAATTCTCAAATAATGTTACAAACAATTATAAGCGTATTTTATAAATTCTCAAGTGATTTATATACATATATATAGACAGCAAAAAAACACTGATTAAAAAAAGATAAAATTAGTAACAAACAAGTTAGTCATTAATAAGCAAAATCTGTCAATCATTTTAGGTTCAAGTTGAAATAATGTCATGCTTAAAAAGAATTTAAACAACTTGGGCTTTGACACGATGGTGATGTGGCATGAAGGTTCTAGCGACGATAATATAGTAGGTCATATAAGAGTGACATGGTAGTGATTAGATTCACAAAAAAATTATTATAAAATAAATTAATGATAAAAGTATGCTAATGCATGGCAAATATTTTCTGTTTTAAAATTATTGATAGATCCATACCTGTCATATGGATTGATGATGTGGTATTTTTGATAGAAATTAATGATGGATAATTCATCATTAAATTCAAATTTAATGATGAATTTTGCTTACTAAGGATAAATTTGTCTATCACCAATTTAAATATTTTTATTAGGGATCACAAATGTAATATGTTATTTATTCATCAAATGGATGATTTGTTTTCTTTTGATTTAAAAAAAATGATCTTGTTCTAGTTCTTCTTTTTGCTACTCTTCGAAGTTATTGATTTGTCATTATTCTAAAATATATTCCCTTCATTTAAAAATGTAAAATATTTTTGGAGGAGTTAAATATTTAAAAATGTAAGGTATTTTTTAATCTTTTGAGATACAATCATTGCTTTTTTTTAAAAAAAGTACCCCCTATTGATTAATTACTTTATATTTATTGTAGGGTATTTTATAAGGGTAAATATAAAAAGATAGAGTTAGTTAGAAAGTAGATAACTATTTTATTGGGATGAAATTCGATTAAAAATACTTTACATTTTTAAACGGAGGGAAGGAGGGAGTACATGGTTTGGCCAAAAAAAATATAACAACATATACATAAATATGCAATTTTGTATCCTAATCTTGCAATTTCATATGATAAATTTACAATTATTTTTTTAAATATAACAGCATAATTTTTAAGTTTGATTTTTAATTTTGGAATTTCAAACTGATAAATTTTTAACTTATTTTATAACTTTTAAGAAAGAATGCATATGTTAAGGTTTAAAGTTAAAAAGCAATAAAGGCATTATTCTAACAGTTTCATGGTTTTGCAAATTTGGCTCCTAATTTTATCACTTTGAATTAATGAATTTATAATTTATTTTTTAAATTTTAAGAGAAAACACGCATGTCAATGTTTAAAGTTGAAGAGTAGCAAAGTCATTATTCTAACATTCTCTAGTGATTTGTAAGTCTAGCTCTCAATTTTAAAACTTTAAATTAATAAATTTATAACTTATTTTTTAAATTGTAAGTGGAAACACAGATGTTAATGTTTTAAGTTGAAAAATAGCAAAGTCATTATTCTAACAACTCTAAATTTTGTAAGTTAAGCTCCTAATTTTACAGTTTCAAGTTGATAAATTTATAATTTATTTTTTAAATTTTAATCATATATGTAACTTAAGGATATTTAATTCAATCACTTTATAAGTTAGATTTGTTAAAAAAAGAAAACACATGACACTTTGCCAATATTCTAAAATTTGTTGGAACTTAAGTTGGATCAATTGGTTCCCTTCAATCTCTCCCTTTAGACCACAATATAAACCACTTTCTAAAAGCATTCCTTGGTTCAAAATATAAAATATTAGGTAAATTTTATATATTTTTTCAATTTATACTTTTTTTATTCCTTGTCTTTAAATGCTTCATATTTAAAGACCATATAGTAACACATATATATGTTACTACGAACTCTTAAAAGAGCATAAATGAAAAGACATTGATATTTTTTTATAAATTAAAGTTTCAACTAACATTTTTTGTGATTTGTGAATTAGTTGATAATAACATATATTTTCTCTAGACTATAATATATGATATCTTTTGATCCAAAATATAGAATATTAGATAACTTTTATAACTGTTTTTTTCAAATATACCCCTACTTCATTTATTATTATTTTTTTAAATGATGCATTTGAATTTTCATTATCAGAATATTTATAAGATATTTAATGAGGATAAAATAAAAGAAGTGTATATTTTTTTTAAAGAATTAAGTTTTCACGTAATATTTTTTGTAGACGGTGAATTAGTTGTAAATACCCTTATTTTGGTCAAGAGAGGGTAGTTGTCATTCTCCCTATATTATTTTGAACGTTAAAAGTAGTATAAGCAGCCAATGATCAACATTTATTTTGGAAACCATATGGTCTTGGACTCTAATCCTCCCGAGACTATCCTTCCCAAAATTAACCCAACGCCAATTGCTGGAGCTACCACCGGCGGTGGCTAGGCCTAGGACTTATTTACATTATTTTATGTTAAAAGAAATAAAACAATGTAAAAGTATTTTTGTAATTGCACAAATAACTTATTTACAATTAAGGGATTTGGAATTTAGTAGTAATTTGTGCATTTAATGAGATTTTAATATAATTGAAACAGATGGCACTTGAGAGTAATCCTCCCTAAATTCAATCATGCTCATAAATTTTTAAAAATTGTTATTAGAACTTAAAATGAGTTATTAATATAAATCCATATAGTTACTAATAAAAAAGTTTCACAACTTCTTAAAATATGTATATTTAATAGAGACAATGTTGAAAATTTATTAAATTTTAAAGAATTAATGAATTTTATTTTATTTTGATTTTGATTAAATATATTATAAGTGATATGTAAATAAGATTAAAGGGAATATTTGAAACTGAATACACACAAATATATTGTCCCCTAATTTATTTCCCCGCATATCTTTATTGTGTATAATAAATTATCACTATAAATACTAAATTTAAAAATTTTGATATTTGCAAATATATTTGTTTCAAATTCTACACACCAGAATAATATGAATACCCAAATCCAACTGGCGATAGGAATAATTCAGACTTTTAACAAAGATCTACAGCTTGATCTATTTCATGTCTAATCTAGTTTACTTATTAAATAGGCACAAGCTAAATTTAAACTTTTAATTAATCCTATTTAGTTATATAAGTCAAGCTTATTTTTTAAGGCCTAACTTATAAGTCCAAAGACTTGGCTATATATATGTAATAGTATATTACAAGTACATCAGTTTCATCATTTAATTTGTAACCAATCAATTTTTTTTATTTTTAATTATATTTTCAATCTATTAGATTTATATATTAATCTTAATATTGTTACTTTATTTTCATATTATATTATAGTTGATAAATCCTTTTAATTATTACATATTGTAATTAATAAATCAGGTTGTATATTATATATTATAATAATTTTAAAATATATTTAATACATTTAAAACTAATATGTAGGCATATTCAAGAGGCTTACTTTCACGTAATCTTTTAAATATGTTTCAGGCTAGGTCATGTTTTAGGTGGCATGGGTTTAGGCTTAAATCATAAAAAAAATCTTATACAAGTTTTAGATCAAATTATTTATCACATAGGCTCAAATTTACTTCTTCTATTTAAAAATATAAGGCATTTTTAATTAAATTTTATTCCTCAATAAATTAGTTATTTACTTTTAAACTAACTCTATCTTTTTATATTTATTTATATTAGATATTCAATAATAAATATAAAATTATTTATTAATAAAAATATTTTTAAAAAATAATAATTATATTTTAAAAAATTAAAAATATTTTATATTTTTAAATAAAAAGAGAGAGTATCTAAATACTTAAACTCTATCCAACTTATTTTGATCCTCAGACCCAACTACCTATTTTTTGGAATGTGAGGAAAAGCGGTTGATTAGCTGACAGCGCATGTGAGGGTAGTTTGGTTCACCTTTTAGCATCGCATAACGATAAATCTCCACTGGCTCCCACCCACCCTTGATTTACGTAAGATAGGATCCTTTTTTTTTTTTTTAAGTTATAAAATAATATGAGATAAAATTATATGTATGAACAAATTTAATAATAATATTTAACGAGTTTTTTTAAAAAATAAAAAATATAAATTTTTAAAAAATTTCTTCATTTAAATTTACACACCTAATCTTTTATATTATAATCATTTTAATTTTTTCACCATGGTAAGTAATATTGAAAAATTAATGAAATTTTATTTTTGCTAAATTATGTTATATTTTGGGACAGTAAAATATTTTTAAAGTTATCTTATAATTTAAGTTGAATAGAGTATTTTCTTAAAAAATTTTATAATTCTAAATATAAAATACTTTGTAAAAAAATAGTTTTCTTAAAAGTAATTAAAATATGTTAATTTTAATTAGAAAGAAATCTTTGGCCAAAAAAAATTAGAAAGAAATCTTTAATACAATTAAGTTTTATCTTCTTTTTTTAATTTTATTAAAACCGAAAACAGTAGTGGCACGTCGCGGAAGAGCAAGTGAATATTCCCTCTTATCGTTGTTGTAAACTACAATATTCGATATGAATCGCACGTGTTAAATGCTTATATGGTTCTACCTTCTAAATAATTCATACTAGGGAGAATCACTAAGAGGCCTTAAAAAAATTAATTAATATAAATCAGGTCTTAAGTATTAAATTTTAAGAATTTACAACTCAATCTCTCAATTTTGTAATTATGTTATAGTAGATTTGTAATTTATATTTTAAATTTTAATAGAGAAAATAAATTTTTTATTCTTCAGTCACGTTAAAATTTAAAAAATTAATTACAAATTTATTATAATATAATTGTAAAATTGAAAGATAAATTTATAAATTTTTAAAGTTTGGCACTTGAAACCTAAATTAAAATAATTGATGATTTTAGGACTTTTTTATCATTTTCCTTCACACTACTCTGGTGATTCTTATGGAAATATGACACAATTGTGGCTTTGATATTAGGCTGCATTTGGTTGAAGGAGAGATATTAATTAATTTACCATTACACTCTTATATGTAAGTTTTATATTCTTTAATTATTTGTTGTGAAAAATAATTTTAGACCTTAACCCAAATTGTATGGCTAAGATGATTTCACACCTTAATTATCATCTCAATTTTACACAATTTTTTATTTTAGAATTGAATTATTTTATTTGTTAATTCTCAAGTTAATTTTAATATTTTAATTTTTTATTAATATAAGAAGTTTATTCTAATAATCAAACGTCAATATATCGTGACAATAGAAAATTGAAAAGGAATCACCAGCCAGAGTACTCGAGGCTTTGAGGGACATGGGAAATGATGGAACAAAGAATTGAAAGAGGACATCAAAAAGTTGAAGGTTCTCACAGCGATGATTGTACAGTGCACAGGAAACAAAATTACAGATATAAAAAGTGAGGGAGAAGAGGGCACACAGTTGATGCAAACAGTGAGATACGACTAGCTTGATTAGCTTGAATATAGATGATGAAAAAGGTTTAGATAAATGCAATGAGAAGGATAAATTAGTCATAAATTTTGGTTCCTTTTCAAAAATCTCAAATTGGAGGAAAGTTTCTTTCCTTCAAAATTTTTTAACCAAACGAGGGAAGCTCTTTCCCTCCCTTAAAAAACTCCCTAATCAAACACACTCATAATGTTGACACATATGAGTAAAAGTTAGCTTTTTCTATAAAATATAAAATATTTAATATTTTTTTTATTTATTTGACGTTTTTATTGGCTAAACTTAATTCAAAATATAAGATATTTATTATTTTTTAAAATTATTTGCATGTTAATTAATGTAGATACACGAAATATAATCTTCCTAAATACTTCTTCTAATTTTTTTCAAATAATGGGGTTAAGTTCAAAGTGGAAAATTCATTTTTTGTTACAGGAGTAAAGAAATACTCCATCCTAAAAAGTTTTTTTTGTCCTCATTATAAGAAGAAAAAAAAAAGATTTTACAAACAGAGCCCACGTTATAATATCAAAACAAGCAAACAACTTAACATTTATTATATTTTGTATTATAATTAATTTATTATATTTTTTAATGATATACTATTATATATTAATAATAAATTCCTCTTATATCAATAATAAACTCATTGTATATCAACGTAGACTGACCATAAATTTTAAAAAATTTGGTTCATATTTTGTTGGCACGAGATTTTTTTAGCTAGTGAACCAATTTATCCTAATTAATATTTTTTTCCAGTTTTTGCCATTATTTATTTATTATCATTTGAATTCCTAAAATACAATTTATTATGGTTACTAATAATAAAAAGAGTAAATTTGAACAGTTATATATATTTTAATAATTTTGAGAATATAATTATGATTTCTTAATTGTTTTTTTCTTAGGAATTATTTTTTTTTTTGACCAAATTCTTAGGAAGTATGAAGTTGATTAAATATATCTTGTATGAAGGACTTGAGTGGCAATGACTATTTTTATTGGAAGGTGAACATGACAAGGAACGTCCTGCAATTTGGATAGAAAGAACAGATCCTATTGCATTGGGACACGTATATGCAGGGAGATGTCAAACCGGGGAATGGGCATGTGTCGTCTTCCTATAAAACCCAGCAGTCCATCTTCCGCCTTCATAACCCTCACTCCTCCATCTATTGTTACTCTTCTCCACAAACATGTCTCTGTGGGCACCCAAGTTGGCGCAACCGCTTTGTTTCAACACTTTTCTTGTTTCCTCAAACAATGTTGGTGTCAACCATGTCCCTCAGACTTCTCGCCGCACCGTCGACCCGCTGTCGTCATGGAGATCAACATCAAATATCCAACCCCCAAACTGGTAACCCATTGCATTGCTTCTCTTTCTGCTCCTCTCAACATTAATTTTTTTTTTTTCATCTGATCTTATATTGGTTTTTTAGTTGATAGTTAGATGAATATTCCAGTGTCGTTTAAGTATGTTTAAAACATTAATTCTAATTGCTTTCCTTTTTGTTGGCTAGAAAAAAATAGTCAATTTTATTGATGTGAGAAAACAAGTACACTGTCTAATGCTGGCAAAGGCCCCAAAAAAAAAAAAAAAAAAAAGGCCAACGTCCAACCTATGAATGAAGCTGTAAAAAATTTAATGAATATTAATTTTCATACCAATCTCATACCAAAAATCTGACCCAATCCTTCCTCAGTCAGTAACTCGGCGAGCGGGATGTTGGCTCAGGAAAAAAAAAAAAAAAAAAACAGCAGTTGGAGGGATAACAGATTATCCAACAATTCCAAAATCTCCTCGATTATTAAAAAAAAAACCTAAAATCAATAATTTGAATCTAGACAGGTAAAAATTAAATTTGTCTAAAAAAATTTAAAATCAAGTTCAATAAATAATATTTTTTAATGTTTGAATCCATTTGACTCTAACTTAACTTCAATACTTGAATGAAAATATAATATTTTTAAAAATATACAAAATATAATGAATATTAATTAATTTTTTAAATCTTATGTCATATTATATTAAAATATCATATATTTGAGAACATTATTATATTTTTTAAAAATAAAAAATATTTATATTTTTATTATTTTTAATCAATAAAACATATCAAAATAATATTTAAAATATAATTTAATATTTATTTTTATATTTTAAGACACATATTTTTTTAAAAAGTTGGGTCCTATGCATCATTTAAGTATAAATTTTTTTTGGTAAAATAAAATAATTAAGTTTAAAGTAAAAAATTAAAATTAAAATAATTTTAAAAATAAAACTCGAGCATATATGAATTTTTAATTCTATTACTAGATAAACATAATAAATGAAACGATATTTTTGAATAATTATTTAGTTATCATTCATGTCATACTTGATTAAAAATTAAGAATAAATTAAAATAAATATCCCTTATATGCAGGGGTTAAAAAGAAAAATGATTGTAGAAAAAAAACCTCATTTTACTCATAATACAGGTTTTATTATATATATATATATATATATTATATGACTTTTTTTATATTTTTAAAAATAAACAATACAATTTACTCAAAAGTTATTAAAAGTTTTGAACCAATCGAGGTAAAGATTTTAAGTGAATGGTCTAATTGTAATTGAATTAAGGTTAACTTAATTATAATTAAAATAATTTAATTAAATTAAAATATATAAAAATATTTATATTTTATATATAACCATTATAATATTAATATTTAAACAGTTAAAACACTGATTTACAAGTAAAGGAAACATTTATGAATAAATTACATATAATACAACAAAACAGTAATAAAGTTATTTAATTATAAAGTTGATAAGTTATTAATTTTTTATTCTTTTAATGTCAAAATAATATTTTATGCTTATTATAGTTACTTAAAAATTGAAATTGACTCAAAAAATAAAGAAATATTTTTAAAAAATTTTGAGTATTTAGACAGATTTGAATAAGTCTAAAGCCAAAAGATATTAAAGTTAAATTTGATTATATAATTTTTTTATATAAAATATAATATTTTAACTCTAATTCAAATAAGTCTCGTCTATTTAAATTACCAATATAAAAAAAACTCTTTCAATTCCATCCACTGCACCACTGCGCAACAAAGCCCGTGTAGCAGCTCATTATGGATTTTTATATTTGTTACTGGACATTTAATAATTAAAATTGTAGTTGAACAGTAATAAAACTTATTATAAAAAAATTAAATTATTAAATTGATTACAGTATTGGTTTAACAATTCATCAATTTCAGCAAATGGATTGACCCAGATTTTCACGCAACAGTCCCACAGTCACCTTCCTTTACTCCCTAGTCTTGGCCAAAGATAGGCCTTTCTTCTTGGAAAAGAAAAAGCTTCCCCAAATGCTCCCGCCGTTCTTATATATTTTTAAAAAACCTGTATCACATAATTTAAAATAATTAATTAATTATAATAATTTTATTTAAAAATATAAAAATTAAATTAAAATATTTTATATTAATTAATATAAATATATATTAATTATTTTTATTAATATAAATTATAAGAGATAATTTAAAAAATATGTAATAAATATGTATTGAAATATATAATTTTATTTATATAAAAAATAAATAAAAAGTAATAATTTTTTTGTATAAATAAAAACAAAGTAGTATCGTCTATCTCTCCACACAAACCCTGACCACGCCACACCCTTTTCCTCCATAAAAGAGCTGTCACAATTCATCTTCACAGCCCCAACTTCGGATCCATAAGATATTTACGGGCGTAACCAGCCCAGCCTTGAGGATGCATGCATACACATGTATATATTGTTGATTCAACCATTTTTTTTAATATTCTTTATCATCAATTTTTTTAAAATAATTTACAACCTCATTAAATGATAATTATGTATAATATTATTAAGAAAAACAAAATCACAACATATATCTAATATATTATTTTTAAGAAACAATATGTAAAACATGTGTGTGTTCTGTGCATATAAGTTTTTATATTTTCAATTAATTTTCAGATGTCATTATATATTGATGATCTAAGAGATCTTCAAATCTTGTAAAATTATAAACCAATCTACAAAATGTTAACCAACAGTTAAACTAGTCTTATTACTATTAATTTCAAATTGAATGAAAAAATCAATGAAATACTCATTCTTTTTTTAAATGATATACTCATTCAAATGCTCAATTTTATAATAAGTGTTTCCAAAAAATTTAAATAAAAAATAACATTTGTAATAAAAATATGGAAAAATATAAAAAATATAGTAATTCATAAAAATTTTATGAAATCAGAAATTTTCTCTGAAATCCCATATCTTTGGCTGAAATTATAAGTTACGGTTAAATAGTTGTTAATTGTTGCCACTTCAATATATGTTTTATTTTTTACTTCAATATATTAATGAGGACAAGTATAAATAACTAATATGTCTCTAGTCTTATTTACAAGTAATTTTTAACATGTTTTATCAGAAGTAAGAAAAATGTTAAAATTTATTAACTCTCTTTAAAAATTTAATAAATTTTTAATTTTATCCCTATTAAATATATGTGTATTTTAAGTCTTTTAACATGCATTAGCCAAATTCCTCCGTTAGCCTCCCAACCCTATCAATAATAAACCTCCCTCACATTCGCCTCTGTACCTTCAAAACTGACCTATACCTTTCTTTCCAAATCTTCCAACAGATATACACAATCAAACCCCTACTAAACTCATCCACCTTATTCATCATATACCCCAGCAGAGCCAATCCTTAAGCCTCCTTGCTCAAATTAAATCAACATGAAACGACAGAGAGTAGCAAAAGCAAACTCGCTTAACCCAAGGGCAAAAGAATAAAAGGTGTTCAACAGTTTCTACTTCATTCTTGCAGATCAGTCATGGTGGGTATGGGTATTTAATTTTCAGAATTTCCTCCACCTCTCTGCTGGACAGCCTTGCCTCAGTGCTACTCAAATTCCATTCACACCTGCTAACTTGATATATCTTCAAGATGAAAACCATGCTTATCACTTATATTTAAAGCGCTTAGGGCGGGCCTATAAACCCATTTTATTTTTTTAAAACCTTAAAAAATAAAAAATTTATAAAATAAATAAATACAAATATAGATATAGAATCTTAATTAAGTTTTAAAATGAAGATAGAAATTTTCAATCTAGATCAATCTTATCAAATCCAATAAATACAAAAACTTGTGTATTATAGAGTACAACATTAATCAAAACTAATAAATAGATCTTATAAAGCAATCATGTTTAAGAAATTAATAAAAAAATATATTAATATCATATTAAAATAAATGGCAAAAGAACCAACATCAATTATTTTGATAATACAATACTTAAAAAATCATTGATCTTTTCAAGAATGGGGCTTGTAGGGCCACTCGAGCTGTTTTTTTTAGGGCCTATCAGAGCTGGGCCTAGAAGCTTGATTTTTCAAAAAATACCAATTTTTTTAAGTTTGAGTCCTTATCTAAACAAGACTTTTAAGCTCAATTTTTATTCCTAACTCTACCTATAAAGCACCAATAATGCTTAAAATATTAAGAATATAGGCTAATCTTTATTGGACATATGACAGAATTTGATCAGTTAATATGAATCCATCCGTACTCTTCAAAATTTGACAGTCCCTTGTGAAATTTTAAGGTGGGACTTTCAAAGTCCTATGAATTCTTGTACTGTGATACATCTACAAAGTGTATCTGAAGACTCGTTGGTTTCAGTCAAAATCTAGAGCTCAAGTAATGTGAAAGTAGTTTTATTCCAAGTTATAAAAGTCGTTTTCACTAATACAAAATTAATATGGAAACCATGTCAGCCTATTCACATGCGTGTATGTAACACCTTAGAAGGAATCTATCAATTGTTTTCAATATCTCAAGGGAGATTATTCTCTACGCTCGGTGGATTATACTTACAAAAAAACAGACATAGAAAAGGGTGGTAGCATTTTTATAAATTTGTGCAATACTTTTCGGGTTAGTTAAAAAAAAAAAAACCCGACACGAAAATGCCTTTCTACGTTTATTGCCCTTATTTCCATATCTCTATGAGGTGATGTAAAAAGATATCTACAATATTAATGTAAAAGTTCTTCCTGCGTGTTAAACTCGAAACAAACAAGCATCTAAATACATATATTTTGGGCATATCCATTCTATTTCTTAGAGTATTATAGGGTAAACTTTGAGAGTGTCAAGCAAGCAAAGTAACTTCATAGAGATTCCATCTACACCTTATGTTACAGCTCTCTAATAATATGTCAAATAATTTCAGATTATGAAAACTAGTTTGGATCTACCTCTGAAACTTGTAGTGTATAAAAATGGAATTTGAGGTTATTAATTCTTTCTTGTTTGGACCGTACAGGCACAGCATGTCACGAAAGAGGAAGGCTTGGAGCTATACGAAGACATGGTATTAGGCAGGGCCTTTGAAGGCATGTGCAGCCAGATGTACGATAAAGGCAAAGCGGGTGGTTTTGTTCACTTGTCTATTGGTGAAGAAGCTGTGTCAACAGGATTCATCAAGCTTCTTAAGAAACAAGACAACGTAATAAGCACCTACCGTGACCACGTTCATGCACTAAGCAAAGGAATACCACCTCGAGGCATCATGAGCGAACTCTTCGGAAAAGTCACCGGATGCTGCCGAGGTCAAGGTGGTTCCATGCATCTATTCTCAAAAGAACACAATATGATTGGTGGGTTTGGATTCATCGGTGAAGGGATTCCAGTAGCTTGTGGGGCTGCATTTTCCAGTAAGTACAGAAAGGAGGTATTGAAAGAGGCAGATTCTGATGATGATAATAATGTCACCTTGGCCTTTTTTGGAGATGGGACTTGTAACAATGGTCAGTTCTTTGAATGCCTAAACATTGCGGCTCTGTGGAAACTCCCTCTCGTGTTCGTGGTGGAGAACAATTTGTGGGCTCGCAATACGTCATATCTCAGGACAACCTCAGATCCTGAGATATGGAAGAAAGGGCCATCTTTCGGAATGCCAGGTGTTCATGTGGATGGAATGGACGTTCTGAAGGTCAGGGAGGCGGCTAAGGAGGCGATTCAAAGAGCTAGAAGAGGGAAGGGACCCAGTTTAGTGGAATGCGAGACCTATAGATTTAGAGAGCATTCATTGGTGGATCCTGAAGACATTCGTGACCCTGGTATGTATAATATGTATTCTAAATTACGTTGTTTCATTGTTTCTTAATGGTGTCTGTTAACTTGGTGTGTTGATCTGTTGGTCGGGGGCAGCTGAGAAGGCACGCTATGCTAGAAGGGATCCTATAGGCGCGTTGAAGAAACATATGATTGAGAACAAGTTGGCGAGTGAGGATGAGTTGAAGAGCATAAAGAAGAAGGTTGATGAGGTGATTGAAGACTCGGTTAAGTTTGCTGATGAGAGCCCTGTTCCTCCACGAAGGCAGCTTCTGGAGAATGTGTATGCTTGCTGATCCTAAAGGTTTGGGAATTGGAGTAAATGGACGGTACAGATACGAGGACCCAATCTTCAGTGAAGGCACCGCTCTTGCTTAGTTTATTCATTTCAAGTTTGGAACATTCACAAATGTTCTTCTACTAGACATGCATTTGTATTCTCACTCTTCCTCAGTAAACGTCCAAATAATAAGGTCGTCATCTATATCTGGGGCAAGGATTAGCTTCTTAATGTTTTGAAACTTGGAAAGTGTCCAACTATGTTTAATTAAGTGTTTCATGGGATAAAACAACTGAGAGAATTAATGCCTACAAAAATTGAACGTCTTTTAAAGCTTAAATATAGTTAGTCATTCCCCAATAAAAAAAAAAAAAAACAGACTTTTGGCCACTTGAATCTGGAGAAAATTATACACACGCAGACACGGACCCATATATGTAGATAGCAATAGACAACAATGGGCATATATAGGCCAATTCATCAGAAGCAAACAGATAAAAGCAGAAAAAGACATGGAGTTTATCCACATCCAATTGCCTAGTCGGCAAAGTGATCACATTTTCATTGCGATGAACTTTCCGCCAAAAAATTCTAACAAAGCCTTTGATCTACGCTCTGTGAAATGATATTCATACAGCAACTGTTTCATATTTTTTTTATTTTTATTTAATCAAATATAAAAGAAAAAAAATCACTCTAACGTCCTATACAAAAAACCTAAATATAAAAAAAATCTTGTAAAATTTACAAAATTAATTTAAAATATCATGCAATTTTTCAAGTTGTCAATTTGCTTGCACTGTATGTAAACAGAGTTTTTTAGTTGATAACTGAACAAAATAATTAAAACTATCTGGAAAATTGTTTACCAAAAACTATCTAGAAAATTTCAGAATAATTTTATAATTTTATAATTTTTTGTATTTAAATTCCTTATATACAACTTTATAATAATTTTTTCAATATAAAACTAGGAACAATAAGCAAATTTGTCCGTGGTCTAACAAACATCAATGGACGACGCAAGCCTAAATCGGTAAATTCAGCGAGCGGTCCGAGACTCCGAGTACAGTGGTCGTCGGGCCCACTTGCACCGCTCAAGACGGTTATTTCCTCTCTCGATCTGTGCCTCCTTCCCTCGTTTCCTCCGCCCTCCTTTTCTGTTTACACTTTACACAAAACCTGTTCCTTTGTCTTCTTTGCTTTCCCTGGAGAGTCCCAACTCGTTCTCGGTTTCTCTCTTCCCACCAAAATGTCTTTCTCTGCAACCAAGTTCGTGCAACCCCTTCATCCCAACTCCTCCACTTCTAGATCCAATGATAAGCCTACTCCTCTGTCCTTTAACTCCTTCAGGACCAGCTCCTCTTTCCTTGGGTCCATGCACAAAATTCGTTCCAATGCTCTCGGAAAGATTTCTCGGCGCAATTTCCAACGTCGAGCCGCTGTCGTTGCTGTTTCCGATGTTGTCAAGCAAAAGAAGCCCAAATCAAACGCCAATCTGGTAGTGTTTAGACCCTTATTTTTATTTCATTTCTGCTTTCTGCGATTGCGTACTAGCAATTGTTTCGCTTGGATTCTATATAATGCGTTGCATAAAGCACTAAACTACGCTTTGCAACCTATTGTGCTTAACTGAACCCGAATTAGTTTCTTATGTTGCGCCCAAAGCAAAACAATCTAATTGGTTTTAGTCTAGTCTCTCTTATTTTTCCTAAATTTCTCTGTTTGTTGTCTTCCATGTAGATTCTTCAAATACGGTGTAATTTTTTGTTTCTATTTTGATTTTTTTGCATGAAATGTGAGAAGAGCTCTTGGTGGAGTGGAGTGGAGTGAGTAATTTGGCATTTTTAGATTCGTTCTGTACCTAGAATGTTCAAGTTCATGTATAGTGTATTAATGATTGGTGATTCGTGTAGCTAGATGTTAAAGGGTCGCGTAATGCGCATACTTATACTCATGGTATTTCGTGATTGAAAGCCAACTTAAGTCAAGAGAATAACAAAGTGGTTTCGAAGAGATTCCTTCTCCTCATCCAGCATATCTTTTATAGCCTGTCAACTACTTTCAATTTTCATCAAAATATTTTGAATCTGACTTTGGAACTTGCGTTTAAAAATGGTATTTGAGGTTATTCTTTATCGTTTGGATTTATGTATGCAGCTTGTCACGAAAGAGGAAGTCTTGGAGCTATATGAAGATATGGTATTAGGTAGGGCCTTTGAAGACATGTGTGCCCAGATGTATTATAGAGGCAAAATGTTTGGTTTTGTCCACTTGTATAATGGCCAAGAAGCTGTATCAACTGGATTCATCAAGCTTCTGAGGAAAGAAGATTATGTTGTAAGCACCTACCGGGACCATGTTCATGCACTGAGTAAGGGGGTCTCAGCTCGTGCTGTGATGAGTGAGCTCTTTGGAAAAACTACTGGATGTTGTCGGGGTCAAGGTGGATCAATGCACATGTTCTCAAAAGAACACAATTTGCTAGGTGGGTTTGCATTCATTGGTGAAGGGATTCCAGTAGCTACTGGGGCTGCATTTTCCAGTAGGTATAGAAGGGATGTATTGAAAGAGGCAGATGCTGATAATGTCACATTGGCCTTTTTTGGAGATGGAACGTGTAACAATGGGCAATTCTTTGAATGCCTAAACATGGCAGCACTGTGGAAATTGCCAATTGTGTTTGTTGTGGAAAACAATTTGTGGGCTATTGGGATGTCACATCTCAGGGCAACTTCAGATCCTGAGATTTGGAAGAAAGGGCCGGCATTTGGAATGCCAGGGGTTCATGTAGATGGAATGGATGTTTTGAAGGTCAGGGAGGTGGCTAAGGAGGCTATTGAAAGAGCTAGAAGAGGAGATGGACCAACTTTAGTTGAATGTGAGACCTATAGATTTAGAGGACATTCATTGGCTGATCCTGATGAGCTTCGTGACCCTGGTGAGCATTTTGATTATTTTTCTTATCTTGCCTAAATTTTACTATATAGCTTTTCTAGAAGCTAATTACGCTTCTGTTTCCTTGCATTTCTCATGATTATTTAGTTGCAAAGTGTGCTTCAGAATCCTCATATTTATTTTTTAATATATTCTACCATATGTTACTGTTACTAATTTTTCAGCTTCCTTGGAATTTGTCTTCCGACAGTATACTGATTTTAGTGCATTTGGTTCTGATTGTTGACTAAAACTTAAACATGGGGTGCCCACTCAGTTAAAAAAATAATTCTCACTCTGTCAACTGATTTATAATCTGTTGATTAGCAAATATAAATCATGGATCTCGAAGGGGTTGAGCTTGCTGTAATGTACTCTATCCTGTTAATGGAAGAATTAAGAAGTGCCATTTGGTTCTAGATTATTAGAACAATTAATGTTGGTGAGTTGGTCGTATATATCGGATCCAGATTTCAGATCGTAATGAACTATGCGTCTCTAGCCAAAACAATTAATTTCTTAGCTTCAGCTGTTTGAGGCTATAATATGTTACATTTTGATCCCTTGTGCTCGTTTGAAATTCTATTTTAACTATAGGATCGCGTATTACATATTTTGACTGGAACTAAAAAAAACAAGTCATGTCGGTCATGTCAATGTAAGCATCTCAGACACGCATCTTAATCGAACCCACCTCTCCTATGCTTCTATATGTATTATAATGATTGTAATACGATGAATATAAATGTGGAATCGTATTCTAGAAGAAAGTGAGGTAGCATTGCCATTGGTAGGGAAAACTGTTGAGGGATTTTTCTTTTGGTCTGACGAGGGAATACATGTGAGGGTTTGTTTGAATGGGAGGCAGGCTGATTCATTGATTGGTGAGACTAGCCCCTTGAACCCAAGACTTCCTTTTCTTCTTTCCTATTGTTACTCGTCTTTGCTGCTGCTCTGTTGTGGTAGAGGTGTTCCCTAAAGACATTACAATCTTTCATTGTCTGTATCTGCCAACTTCTAATGTGTGAACTCTCCTACTGTTTCTTCTCTGGCAGCTGAGAAGGCACACTATGCTGGTAGGGATCCTATCTCTGCATTAAAGAAATACATGATTGAGAACAGGTTAGCGAGTGAGCAGGATTTAAAGGCCATAGAGAAAAAGATTGATGAGGTGATTGATGACGCCGTTGAATTTGCGGATGAGAGCCCGCGTCCACCTCGAAGCCAGCTTCTGGAGAATGTGTTTGCTGATCCAAAAGGTTTTGGAATTGGACCAGATGGAAAGTATAGGTGCGAGGATCCAAAATTCACTCAAGGCACCGCTCACGTCTAGTTTATTCGACTTTGGACGGCATGTTCTTCAGCAGATATTCCATTGTTGCCACACTTCAAATTGTATTACTTTTTCTATTACGGCTTAATTATTTTAGGTTTAAAATGTTGTCTAATGTATTTACTCTATTTGGCATACTCCAGAAAAAAAAAAGTTAAAACTAAAAACTCATTAACTATTCAATATGAATTCTGTGTCTGAATTAATAGTAGAAAAATCATGTTAATAATTTTCTATTAAGGCAGTTATTCTTTATGTCATCCATAAACAATATAATTTTAACAGGTTAACAGTCTGAGCAATTTGACGTATTTCTCAAATATTATAGAATGCACAAAACACACTGGAGAACCAAATGGTAACTCAGAAGGCAAATTTGGTAATTGGAGTGCCTGCACAATTGCACAGGTAATGAATGTCCTTTTCCCCTCTTTTCCCACAATTTCCAAGTGGAGAGAACAACATGCTTTTCATTTCAAAAATTTTGTAGTTACAATTTTTTTCCTTTGAATTAGATAGCGATCATTGAGAGTTAAACCTGCAGACATTTTTCTTCAACTTGTTGACCTTCCTCGCTAATCATCCAAATAACGAAAATGTGATTTCTCCATCCAATCTGTCTTCCATTCCCTCCCCTCAGGACTTGACAAGTACTGTATTAACATTTATCTTAATAGTTTCTAATGTTCTGAAACTTAAACTAAAAGTCTCCAAAGAGTTCTACAACAGAAATATCTACTTTTGAATAGGGCGGAAGAAACGAGAAGCAATGCCGAATTTCTTAGAGGGCAAATAGCTTGATACTTGCTCTTCTGCTATTAGAATTTAAAAAAAAAAAAAACTCAAATATTCTAGTGCTCAACCAAAAATACAACGTCGTAAATACATATTAAATGAAAAAGAACAAAAGAATACGAAAGGGCTTTACAAGATGGGCACTACAACTTAAGGGCGGCTATTGCTTCTGGTTTAAAATCAACCCTAAGGCCCAAGACACGCCTCACCTCCGCTGGAGTTAGTCTCCAGGTCATAGGTCCTGAGTTCTCACCCCAGAAATCTAGAATTTCAGACACTTTTTCCAAGTTAAGGATAGTTGCCATTTGAGTAAGACGTGCAAACTTGTCTCTAACTGTCCTCTGCGTCATGCCAGAGAAATGGCTCACTAATGCCCTAGCATCTCTGTCAAGCTGAAGGCCACCAAGCTGACTAAATCTTTTCTGCATCATGATCACTTCCAATCTCTTCACAATAAAATCAATGACCAAATGAACGAAACTATCATAATTGTTAGCAGTCATCAGTGGCTGTAGCCATGCCACATTTGTCTGCACAGCATGGAGAAGCCTCTGAACCCATGGATCATTCAACTCATTATCCGCATACTCAGCCTCCGACAAATCATAGCTGACTGTTCCTACAGTGTCTAATATGGGACGTATTCGCGGTGTAATAGTTGCCACAAGTTGTTCCACACCAGCATTTAAAGATTGTTTGAAAGCATTGTTCATGTCTCCCAACTCAGACAAACAAGATTTCACCTTTTCTCGATCAGCTGGTGTGGGAAAACCCTACACATAATAAGTCTGTCAGTTCTATCATTTCAAAATCATACTTAGGCAAGCAAACTGCCATAAATAACATGACTTAAAATTCCTACTACCAAAATAACCTCATCAAACAGTCCATTTAGTAACATATATACATATATCCTAATGGCACAAAAGATGTGGGGAAAGAAGACATTTCAAAACCCTGCAAGACAATTTTCTAAGTTAGCAAAACTGGGACACTGAAGAGACAAGGTTACAACAGTCTCTTCTTGTTAGCCCATATATGGAGAATCGACAATTAAATGAATCAAAGTTCGATGTGTAGTAGTCACCAGGATTGAAAAAGATTTTTTCATATCATGAGTCTGTTTCAACAAAAACATTATAAAATAAACTGCTAGGATAAGAAATACTTGCAAGCTGCCTGAAGTTTTAACCAATGTTCCCTTTAGACGCACCAAGACCCTCAATTATCAACACTGTACTCCTGTAGATCTCAGTGTTTAAAACATCTGTAGCAAGTGTTTTAGGTCTCCTCTGACAAGCTAAATGAGTTTTCATCTCCAATGAATTTTCTTAAGCCAAAGTAGAGTTCAGTTATAACATTCCCGCGCTTTGGTGATGAGGGCAGGACATGATAAGCCACCTTTGCCCATAAAAAGGACCACAGTATAGCATCAAAGTAACGGATGAGTATTTTGCAGTCCAGCAAACATCCCTGATAATCAGAGGACTTAATTGCAGTTCTCCTAAAGTGCAAGCAAGATCAATCCAGAGAACAGAATTTTTGTTTCATTCCAAGTAGGGAAAACTAATATTTGGCCTCTAATTTTAACTCAGTTACTGAAGCTTGACTCATTGCAAATCAAACCCTATAGTTTTTTTTTTTAATGAGAATTAACGAAATTTGATGAGATCAACCCTACAATTTTGACCCAATTAAAACTCAATCATTGATCTTTGACTAAGCATTGTCCTTACAATTTTAACCATTTAAATAATTGATCCCTAACATTCAAAAAATAACTTGATTCCTTATAGTTTTATTTTCTGAAATGTAGAGACTAAATTTTAAACTCCACCTATGTTTATAGCCAGTCCCAAGCCTGAGTAAGGAAAAAGAGTTGTGTTAGGCCATCAACAATCAACGTAAAACTTTGTTAAATCTATCATGAACATGGACAATAAACGTTATAATGTTAATGCTAAGTTGTTGCCCGTAAGTAACACGCTGCATGGCTCGAATACAATGATAAGTGAGTTAGAGCCGTTACATCGGCGCCCGGATGTAGTGTTAAATGAGCAATGGCTACCGCATCATTCTAGACGTGCGCGGCTAAAAAAGTTAGTTCAAAACAATATTAGATTTAGTACTTGGAGTGTCAGAACATTGAATTGTAAATCTGTAGAAGTTGTAGGGGTTATGATTTAAAGGAAAATCAATATCCTATGCCTGCAAGAAAAAAATGGCGTAGAGAAGAAGCTAAAGATATTCATGGTTTTAAACTTTGCTATACAGGAAAAGTAAGTGCACGTACTGGAGTAGACATCATTATTGATAAGGAGTTGAAGAAGAACGTTGTAGAAGTTAGCAGAATTGAATACAGAATTATTTCTTTAAAAATGATAGTTAGACGTGAGATTGTTAATATTATTAGCGCTTATGCACTTCAAGTCAGGATAGAAGCCAGTCTTAAGAATTATTTTAAGAGGATTTGGAGGGGTTGATTCAACACATACCATAGAGTGAAAAGATTTTTATTGGAGGAGACTTTAATAAGCATGTCGGGAGGGAGGCTGGTCAGTATGCGAAAGTGCATGGTGGTTTTGGTTTTGGAGAGCTAAACAATGAAGGACAAACTCTTCTTGATTTCTCGTTGGTATATGATTTTAAAATTGCCAACACTTATTTCAAGAAGAGAGATGAGCATCTCATCATTACAAAAGTAAAGCCTCAAGGTCACAGATTGATTTTATTTTAGTTAGAAATACAGATAGAAGACTACGTAAAAATTGCAACGTGATTTTCCAAGATGCTGTAACGACACAACATAGAGTCCTTGTCCTTGATGTGTGTATTATGAGTAAAATTCAAAAATGTTGACAAATAGTAGCACCAAGGATTACGTGATGGCAATTAAAAGGTGAGAAGTAAGATATTTTCAAGCGGAATCTTTTAAATAAAGGAATTTGAGAATTTCAAGAAATGCTAACATCATGTGAAAGGATATAACTAAAAAGATAATGAAGGTTGCAAAAGTAGTTTTGGGAGAATCAAAAGGTTTTGGTTTGAGAGATAAGAAGTCTTGATGGTGAAATAATAGTGTACAGGACAAAATTAAACATAAGAAGAACTATTTTAATTATTTTAAAGCCACGCATTTGTGTAACAATGAGGAAAATTGAGAAAGGTACCGTATGGCTAAGAAGGAAACTAAAAGAGCTGTGAGTAAAGCTCATTCTAAAGCTTTTGAAGAATTTTATAAAAGCCTTGAGACGAAAGAAGGAGAACGAAACATTTATAAAATTGCTAAGAATAGGAAAAATAAACTAAGAGATCTAGAACAGATAAGGTGTATAAAGGATGAAGAGGGAAGAATTTTAGTTACAGATGATGAAATTAAAAATAGACGAAAGACTTACTTTTTCAAACTTTTCAATGATGGAGAGGGTTCATTTAGTAACTTGGAGGATCAAGTAACCCGTGAAGGAAAACAAAATTTATCATTTCCATCGAATAATACGTGATAAAGAAGTAAAGGAAGTTCTTAAGAAAATGACAAATGATAGAGCCAACAGACATGATTGTATATCTATTGAAGTGTGAAAATGTTTAGATGAAGAAGGGATAAGATAGTTAACTAAATTATTTAATGTGATTTTACGGGCCAAGAAAATGCTTGACGAGTGAAGGAGAAGTACATTAATTCCTGTTTATAAAAATAAAGAGGATATTCAGAATTGTACTAACTATAGAGGGATTAAACTCATGAGCCACATAACAAAATTGTGGGAGAAAGTAATTGAGCACAAGTTGAGATTGGAGACAAGTATTTTTAAGAATCAGTTTGGTTTTATGCTAGGTAGATCTACTATAGAGGCGATTTATCTATTAAGGAAATTAATGAAAAAGTATCATTGTAAAGATAAAGATTTACACATGATTTTTATTAATTTGAAAAAAGCTTATAATTGTATACTAAGAGAAATGCTTTGAAAAGTCTTGAAAAATAAGAGAGTATGGATTGCTTATATTAAAGTCATACAAGATATGTATGAGGAGGTAAAAACTAGTATAAGAACGTCTAGTGATCAAACAAAGAACTTTCCTATAAAGATTGGACTACAACAGGGATCATCTTTGAGTCCTTATCTATTTAACCTGATCTTAAATGTTTTGACGAAACATATTCAAGGAGAAATTCCCAAATGTATAGTTCTTATAGCAGAGGCAAAAAGAGAGGTTAATTGTAAACTTGAGTTATGGAGGAGACATTGAAGTCAAAAGGTTTCCATCTGAGTAAGAGTAAGATAGAATATTTATATTGTAAATTTGGTAAAAGACTAGTCGACGATAATTTGAAAGTGAAATTGAGAGATTAAATTATACCTCAAGTGAAAAATTTTAGATATTTGGGAGCCATTATTCAAAATGATGGTGAAATCAATGGGAATATTTCATATAGGATTCAAGGTGGGTGGTTTAATTGGAGAAAAGCTAAAGGAGTTATTTGTGACCGTGAGGTGCTAATAAACTTAAAGGAAAGTTTTATCGCACTGCTATCAGACCGGCAATGTTATATAGTAGTGAATGCTGGGCTCTAACGGAACAGCAAGAGCATAAAGTTGGAGTAGCAGAGATGAAATGTTACGATGGATGTGCGGACATACACGTAAAGATAAAATTCGAAATGAGCACGTACGTGAAAAAGTGAGGGTGGCACCTATTGAGGAAAAAATGTTAGAAAATCGGTTGAGATGGTTTGGGCATGTACAAAGAAGACCAAAGGAGGCACCAGTGAGAAGAGTGGAACATATAACTTTGAGTCCGATTAAGAGAGGTAGAGGAAGCCTAAGATAACACTCTTGGAAGTTGTTGAAAATGATAGAAAATCGTTTGAGATGGTTTGAGCATGCATAAAAAAGAGCGCGGAAGGCACCAGTGAGAAGAGTGGAATATATAACTTTGAGTCCTGTTAAAAGGGATAGAAGAAGGCCTAAGAGAACACTCTTAAAAATTGTTGAACTTGATCTTTTAATTAATAATATTCCTAAAAGTTTGATAAATGATAGAGCATAATGACGTCTTACAATCCATATAGCTAACCCCATCTAGTGGGATAAAGACTTGTTGTTGTTGTTATTGTAGAGCTAAATTTTAAACGGTTAAAACTAAAGGAATCAAGTTGTGCTAAAGCAAAATTTAGGATTAAGTTTCATTTGAAAGATTGAGATTTAACTAAGTTAAAATTATAGAGACTAAATGATTAATTTGTCCATCCAAGAATTGAGACAAAGAAACCACCCAAAAAAAAAAAAATCTCCCGCACATTCAGGTCAAAAGTTAATTCAACAAATGCCCATGGAATTTTTTCTTCTGGTCTTGGTAATGTGATATTTGGCCCTATCAATGATGTTTGATTGTTTCTTATCCTATTTGTGCGGTTCTGCCTTTGTTTACCAAGCACTTCAAATAAGCATTAGGAATCAAGCAACAGTATAGTGCCATCCCCATCAGTATTCTAGATATGATATTACAAAACAAAATATTTCTGCTAAAGGCAAGGCAATGGCAATCTCATGTGAAGATATTCCGCCAATCTTCACAAAATGGCATTAAAAATTAACATTCATAAAGAGCAAACTGAAGATACAATGAGAACTCATTGAGGTTGAAAATTTATTATCTATCTATCCTACCTTGACAAACAAAACCACCTAAAGAGGGACATTGCAAGTAAACTCATTTTGATATTAAAGTTGCCAATAGCGGATTTTAAAGTTATTTTTTGTTGAGCATTATTGCCTTTTATATGTATCTAACTATGCAGCGAGACACTAAACCTCTAATTTTGGCCATAAGAAAACAGCACATTCGGAACTATTGCCTGCATTGTTTACATAACTAATAAACTAAACATACATGCTGATAGCTATATATATATACACACACATATATTATCCATCGAATTTTTTCATGATTAATCTGCAGCTACTCTACTTATAATGGAACATGTCATGCATAAGGCAGATGACGGGTCAAACATATTTCCTGCCATATTGAAATTTTTGGTGGAATATGACAGCAAGGTACTAGAAATATACCACTTACCTCATTACATTGCTCTTCAATCTCATGTTTTAATTTCAAAACGTATTCACTGCTAACATCAATATTGTTTAAAGCTGTTGCAATTTCTGTCCCAGTCTTCTGCACACCAACGCCTCCTAAGAACAACTTGGCACCAAGGTTTGGCTCTCTCATCTTATGTTGCAAGGCGTCATGATACTCATTGGACAATAAACTACTAGCACCACTCAGAACTGCCACAACAGAATTAATATTTGAAGTTGATATTGCTCTACGTAAGCAACTTTGCAAGACATAGAACACATCGTCCACCATTGAAGTTGTAAGGCTGTCAGGCACTTGTTCATCTATCCTTATAGCTTTCCTTACATTTTCTACCATGAAAAATCCCTCTAAAATGACATAAAATCCAGTTATATCCTGAACAACTTTGCTGAAACTACCACTCCTGAATGCTTTTGTAGTGCGGGGGACCAAATCTGGATCTACAGAAGTAAGAGCTTTGATCCTTGAAATCATGAAATCCGTGTAGTCCTCACCCAATTGCATAAGTGACAAAATTTCTTCCAAGTACAATTCAATCTCACGTGGGTCAGGTCCCTCGGCATCTCCTCCAACAGCAAGCACACTCTTGGTCTGGGCATTTATTTCTGATGACAACTTGGCCAACTTCCGATACTCCATGTACTTCTTCAAGATCAAAGAACCTCGGGTGTCGCACTCTTCTTGAAGCTCACATATCGCATATACAATTCCATCTTCACCACACAGGCTCCTCAAGATCTCATCATTCTCTTCAATTGCCAACACAATGTCCTTAAACAAATTCGTCAAACACCCAACAAAATTGACTTGGTTTTGATTGACATTGCCATTGTTGTTACCCAAACCTCTTTGTTCCGCCAATTCCACCAACTGTTCAAACTCCAGCTTAGATCTCATCCCAATAACCTTCTTCAAGTAGCCAACATAAACCTGCAGCCCCTCCTCCTCAAGGCCCAGCGGCGTGTAAAGCCGGATAAACCGTAGAATTGTAGGGTGGTCACGCTGATCCACAGCGGTCGAAAGCTTCTTCCTTACGATCCCTTCAAGCTGCTTCTTGGAAGCCATCAACCTCTCCCTCTGATCCGACTCCGATTCCTTGTACTCCGCATCAATCCTGAGGAATGTTTGGACATACTTCGCCGCGGATTCATAGTCCTCTATTCCAAGAGTCTTATCGACACCCTCCAAACAATTCCCCCTCTCAACGATGGCATCGATGCGGAAGAGCGTGGAACGAACCCGTGACTGAGCCAAGTCAAGCTCTCGGACCTTACGGCTGACATCGTCGGCGAGATCGCAGGTTGAGCTAACATTGGACAGCATGTGGTCAGAATCTGCCTTGACAATGTCGAGAACCTCGGAGGAGCGCTGGAGTTGGAGGAGCTGTTTGTCAAGGTCGGTGCGCTGAGACAAGAGGTTGTCTAACTCGACATCGAGGGATCGCTGATAAGCTATACACTCATGGAGGAGCCGAGTTATGGCTCCGATGTCGGTGAGTGAACGGACATAGTCGAGTGCCTCGGGTTCGCCGAAGGCTGAGGAGGAGGATAGAGTAACAGAGGTGTCTTGATCAACAGATGCAATTGATGCGGTGGGAGTAGAACCCATTCTCTCTTAGCTCTCTCCAGAAGGAGAAAAAGTTCAACAGCAATGAGATCTGGGCACAGAGAGAGAGAGAGAGAGAGAGAGAGAGAGAGAGAGGTGAACGGATCCAGACGGCGAAGACGAGTAACGAGTTTTCTTCGAGCGTCAAAAAACGCTAAACTAAGTGATTACACCCACAATTAACAATTAAAATTTAAAAGCTTCAAAAAAAAAACTTTTTTTTAGCAAAGCTTCAAAAAACCAAAATGAGGGAAAGAAAACGCAAGTGGTTCAAGTTCGAGCTGTACTTTTATTACAATGTAGGCCGTGCAATTGCACGGGATATGAAAATTTTTAAAATAATTTAAATAAATAATGAGATTTACTTAAATTTTAAAATGAGTTGTTATTAAATTAAAATAATTATTCATAAAAAAATAATTAACCCATAAATTAAATGTAGAAATACTGCAAAGCATGAAATTTAATAATATCACAATACATCATAGCAAAAGTCATGAAGCAAAGTTTAATGTATCATTTAATAATTATTATGACTTATCTCTTATCTCAACTAACTCAATCTCTATTGTTGTTATTAACTACAAAAATAAGAACCTATGTGTTCTAAAAGCAATACTTCCCCAATTGACAAATTCATATATTCAAAATATATAATGAAATTATAAAATGCATGTATAAGGATTTTGTTTTTTAATTTAAGAATTTACTTCTCATTCCATCCATCCTCTCATACTTTATCTTCTTTTCGACATTATGCACTCCTTATTTGAGCCACTATCTAAGGAGAGTTAAAATCAATATTAAGGCAAAAATAATTTTTATCAAATAAATTGGCTTTTCTTTTGATGGAGAAGACTTTATAAGATAAAACATTTTCTTGTAAAACATCTTGAATTGATCAATTGGCATCAGCCATATTGAGGGCAACAAACTTGGTAAGTTATTGGAGAACATGCTACTTGAGTGTCAAGGAATTTCCTTATTTGTCAAGTATTCCATTTTCATTCACAAAGTTTGTCTTTCTACAATTCTTGCCCAACAATTCCTTTTGCAATAGCCTTATTGTAGCATATAAAAGCCTTAAAGCATACTATAGAACCAAATTGAACAACAATATCAAAACTACTTTTACAATAAGTATATAGTGGGGGGATACTTAAGAAATGTAATGAATATGGCATAGAATGAATATTTTATTGAGAAAGCAAACCTTATTTGCATCTTGATCTATCAAAATAGTATTTCAATCTCCATATGCATAAGTCACATCACTAAGAATGGACATCATGAGAAGAACATGAATGCCATCTCCAAAACTTCCCAAGATCCCAAACAACATCAACAATTTGTCCACCTTATTTGCATATTGAAACATTTTTCTTTTCCAACCTCTTCACACAAAAACCTTCACCACTAAATCAAGTTGTTGATATGGGTGTAAAAAAACTTATTAAGCAATAATTGACTTGTTCAATCATAAAGAGCAGAGGATGAAAATCAAGTTGTTGACTAAAGAGGGGCTGTTTGTGCCTTGTGGCTTTCATATTGTCAATCATATTCCTTTTGAGCCTGCAATCACGCTAAGTAGGGAGAGCAAGCATGGGAATGATGATACAAAGTAATTAGCCTTTGATTTTCGTGTCTTCTATTAAAAAGTAAGTTAGCTTTAAAATAAATGAGAACGTGAGTAGTATAATGATAGTTATATTGGAACTAAAAGTAAGGATAGCTTAAAATGGTATGGAGAAGTTATCAGGTAGTGGGAGTTATAATAGTGGAGAAATTTTCAAGTGTGAGAAGTTATAATGTTTGAATTTTTATTTTTTAAATATTTTTCATGGTGAGGACTTTTTTATATTTAAAAATATTAAATATAAATAATATTTGGGAAGTTATAATTAAAGTGAATGGATTGTGGAATCTAAAAATCAGGAGAAATTTTAAGTGTGGGGAATATATAATGTTTGAATTTTTTATTCTTTTAATTATTTTTCATGGAAACTTTTTTATATTTAAAAATATTAATTTTAAATTTAAATAATACTTGGAAAGTTATGATAGTGGATAGATTGTGGAATCTAAAAATGAGGAGAAATATAAGAAAATTTAAAATTAATATATATAAATTAGAATATTTCATATAACATAACTAAAATCTCATGTGGCTCTCCAAAATCACTGCACTTTGCAAAATAGACACATATCAAGCTTATAATATTGCTTGTGATTCTACTTTTATTTTTTAAATCAAAATTTTTCTTATTATTTTCAACTATAAAATTGAATTTGGTTAATAATCTTTGATTAGACTATTATTGTTTTAATTATCATAATTTTGAAATTAAGTTGGGATAGTGAAGAGATAAGTGAGAGGGTGGTTTTTTAATTATGAAATTGGATTTGAAAATTGATTTTTGGTTAGATTATTATTGTTTTAATTATTATAATCTTAAAATTAAGTTGGGATAGTGGAGAGATGTGAGAGAAGAGTAATTTTATTTATTTCTAAAATAAATAATAAATCATAAAATTATAACTGACATGTACCTGACATCATTTGGATAGATATATGGTAGAGAAGTAGTGTAGTTATTTTTTAATGAAACAAAAAGCAAAAAACTAAAAAGCTTAAAGGACACATGGCATCTTAGACATTTGTGGTTTTACTTTTATTTATATATATATATATATATATAGATTATCTTACCATATTACAATATGAGACATTCAAAGAAAAAATGATATATATTTATTCACACACACATTAATACTTTTTATGTGATATATATATATATTTATATCTCATATGAAAGGGAAAAAAAGAAAAAAAATTGAATTTAATGTTCATTTTATAAAGAATGCATTTGGAGGGATTGCTGACTGCTGAAGTGTTTATAAAATCATACATCTAATGCAATTATATTAAATATTGGATTACGAAGATCAATTTAATTTTAAATATATATGAACAACGCATTTGGAGGGACTGTTAACTGTTGAAGTGTTTATAAAATCATACATCTAATGCAATTATATTAAATATTGGATTACGAAGATCAATTTAATTTTAAATATACATGAACAATGCATTTGGAGGGACTGCTGACTGCTGAAGTGTTTAAAAAACAATACATCTAATGCAATTATATGAAATATTGGATTAAGAAGATCAATTTAATTTTAAATATATATGAACGAAAAATAAGTTCTAAATATCATGAGGTAATCAAATTTTGAAAATTAAAAAATTGAGTAGATGAATTTTTTTTAATAGCAAGTTCAGCTTACTTTATTTACTAAAAAAATTAATTTTAAGCTTATTTACATAAACAGGTTAAGCTAATGCCTTTTTTTTAAAAAAAAAAAAGATAACTGTTGAAGAGTTGAAATTTGTTGAAAAGTCAAAGCCTGTTTTATCTGTTTAGTCTTGATTCTACTAGTTTAGTACCTTCTCAATGATTTTGAGCTCTTCCTGTTGTGAGTTTCTGTCTCAAACAAAGATGTGATCCATTTCCCAGTCAAATGCACAATCCTGATAGGGAAGAAGATGAACAAGTTTCAGAAGGATTTGGAGATGAAGCAAAAGAACCTTCCCACTACCTTTTCTAAAACTTGGATTGAAAGTTGAAGAATCCATTGAATCCCTTGGAGGTTCAGGCTCCCTCGAGTTGATGTGGAGCACACCAAAAGGCTCTGCTTAGATAAGTACCAATGCACCGCTTTCAATAAGATTGCACTCTTGCTCTGATCACCTGACTCTTTGTTTTGTGTTTTATGTCATGCTTTTGATTTTTGTGAAGATAACTTCATCTAGATCATAAAGCTTCTTCCTCACTCTCTGCAAATGTAATACCCTAAATTATGTGGGTCAATGAGCACCTTAAAGAGGAAGTGGGTCTCCCCTAATGTAATAGCTTTATAACTATAGATATGACAAAATATTAGTCTTTTGCACGGGTTTTCTGTAGCCTTGCATTAAAAAAAAGTGAGTTTAAATGTTGAGCCTCAAAGAGTGGGATAAAGAAATAAAATAATAATAGTTAAAGTATTTAAATTTAGAGACTTTTGCATACATAACCCATTTTATAGAACTAAACCCAAAAAACAGCTTAACATTTGTTATATTTTGCATTATGATCATTTTAATATTTAGTTTATCTTTATATGACAAAACTATCCTATTTGCAAATAATATGACCTTCTATCAAATACTTTTTTTTTAGACAAAAACTTTCTTTCAAATACTAAAAAATGAAAGAGAGCTTCATTTAACCCTCTTTCAAAAAAAGAAATAATGAGATTAAGCATCTCTATATTTACAAGATTAGATGATGTCGATAAGTTTTTACTGTTATGATTTATCATTGTATCACTGATATACTATCGCAGATCAGAAACAAAAAAAACATAATCATTTGCCTAAAATAGATTAAACACAGCTTGTAAAAAATTTTGAACATCTTACTTATCACAGAGAATCAAGTACCTAAATTAATAAATCTCATTTTTTATCATAATAAATGATGAGATTAAGCATCCCTATATCTACAAGATTAAATGATGTTAGTAAGTTTTCACTGATGTGGTTTATCAGTAATATTCAAAAAACATGAAAAAAAAATCATTTCTCAAAAACAGATCAAACATAAGTCATAAAAAATTATAGACATCTTAACTCATCACAAAGAATCAAATATCCCTTTGTAATGAAAGTTTTGGGTTTACATTTATCTTCGTGCAAGGAAGCCTAGCAATGAGACTCATTTGCAAAGCTACAAAATTGAACTACTTATGTTGGGACATCTCTTACAGAAGAGTGCATTTCTTAGAACAACAAAAAAACAATATATGAATATCACCTTAATTTCTTCGCCTACCAAGAAAGGGAAGGAATTATTGTGAAATGGAGAAAGATATGATGGGTGTGCATGAATTTATTTTAGTTAATTAAATATTAAAATCATGTAGTTAGTTATATGAGATATATTCATGAACCAATTTATGCACAACGTTTAATAATATATTTGTTTTGTGAATAAAAAAAATCACCTATAATTGATTTTTGTGAATGAGTCATATTCTAAAATATTTAAAAACCTCATTCATAATTTATGAAAATTGTATTTTTCTTGGCCATTAGGCTAATTTACATTTAATCTTACCAAATAATTGAAATTAAATTATAAAATAAAATAAAACAATAATCAAAGAATCTGATAAGTTTTACAATACATCAAATTATCTTAGAATATCTTCCAAGACAAGGGTATTGAAATGATGATGAGAGAAATTAGTTTAATTTTATAATTTATAAGTTAGTAGTTTTATAACCTAGAAAAAACCCTAATTCTCTAGTTATTTACTTATTTAGTTACATTTCCCCCTTTTTTGGTGGTTGATTCTTCTAGGAACTCTCTCACACATGTATCTCTTTCTTTTTTTCCCTCTCCCCTTCATCCTTTGCCTTTTCCTTTCTCTATGTTTCCTTCTCGTGTTGACTTTTATTGAGAGTTTTTTTGTCTGATTTTGCTATGTGATTGCTTGTTAGCTCAAGAAAAACAAGGAACTTGAAATTTTTTCATGTGTACACCAATTATATTTGCTGTGGTGATTTACACAAGTATGCGCCTATATATATATATATTTTCTAATTGAGTATAATATATGTACAGAGACTAGATGATAAATTGTTGAGAAACTATAAAGGATGTGATTGTGAAATTTAATGAGTTACTTTAATTTAGTCAAGCATGCTTGAGTTATTATCATGATTATGTGAGGTATTACTATATATTTTTTAAAGCTTGTTTGTATGCATTTGTGATTATTGCATATGCATGTTATGCATCGGTAATGGGCTGAGGAGATGATGGTGAGGATGTTGATGTTGAAAGATATATATGATTCAATAATCATGTGATTTGCCTCCACTTCACACACAATGGTTAGCCTTTCTTTTAAAGCCATGTTTCTAAATACTTGCCTAGCAAGGTTTGTAAAAAGAGAACATAAGATATTGACACCTCCTGGCTAAATTTTTTGAAAAGCGGAGCCATAATTTGGAACTTGGGTGTTGTACCTTTAGCTTGATATATCTCGAGTTTTGAAGATGCTTCTGGTTAGTCCAACACGTAGGGCCATATCATGGATAAATTTATAGTTTTGATCAACAATATAAGGTTGGACAGAGTGATAAAAGGGGTTATCTACTTGCATATGATCATATGTCGTATATAACTGTTATGAATGATGGCTCGTAATTGTTAGTTTAAGAAAAATAGGTAACTTGAAATCTTTTCATGTGTATGCCAATTATACTTGCTATGGTGACTTACATAAGTATGCTCCTATATATATATTTTTTCTAATTGAGTATAATATATGTACAAAGACTAGATGATAAATCATTGAGAAATTGTAAAGGATGTGATTGTAGAATTTAATGAGTTGCTTTAATCTGGTCAAGTATGCTTGGATTATTATCATGATTATGTGAGGTATCATATTTTTTTAAAGCCTGTTTGTATGCATTTATGATTGCCACATATGCATGTCATGCATTGGTGATGGGTTGAGGAGATGATGGTGATGATTTTAATGTTGAGACATATATATGATTCAGTAATCACATGGTTTGCTTTCCCTTCACACACAATGGTTAGCCTTTCTTTTAAAGCCATATTCCTAAATACTTACCTAGCGAGGTTTATAAAGGGAGAATGTAAGATAGTGATACCTCCTGGTTGAATTCTTTAAGGAGGGGAGCCATAATTTAAGGCTTGGGCTCTATACCTTTGGCTCAGTATATCTCAACTTTTGAAGATGCTTTTGGTTAGTCCAATATGTAGGCCAGATTGTGGATAAATCTATAGTTCCAATTAGCAATATAAGGTTGGATGGAATGATAAAAGGGTTACTTATTTTGCAAATGATCATATGTGGTATATAACTATTATGAATGATGGCTCTTTAATTGTTATGATGATAATTGATAATGCTGATAAAGGGGGTTACCTATCTTTCTCTTAAATAGTGTTATTTTCTGTAGTTGTTATTTTGTATGTATATGGTAAACCTTAGGTCTCATTTAGTATGATGGAAGGATTTTTGATATAATTGGAATTAAAATTGAAAATGAACATGGAATAGAATTGAGTTATAAAAGTTTGTTTAGTATGCAAATGAAATCCATGTATTATTTATTATTTAGCATGCATATTGATACATGAAATGACTAAAACAACCCTAATAAAAAAATATTCATTCCAAATTTTTTTTAAGACTCCACCATTTATTTGAGCCATATCCAAGGAGCCCTACATAAGGCTAGCAATAGAGGTATCAAAACTCCACCATCTCCCATCATTTTCATGAAGCCTTACAAGACCTCAACATTGTTATAGTCTCAGCCTTGGCTCTAACAACAGCAGCATCACAAGCAAGACAGAAAAAGCCAAGGAAAAATAGCTCATCAAGAGGAGCTAGCGATTTGTCATCTCGTGAGGTTTGGCAAAGTTAAGCAAATCAAGTGGTCAATGAAAGATTGTCGCCACCATGGATGTTGTGCTCAACCTTTTGCTAGAACGAAGGTAGAGAAGCTCAAACCTAAGGAAACCTAAGATGCTATCAAAGAAGATCGGAACTAAGGTCAAGGAAGATCAAAACCAAGTAGCAACAAAATAAAGAAATTGAACCAAAACTACAACAATAACAAGATTAAACTTGGAGAAGTTTTTTTTGTTGTTGTCGATAAAGGTTTGTCAAAAGCTAGAGGTTGAAGGTTGATGGTGATGATGATGGTATTAGAGAGGGCAAAATGGGATTCCATGCAAAAGAATCCGATTCTTTAAGGGTGAGGAGGGAATTTGATTCAAGGAATTTTGGTAGAATCAAGATTCTTAAGAATCCTAAATATGTCATACCAAACAAGCATGGACTAGGATTCCAAGTCTGACTTCATTTTCTTATTCTCAATTCTTGAATATCAAATAGGCCTTAGATTATTAAGACATTAGTGCTCATCCCTTTTTTTAATCATTTTTAAGTAAGTCTAACAGAGTTATGAAGAAGCAACCAGAAGCTTGAGACTTTGCTTGACAAAACTTTAAATCCATTTAATTAGTTTGAGGAATAACAATTGTCAGTGTAGCATTCATCATTTACAGTTGGGATTTAAATTATGTATTTATTTACTCAATTGTTTATTTACTTGTTTATATTTGTTATAAGAGTACTATTAGTTGACACATTTAGTCAAAACTAACTATTTAAGTAATTAATTTGAGTTATGACACAATATCTAAGGGCTTGACTATGCCAATATTTTTATGAAATAAAATATTATTTTATAAATTTAGTTCTATTTATCATGATAGACTCCTCTTTATTGTGGTAGGGGTTGTCTTATTGATTTTAAAATTATATATCCAATCTTTTATGATCTTAGTAGTTTTTTTTATTAATCTTTTTTAACCAAGGTTAATTGTCAAGTATCTGTTTTATTGGGTGAGACTTTTTTATAACTATAGTAGTTCTTGAAAATTATATTTAATTATTTTATACCATAATTATCTTTTAAATGAATTTTAGAAAACTAGTTTTAAATTTTTATATCATGGTATTTGATTTTGTAAGTTTAAAACCGCAAATGGTGTCCATCACTGGGGCAAGAGACGGGATTTCAGTATTTTGATCGAGGGCAGAAACTAATCGCACCTCACAGCAAGAGCTGATCGCATTTTATCCTGCTTTGCTTGAAAAGAAGATTCTTGATTATGGAGGAGGTACGGAGTTCAGAATTGGGGAAGATCGTTGTGCTGTTTGGCCAGGGCTCAAGACAGCAATTCCATGAAGATTACTTGGACGCCAAAACTGGTCCCTAGAAGCTGGTGCTTGAGTGGTAGATGCTTTAACTCGAATTTTAGATTTGGGATTCCGCCTTGAGTTTTATATATCCCAAGGAAAAACAATCGCCGGGACATATGATTTAAACAAATAGGCCTGAACATAGCATGGTAACCCAAGAGACACCTCGATTGAGGAAGTTTCAATATGCAATATAGCACCTAGACTTGCATGACACTAAACAGCCACCATTTTTGCTCAAGCTCTGTTGCAATAGATTTGCCCCTTGAGTTTAGGTTGTTCGGTGGAACAGAAGTCACTGGTGAAAAATCAATCTAACAGTGATTTTGCATGCTAAATCTCTCGTCATTTCACCTGAAATTGACAAATTAGTTCTCGCATTACGCATAAATTGGGATCCTGTTGCCTCATATGTATAACATTCCCATTCAAAATTATGTACTGGGACGCCTCCATGAAAACCAGAATGTGAATCTTGGGATTATGCTTGAAGTACAAAGTAGGAAAGTGTCAAAAATTATGAAACTCAAAACCATTGGATAATAATAACTGATTAATTTTATAATCCACTGTTTATTTGTCTTTTCTATTCAAATTCAAATAACAGTAATATGTTGCAGAACACAAAACAATAATTATAATGATTGGATAAGCTCAGAAATTATGAACGAGAAGTTTACTTCAAATTTAATCTAGATAGTAAATCATGATGCTAAATTGCTAATAATGGTTGGATACGGTGTCGGAGCTCCGACTGGGTTCCATGGTGTCGGGTGTCGCCCGATTTATATGCGTTATCTCTGTGATTTACAAAGGGCCCTCTCAGTCGGGAGAAATGGCAGCGAAGGTTCTCCGCCTCACTTCACCTTCTTTCTCAGCATCAATAAACAAGCCCCAATTCGCAGCTCCAGCGATACGTTTCGCTGCATGCTCATCGTCTCTTCCTTCTTTGGTTCATTCATTATCTATCGCCGCTATCTTCTCTCCGGGCCCTTCGTCTTACTCTTCTTTATTGAAGGGGCAGAGCAGGGGAGGTAGGGTTTGTACGGCTTTGGTGGTCGTGGATAAAGAAACGGTGATTGCAGAAGAACCTCACGGTGAAAAATACGTGGACGCAGAAAACGATGACGTTTCCCGCGAGAGAGAACCAAGCAAAGTGGGAAGACCTTGTGAAGTATATGTTTGTAACCTTCCAAGGAGCTGTGGCTCAACACAGCTTCACGATATGTTCAAGCCTTATGGAAATGTTCTATCTGCCGAGGTTTCTCATGCTTCACCTTCTTTTACTATATGTGTGTGTGTTTGTAGTTCATCGCTCCTTTTCATCTCTTGAATAGTTTGCTTAAATTTGTTGAACTTTCTATCCAATAGCCCCACTGGGTCATCGTGAAATTTATTAGTCTACCATCTACGCACAAGTTTCTCATCACTGCTTAACTCGTCGTCTCTGGAGTAATTGTCTTGGTGTTTGCATTTTTCGTCATGATAATCTTAATTAGCTATGCAGAATTATTTGGGATGAAATATCAATCAAATTTTCTTCAGACTTCCTAGATAGGAATTATCTGCCTTCGCACTCCTGACACTTCAGTGACTTCACCCCTCCATTAATTCTAACTTTCTCAAACCTCCCAAACAAGCAAATAAGCACAACATCATGATGAGCATTGAGAACTTTATTTGAGACTGGAAAGCATGGAATCATCATCATGCCTTGTGTTTATAATTTCAATGCTCCGCTGCAGGTTGATCGAAATGATGAGACCGGTGAAAGTAGAGGGTGTGGTTATGTCACAATGGGATCAGTAAACTCGGCGAAAAAAGCAGTTGCTGCATTGGATGGATCAGTTAGTGAAACTGGCCCCTTTCTTGTGCCTCATCCGTTGTGTTCTGACTGTGTATTTGATCTGAACAGTACCTGTTTTTTTAATATTTACTCAAGGATATAGGTGGCCGTGAAATGCGGGTTAGATTTTCAGTTGAGATGAATCCTGGAAGGAGAAATGCTGAGACGATGAACTCGTCACCCCAGAAAGTTATATTCTATGAAACTCCTCACAAGTTGTATGTCGGCAATCTTGCTAGGGCTGTTAAACCAGAAGACTTATGGAATCATTTTAGCAGATTTGGAACTGTGGTTAGTGTAAGAATATTGCATGATCATAAAGAAGGGAATGGCCGTATTTATGCATTTCTCTCCTTCCTTTCACAGTCAGAACGTGATGCAGCAATGTCTCTTAATGGAACCGTAAATTCTGCTTCCTCCACTTTTCCAGTTTCGTGCTTGTTAGTTCATTTTTAGCTTCGATTCCCTAACTTGGTTCTTGTTGCAGGAACTTGGTGGCCGTACACTAGTAGTGAGAGAAGGAACGGAGAGGACTGGGCCTTAGCCGGAGTTTGAAATGTAAGTATAGCGAAGTTCCCCGTTTGAAGACCTGGAAAGCATGGAATTTTAACTTGGACCTAGATACTTCATTTTTGTTGTATTGCAATGTTCCAATCATGTCATTCCCATATTTGAGGTTTCTCTAGTCTTGACTTGCTTTGTGGCTACAAGAACAGTCTAGACCTATTTTACTTTGCGTGCGGCCATTCCATGCTTTTTGATCATGCGATATAAAAACAAACTAAAGTCATTATTTGGGCAAGTAATTTCTTAGATTGTATGCAATGGACATGGTAAAGATTTCTATATTAGAGTTATATAAGATATGTATAAAGGGACAGCAACTAGTATAAGAACTCTGGCGATAGAACAAAGGACTTCTTTATAAGGATTGGACTACATTAGAGATCATGTTTGAGTCTTTATTTGTTTAACTTGGTCCTAGATGTTTTGATTGAACATATTTAAAAGAAAATTTTCAAATGCATGCATTTCATAAATGGTATAGTTTTTATTGCAGAAAGAAGAGAAAATATTAACAAGAAACTTGAGTTATGAAGGAGGATATTAGAGTTAAAAGGTTTTTATCTAAGTAGGAGTAAGATGGAATATTTACATTGTAATTTTGATAAAAGATCAGTCAGTCGTAATTTGGAAGTAAAATTGGGAGATCAAATTATATCTTAAGTGAAAAGGTTTAAATATTTAGAGATATTGCATATAGGATACAAACTGAGTGGTTTAATTTGAGAAAAGCTAAAACAGTTATTTGCAATTATAAGGTACCAAATAAACTTAAATGGAAGTTTTATCTAATTACTATAAAACTAGCTATATCATGTGATAATGAATTTTGAGCTTTAACGGGATAGCAAGAAAATAAAGTTAGAGTAGCAAAAATAAAAATGTTGAGATGAATGTATGGATATACACATAAAGATAAAAACAAAAATAAGCACGTATGAGAAAAGGTGGGCATAGCAACTATTAAGAGAAAAATGATAGAAAATCGTCTGAGATAGTGCAAACATGTACAAAGAAAATTGCGAGAGGCACTAGTGAGGAAAATGAAATGTATAATTTTGAGTCTTATTAAAAAGGATAGAAGAAGGGCAAAAAAAATACATATGAAAGTTGTTAAATAACACCTCTTAGTTAAAAAATTCCTAAAAATTTGATAAAAGATAGAGTTCAATGGCATTATACAATCCATGTAGTCGAGCCATCTAGTAAGATAAGACTTATTGTATGCGATGTACATGATCTGCTCTAGTTTTATCATATTGAGGGCTATCTAGCTGTAAAACAGCAGATTTTTTATGTGATCAATGACCATGTAGCTGCAAAACAATTCTTTTTCTTTAAAAAAATGCGGTATCAAAACACACTGAATCAGTTTGGCGCATGCTAAGTTTACATGGCACTTTTTCTGTTTAAATTTCTGTATAATGATGACTACAATTTTGGTTGTTTCAGATCGGAGCAAAGTTTCTAAAGTTGAGAATTTATTGTGTGAAAGACGCAATACTGAAGAAAAGGTTATTTATATATTTCTTTGGCAGCGCCATCAAGATTTGGATCCATGCGTATGTTTTTGTGATATTTCAACTTGCAGTCAGTAAATATCAAAGGTGTTGCAAGGGTTGTAGTTCAGTCAGTAAAGTTTGAATTTTATACCAACTTGCATATTTGTGTCAGAGCTTGAACTTCGGGGATCATTGAATATGAACTCGGGAACACTATTATGTCTTTTGCATGTTACAGCACAATGCTTGTAAATTCTGAAACGCCTGTTATGTAACTAGCATGTACAAACAGCCTTGAAGATCTAACAGGAGCAATGAGTGCTTATGGCTTATAACTATGGTGGTGGCATCTCTTTTCACAAGGTTCATATACCTGCACCGAGTGTAGGCATAAATTACAGTGTGATTAAACAAGTGTTCTATCCAAACATATTGTCAAGGAGTCTTATGTAACACATAATGTGAAAGATAAGATTGACACAATGACCAGTCAGAACCCCGAATACATCATTTATGTAAGATCATTTATATACAAACGAACACCCAAGGAGCAATTAGAGTACTCATACCATCAAGGAATGGGGATTCTCATCTGAGACTAAATAGGCAGGATCCGACATGATAAACAGAGGTCAGAAACAAATCGTTAGCCATGTAGATGGGATATGTTTAATGTCCCCTTGACCTTGATTGTATCTTCCTAATCAAGTAATTCTCCAAACCGATACCAGCCTCCACTATTCTAGTGTTACCTTTTATTTCAATCTTCAGAACTCCTTCAAAAATATCCCTCATCTTGGCATTATCCTCCACTTCACAGATTCTAGGTATTATGATCGCCCAACTATCCATGTGAGGCACTTCCCCATGTTCTAGCGATTTAGTGAGCACTCTACAAGCTTCATCAATCTTACCAACATTGCAGTAGCCCTTAACTAAGGCGTGAATAACAGAGAAATGGGGAAAAAATCCTTTTGACAACATGTCCTCCATGTACCTGTTTGCCTCATCTAACATTCCCTCATCGCATAAACCATTTGTCAAAGTACGGTAAGATACCAAATTGGGTAAACACCCATTTGATTGCATGTCATCAATAACCTTACAAGCATCAAGAGCACGGCCTACCCTGCAGAACCCCAGTATAACAGTATTATAATGAACAATGTCAGGATTGCATCCCTTAACCTTCATCCTGCAAAGAAGTTTGTATGCTTCTCTGAGCTTCTTTTTCCTACACAAACTATTCAGCAAAGTAGTATAGGTTAATGTATCTGGTACCAACCCTTTGTTCAACATATCCTCCAACAAGTCAACAGCCCCATTTACTTGACTCTTTCTACACAATCCCTGCATCAAAATTCTATAAGAATCTATATCTGGAAAGAGATCTCTCTTAAACATTTTGTTGAACAGTGAGAAGGCAATACTTATATCTCCATTTAAACAAAACGCCCGCATCAGAATATTGTATGACTTTGTATTAGGCATTACTCCATACCTATGAGCATCTCTGAAGAGATCAAAAGCGGGTCGCACATAATTCCTGTGAGCCACGAGAATTTCAAGAATGCGGTTCAGGTGTTTGGGTAAAGGTTTACAATCAAATTGCATCATAGTGTAGAAGGTTTTGAGGGCTTTATCAGGCAAACCAGCTTCACCGTAGACTTTGATCAAGTATGAAAAGAGTGTAGGAGTAATGGGTTGCGAATCCGATTTCAAGCGACGAAGGAGATCATCAACGAGGGAGAAGTATCTGGCGCGGCCCAGTTTGAGAATGAGAATGAGGTAGGTCGAGTAAGAGTGACGGAAGTCGGGTTGGCGAGAGGCGTAGTCGAAGATTTCCTTGGCGAGAAGAGGGTTCGGTTGCGAAGCTATGAGCTTCTGGACTCTGGCAGGAGACCCAATTGATGAACTTGAACCATCAGAATATGAGGAATCGACAGCTTGATGATGCTCCTGGTGTTGAATTGGGCTCTGCAACTGATGAGGCAGTGATGAGAAGAAGAGGGACAGTAGGTGTTTCCTTAGAGGTGAGATATGAACAGAAGAGATGGTTGTTATAGTTTTGAAGGAACGGAGATTTGGTCTGAGCATCCCTTCTGGTTCGGGTTTCGGGATCGGGAAGAGCGGAAGCCAGAAATGGTGGCGAAGAGATGAGTTACCAAGTTTGAACCTTATAGCATAAGAAGCCTGCTTTCTTTTGGGTCAAGGAAGTGACCTTGGTTGGGTTCTATGTTATGTAGCCCAAAGTCATGACATTCTGCTCTCTTTCTGGGATTCTGTTTTGTCCTGGACAGCCTAATTTTTTTATTTTCGGTAATTCAAATTACCTTTTTTTGAAGATGCTCCTGGTAAGGGTGTTTAAAATTAATACAAATTAAAAAGACCAAACCAAATCGATCTAAATTGAAATGAACCAATTAAAATTAATCATTGATTAATTCTACTTTAATTTTTATGACATACAAATTGATTGGCTCGGTTTGGTTTTAGTTTTGAAATATAAAAATCGAACCGAATTTGAACCAAACTTAATTAAAAATAGTATTTATTTATATAATATGTATCTAATTAAATATATCAATTTTTTTTGAATAATAGGCAGTTGATATAATATAAGTGAATATTATGATATTGAAATATGGATATTGGATATTATATTTTGAATATATATGTATAAAACTATAGGTGTAAGTATTACTATTAAATAGCGTGATATTTAAAATTTTAGATATTTAGTTTCAGGATATTTATATGTTTGCTGTTGCTATTAGGTGATGGATTTTTTCCATGAAGATTCAATTAGTGCATCTAATATGATTATGAAGATGAATAGTTAATCACCATCTTTTTAATTTTTTGCTACTTGCAATCATTAAATTAATTTGCATTGTGTGTGTGTGTATTGGATGACACAAGGAAATTGATAAGATCATGAAGATATAATATATTCAAGGCTAATGAAATGAATAAATGTATAAGATTAATATAATATGAACATATTTTTTTTATCTGTGATTCGTTTGAGACCAAGCAAAATAAAAATAAAAATAAAAGATGAACATGTATGCATATGATACATGATTAATCAAGGTTCAAAAACTTTTCAATTTTCACAAATATGTTATGATTGTAATTGAAATAGAGCATGAGGTAAGCAATAACCTTCCATACAATGAAAAAGCTAACAATGCATAAATCAATTCAAGATAAAAGAAATTCAACTATCACAAATATGGGAAAAAAATCAAATAAATTCATTAAAGCTTAATTCAAACTTTAACCAAACCAAACCAAAACAAAAGCCAAACTAAACTGATTTCAGTTGAAATTGATCAAGTTTCACAAATGCTCAAATCGATTGGTTCAGTTCGGTCTGGTTTTTGCACAAAATCAAACCAAACCAAATCTATAAACACCCCTATTGGTAAGGGTGTTTATGAGATGAGATGAGATCAAGACACTCTTGTCTCGTATCATGTCCAAAATAAAAGATCAAAATTAAATTTTTATCCTGTATCCCGTCTTGTCCCGTTATGAATTGAGACGAGATCGGGATATCTCGCCGTTCTAATAAATTAGACAATGGTCAAAAAAAGTTTGAATAATAATATTCATTAAAATTTTAAATCATATGATTTATTAAGCTTAAAATCAAAACAACGCAAGTACATAAATTACAACAATTTAAAATCAATTATTGAATTATATTAATTATAACTACACATTATGATAGCAATTACAATTTATAAGTGATCTCTAGGTTAAAAGGGCAATAATAACAAACAAGCCAAGCATAACATCAAATTATTATTCTTCTACTCCAGTTGAGATGTGCTAAGTTAATTACTCTTGCAAAAATAAAACAAGAAATATGATATAAATAAAACTTATTAAATAGATATATATATATATAAATTATATTAATATAATTAATATATCATAAAGAAAGATATCACCCTGTTTACTCTATGTAATTAAAATCATTAATATAAAAAACTTTAGCTTTATGTAAGAATTGCAAGTATTGAAATTATAATTGATATAATTAATATAACTATAAATTATATTAATATAATTAATATATTTAATATATATTTTTAAAATAAAAAATAATATATATAATATTCAGGACGGGACAGGACGTTTTGATGGTAATCTCGTGTCCTGTCTTATCCTGAATTCCTTTTCTATCTCGTCCTAATTGCCTTTGGGCCGGATTGAGACCCATCTTAATATGATTTGAATGATATTCAGCCAATTGAAATGAGTACAAGCTAGAAACATATAGTTCTTGGTGTTAAAAAACCTTATTTGGTTTTTTTCAAAAAAAAAATAAAAATTTTACAATATATTTTATTTAATATTTTATTTGTAAAATAATATTAATGAGAAAAAGAATATAATAAAAAATAATATCTACTATAAAGTATTAATAATAAAGAAATTTTGAGATATCTTGCATTTTAAGATGTTAACTTTAAAAAAAAATTATAAATTAAGATGAGAGAAAATAGTTTGCGGGTAATATAATTAACATACATATTTCTTCCCCCACCTCCCCCCCCCCCAAAACAATTGACATGCATATTTCATGAATTGCGCAAGCGGCTCTCTAAGAAATACTAGTCTGTTCTGATATACTGTTCTGATCTTAATTAACATTATCTTGTATCTTTAGCCTGTTCTTTTTCGTCCACATCTACTTAGTCTCTAATTGAAAAATATAGAAATATGAAATTGAACGAGTTTTGTTAAATTAAGACATAAATTATTTTTAGCCTCAAAATGAAATTATTTCGTTGAGTTAGTAGCAATTTAGTATATAATATTTTCACTAATGATAATTATGGATTATTTTTTCGTCTTTAGAATAATTATTCAATTTATTTACTAGTTAATTAACTTATGGATAATTCTGGCAAAAAGAAAAATAAAAAAAAAGTTCTGGAAATCGGATAATATAAGAATAAGAAAGTGGGGCGGCAACTGGCATGTGCTATTTAATTAATTAATTAACTACTGTATGAAGAAGATTCATCCATTGGCGTGGGTCTCGAGAACAAGTCTGCGCCAGGAGCCACAAAATCTGAAAGGATTTCGAAAACGTTCCACGTGTCGTCTTTCTTACCACAATATCAAAAGTGTGGTGGCACGGACGCCGACGTGGCAATCCTCGTCGAAAATATCCTCTCCCCATTAATATTGTAAACGATGGCCCAGATTTAACCACGTCACCTTCTGCACAGAGCGGCCCAATGAGGGCCCACCTTTTGATCAAGCTCAAACTGACACACCCAGTGGGGGGGAGAGAAATAGATTTCAATGGGAGATATTTTTAGCGGTTTTCGCGGTTGTGAGCGAAAGCTGGTTTTCGAAGTATTCAAATTCTCTCTCTCTCTCTCTCTCTCTCTCTCTCTCTCTCTCGTCTTCCACTCAATTTTTGCGGACTTTTTAGATATTTTTGTTGTTTAAGGATGAGGTAGATTTTGCTTCCTATTCATTCTTTTTCTGATTTTCTCTCCTTCCTTGCTTCATTGCTGCTCAACGGTTCCTTCCTTTTATCTGCTTGATTCCCAAATTTTGACTTCTGTTTCATGCGTGTCTGCTTTTTATGGATGTGCTTGAGTCGTGCTATGCTGTTTGAGAATGGGTGAAGTGGTCGTGGCGACGTGTGAACAGGCGATGGAGGTCGGGTTGGAGACAGAGGAGGATCAGAGCAAGAAGATGGTGCGGTGGGAGAAGTTTTTACCCCGGATGGTGCTTAGAGTATTACTTGTGGAAGCGGATGATTCTACTCGTCATGTTATCGCGGCCCTTCTTCGGAAATGCAGTTACAAAGGTGATTTTACTCTCTCTGCGCTTTTTTAAGGAAGTGTTTATTTTGATTATAATGAATGATGGCTTCGTTTTGGTGATGTGATATTTGATCCATTTCACTAATGATGCTTTCTGTGAATTTTGCTGTTTCTAGCGTTGATTTCTGGACTTTTATTCCATTGCAACTTTTTTGACGAGGTCAAGTTTAATTTCCAAAAGCCTTGTTATGAAGATAATGTAATTCAAAAGTATGTGCTGCTTAGGAGAAAGTTTGCTTGGAAGGCCACATAGAACTTTTTATAGTTTCATTACTCACAAAACCAGCCCTGCTTTCCCTATCTTTCCATATCATTTTTTATCCCTGACATCTGCATGGATGAACGGAGCATTTGAACAAATGCAAACACTTCAATTCATTGTGAACTTGTGTTGGATCTTGACATCAAATTAAACCGTTATAGTACTATGAGTTTTGTTTGAAGAACATAAAAGCAGTGGCTTTGGCTGACTGTGATAATGGAGCCCTGCTTATGGTCTATATATTTTTGCAGTCTGTGTTTTTGTACTTTTAAAATATTCATCACTCCTTTTAAAATACTTCTCTCTTCAGTTGTTGGGAACCATCCCTTGCATTAATTAGGTTAACTTCATTTGTTTACCCATAATCGAAGGTTTGTGAAACACAGAGGGAAAATTCTCTGATTTCATGTTTTGCAATGATTAAATTTTAGAAGAGAAAAAATCTCTATCCATTTTTGGTGGAATGAAAAAATTTTCATGGACTCCTTCTTCTTCGAGGTTATAAGGAGTTATTGTTTCAGGAGGACTGCTTTAAAAGATGTTTGAAAGCTTTGAGGGCATTGTTAAAAATATTTCCTTCAGGCAGAGGTCGTTGGTAATTTTATATTTTCGTTGAATTTCTTAACATGCAACACTTTTGAACTTCATCTATGTGGTAATGCTTTTCCTTGCAGTGGCTGCGGTTCCTGATGGACTAAAGGCATGGGAGACGTTGAAGCAAAAAGCTTCTGAAATAGATATCATTTTAACTGAAGTGGAGTTGCCATCAATATCTGGATTTGCACTCCTTACTTTAATCATGGAACATGATATATGCAAGAACATTCCTGTCATAAGTAAGTTAAATCGAATGGTGAGCAGTCTTAATAGTCTATCTCTTTTAGTTTGATGAGTCTAATGGTTTCGGGTTTATTCTCATGGTTGTGCAGTGATGTCTACTCATGATTCAGTTAGTTTGGCATTGAAATGCATTTTGAAAGGTGCAGCTGATTTTCTCATAAAGCCTGTTCGGAGGAATGAGCTGAGGAACTTGTGGCAACATGTATGGAGAAGACATGAGGTATGTCATATTCTTCAATCTTCTGGTTATAATGCATTAATATTTTTCATTTTCTTTTTTGCATTGGCATACTTATGTGACATATATTTATCTATTTTCTTCCTCTTTGTTTAATTGTGTATTATTTGAACAGATTAGCCGGCAACCCCAAAATTTGACATTTCTGCAGAAAAAACTGGAAGCTGCTTCTGAAAATGATGCTGCAAGTAGTGGTTCTGTGGCTTCCACACAGAAAAGTAATGGACACCCTGAGAAAGGGAGTGAAGCCCAAGTAAGGTTCCCCACCTCCCCCTGGCCAAGTAGACCGAAGTCTCTCTCAGCATAAACTAGTAAAATTATTCATTAATGTCTCAGTATTTCAGGTTACTGTCTGTTTTGTGTGAAACAGGGAGAAAATTGTAAAATTTATAGAATTGTTTCTAACTTCTCCTTTTTTCTCTGTGCCTGACTTAAGTAACTTGTAATGGTTAACTCAAGCAACCCAGAACCTCTTGTACAATATATGTAAAAGCCACCTATCGCTTGAGGAGTATTACCTGTTAAGATTAAGTTGGCTTTATAAAAATTCACATAGAGACTACATGTTTTGCCAACTCTTCTGCAGAGCACTTGTACATCGCCAATTTTGGAAGCTGAGAGTGCATGCATGCAAAATATGCAGGGTACATCCTATGTGAAGAGTTCTTCCAATCTGAGCAACATTGACACGATGCAGCATGAAGACTCAACCATATTGGGATTGGAAAAGCTGTCAGTTAAGCATGACAATGAAGTTGGAGGTATGAAAATTCTTTTTTTTTTTTTTTGGTTTGGTCTTCAATCTTTGATAAAAACTTTTCTTTATTCTCCTCTTGACAATTTTGGCATCTCACAACGTATTTGTTGCAGAGAAATCAGTGGCATTGTTATCAACGGCAGCAAAGTTTGACAAGAACTTTAAATCAACAGACTCTGGGCAGGATCACGGACGTGATTGTCCTGAAAAGAAGAATCAAGTTGAAGTTCTTAGAGCAGAGCCAAGCAGAGACAATCCTGATGACACACAGATTCATGAATGCAACCATGGACTGGTAGAAGGAGTTATTGATTTGATTGCCACATTGAAGAATCTACCAGACATTTATGATGAAAGCTGTAATCTCAGTGGTGTTGGTACAAAGAAGGTTGATTTTGATCCACGATTGGAACTTTCTCTAAGACAAGATTTTCCTGGCAGCTCTTCGAAGCAAACGACTGACGAAAAACAGGCATTGAACCATTCAAAGGCTTCTGCCTTTTCTTGGTGAGTCCACTCTTAGCTAGTGATTTGGCAAGCTCTTAACTTATTTCAAAATACTGGACATAGATCACATAATATTTCCTCATGCTCTCGTAGAAATACATTTCAATCAGCCTAAATGGGGTTTGGATTTTTCTTGCTTTTCATCTAAACTTTTCTTTACTTATCCTTCATTCTTATTTACCCTGTTCTACTTGTACCTCTAGAGCTAATGAGGGTAGAAACTGAATAAAGGTACTGATATGGAGTAAAATATACTTGTGAGAGCCTGAGAATAGTCTAGAATATACATCGGAGAAGCTGACTAAATGGTAAACATAGCTATGCTTCTGAAGAGAGCATATTTTATGAAGTGTTGTATTATCATTTCTTTGTAATTTGAACAATCTTTGAATGATATTGTTAACAATTAAAGGAGTTTGGTTTCTCGAGTTTTGAAATTTCTAGATAAAATAATTTTCTCATACTGCATTTTTGTTAATTTTAAGATTACGCAAGTGCCTTTTACTTGCATTTTTTGCTATGTCGTTGGTACCCCAGTAAAAGAGATTGTTTACGCTTTTATCATTGAGGACGAGAAATAAGGATCACAAAAGCATTTATATTTAGTTTTTCTAATTCTCATGCAATTTTGTTTTATGGCAAAATCATATTTACAGGTATAACGGGTGCAAGTTTCCATCACCATTGGGAAGCTCTGCTAAAGCAGGTGGAAACAGGGGGAATTCTTGTGAAGCCAGTAAATTATCCGGAAGAACTGTTGGTACTTCCCGACAATTTGGCGGCACGAATCATACTTCAGAGAATAAGACAACCCTTGACATTGATCGGTTTGTTCAGGTCGAAAGACAGTTGTCAAACAGTCAACTTGGACCATTTCCTGCTGCTGCTGTTACTTCTGATAATAAGCCTACTGGGTACGGATATGGTTTTCCAATGTTCTACGCGCAATCTGATGTTCATTCCACGCAAGTTCCAAAACCTAACTGCCCGAAAGAGAGTTTTCCTTCTCCCATTCTCAAAAGTAACTCTTTCCAGTCCAATCCTGAAAGTTACAATTCAGAACAACGTTATCACTGTTCTGATGATCCCATCTGTACTTCTCGTGATAAAACTGCAAATGAAAAGAGCAATTTGGATCCTGCCGGGCGGCATTCTTCTGCTGTTGATCAGAGCACTAGTAACACCTCATGCCATGATACTGCAAATCAGAATAATAATGATGATGACAATACTAGTGCATATAAACTCGCATGTAAGATTGATGGAAATGCTTCTTCAGCTGCAGTGGTTAAGAGAAACCCTGAAAATTATGGGGACAGTGGCCATAGTTATGATGGATATAGAGGGACAGATTCTCATTGTCCCAGCCAAAGAGAAGCTGCTCTAACGAAGTTCCGAATGAAGCGGAAAGAGAGGTGCTATGAGAAAAAGGTACTGCAACGAATTTTGCAGCTACTTCCACAATGAGATACCATTGATTCAATTATCACTTCATGATGCCATCGGCAGTTCTAACTTCTTACAAGTTTGGTAACTCCAATGGCTTGTTTCACTGCGTATCTCACGATCTTGAATCTGATAACGGTCTTGCCTAACTCACTTTGACATACTGACTCAAACGCATTGTCTGAAGCATTGTTAGATGATTAATGCTTAATTTTCTTTTACAGGTCCGATATCTAAGCAGGAAAAGACTAGCAGAACAGCGTCCTCGGGTTAAAGGGCAGTTTGTGCGCCAGATGCATAATGATGATCATCCCGTTGCTGATGTTGATGGTGGTTCCTGAAGTTTGTCTTATGTCTTACTCCATTGCATTGCAGAGTTCAACATTGATTTCTGTGAAGGATTAGCCGTAGAGTTTGTGTGGCTGGTGGAAACTTATTCTCTCGTTTTTTTTTTTGGGTAGTGTGAGGCAAGAGAGTTAGGATGATAACTTACAAGGTAGTGGTTTTGTCGTTCTTAGTGGTTTCATTTAGCTGGTCAGTCAATGATAAGTTTAGGGTTGTAATTATCAAGTGAGATACTGGGATTTCTTTAATTTCCTGATTTTACATAATTGTATATGCTTTCCCCCGATGGGTACTGCTAATTCATGGCCATGGGTTTGATTTCTCATTAAGCAGTTTACTGGTGCTGAAAAGAATTGGTAATTCACTAAAATTATTTGAACCAGATTTATCTAGCAGTATCTATAAAATTAATTTTTTTCTGTTTTTAAGAATATAAATGGAGGCTAAAAGCCCAGCAATTAAACAACAGGTCAACACGCCCGTTAAAACATTTTGGGAACATCAAATCTTTTGTTTTTGCATTGGGTTGGCGATTCTGTCAAAATGTACAAGCTTAACTCAATATCTTCTAGGTCATGCGCCAACCAAACTGCAGAAGTATTGGATTGTGTTTGGTTTGAAGGAAAAGGAATGGAGCGGGGGGAAGGGTTTTAATGATGTCTTACTTGATTTTGTTTGAAGGTTTATAAATGGAGGCTAAAAGCCTAGCAAAACATTCTGGGAACATCAAATCTTTCGTCTTTGCACTGGGTCGGCAATTCTGTCAAAATGCACAAGTCTAACTCCATATCTGCTAGGTCATGTGCCAACCAACTTGCAGAAGTATTGGACTGTGTTTGGTTTGAAAGAGAAGGAATGGAGGGGAGGGGAAGATTTTAATGATGTCTTATTTGATTTTGTTTGAGGGGAGGAGAGGGGATTTTAATTATATGTTGTTTGGCTTGGGAGGGAGGAGGGAAAATAATAATTAATTTGCTATTATATTCCTTAGTTTACTTTTAAAAGAACTGTTTCTTATATTAAATATTTTTTCACCTTAATTAAATTAAATTACAACTTTTAAATGTTGCGCATTATTAATAAATTTTATATTAATTCTTCTTCTTTCACATGGGAGGAAGATTTAGAACAGGAAAGTTATTCATTTATTTATTTTTTGTCCAGTATGGGAGGAAGGTTTAGAACAAACTTTCTCTGTTATTTCACCTTTTAATAACTTGACATCAAAATTTTTCGAGTAAATAGATGGGAAGGAAAGAACGCATATAGAAATATGTGTTTCGTTACGTCTTCTATCTTCAAATTTTAGCAATTTTTTAATATCAGCACCATCCATGACACTCCACTTGTATCTGATATTTTATTCACATGCTAGGAGGGAAGGTTTTGTTTTTTAACACAAGTGCATTTATAAAATATCAATAAAAAACTGAGGGCAATATAGTCAAAATTTTTACCTTCCTCCAAAAATACCCAAATTGAATGGGAGCAATATGAGGTGAGAGAAGAGAAGGTTCCCCTCCTTTTCAAAATTTTTCAACTAAATAAGGGGAAGGGAAGGGATTATCTCTCCTTTCCTTCAAAATCTCCCAACTAAATGCATCTTTGAAATTTTGAAAACAGCTTGTAAAATATTTCCTAATCTCGCTTTCCCATTTCCTAATCTCTTCAGCAATACAAGTGCAGGGTGCTTTCTAAGCATAACCGAAATGTAAGAAGTATATTAGTGTGTTTTGGGGAAATGGTCAATTACACGTATTATGTGTTTTGGGGAAATGGTCAATTACACGTGTAGCATCTGAACTACAACACATTATGTAGGGATAATAATAAGTAATTTGCTATTATTTCCTAGTTTACTTTTAAAAGAACTGTTTCTTATATTAAATATTTTTTTCACCTTAATTAAATTAAATTACAACTTTTAAATGTTGCGCATTATTAATAAATTTATATTATTTCTTCTTCTTTCACATGGGAGGAAGATTTAGAACAGGAAAGTTATCATTTATTTATTTTTTGTCCAGTATGGGAGGAAGGTTTAGAACAAACTTTCTCTGTTATTTCACCTTTTGATAACTTGACATCAAAATTTTTCGAGTAAATAGATAGGAAGGAAAGAACGCATATAGAAATATGTGTTTCGTTACGTCTTCTATCTTCAATTTTAGCAATTTTTTAATATCAGCACCATCCATGACACTCCACTTGTATCTGATATTATTCACATGCTAGGAGGGAAGGTTTTGTTTTTTACACAAGTGCATTTATAAAATATCAATAAAAACTGAGGGCAATATAGTCAAAATTTTTAACTTCCCTCCAAAAATACCCAAATTTGAATGGGAGCAATATGAGGTGAGAGAAGAGAAGGTTCCCCTCCTTTTCAAAATTTTGAGAGATAGATGCATTGTATTTAATCTTGAGCATAGAGCTGGGAAAACAGGCTAAGTCCGTTAGGCTAGACCATTTAAATCTGTATAACAATAAGGTCGGATTTGTAAATAAAAAAATAAAAGGATAAATCGAGCTAGCCCTTTTAAACCTATATATACTTTCTTTTTAATTTTCATAACTTTGATTCTTTTGGACTAAATCTTATTCTACATCACATGTGAGCCCATATTTGTTAAAGAATGTAGGTAAAAAAAAATCTTAAATCTCTTAATTCATCTAGATCTCTCAATCTCATACCTCAATCTTTTAATCTCATATGATTTAGATTGAGTGTTTGTTGGCTTAACATTCATTACTTGGTGACTTGTTGTCATTTCTTTTGCGTTTTTAGTTCATTTAAATGTTGTTTAGTTAGTTTTTTTATTATTTTTTTGATTGGGTATTATTTGGAATAAAGAAATTTTTTGTTTGATAAAAAATTTAAAAAAATAATAATGATTAAAATGATTTGAAATCTATAAGTCCAATCTTGAGCTCATTATATCAAGGGTCAAACTTCACATCTCAAAGTTACAAAGAGAACTCAATTTAAACGGATAAACTTTTTTAAGTCCTAGCTTGTCAAAGGGCATGCCCATTTTCCTAACTTTGTTGGAAATAAAAAGTCCATTTCATTCAAATAATTTGGCCTGAAAACATAAAAGGAGTCGTTCAAACATTATAATGGATGTATTTTCCTGTGTCATGACATGACATGATGACAGTAGTGAGTTACCCACATATAAATAATCCACAGTCGAGCTTTTTTATTCTATTCTAATTTCTAAAACTCCATCTGCTTATTAACCCGTCAAAATTCTTCTCAAGCCATAGTTTTGTCACGCAACACATTTGCAGTCTCTTCTTTCTCCCTTCCCTCTCAACCAATATTCTCTATTCTTTGTCCCTCCCTGTAAAAAGCAAAAGCAAAAAGAAGCTCTCTAGTAAAATATAGGCTATATCCCAAAGCATTAATAACATCACAAAACGGATCATTCTGCTTTAATTCCAAGTTACCCGATGATCAATGGCAACCATGCATGTGTCCTCAACAATCACCTTACCTATGACCCGTTTGGTAATCTGCTTCTACTTGAGCTCCAAGTGACCCGATTCCCTTTCCTGTTTTTATATGATAACTTTGAATTCTCTGCTCCATCAATTCAGACTCACTATCCTCTACTTTTAACATTGTTCGCTAGCCACCACCACTCTGTCTCTTTCCTAAGTCACATTCATACACAGACACACAGTCCCTTTCAACCTGCTTCTTCACTATATCAATGGAGGATCATCATCAAGTTCCTCCCCCTAGAGAACGCCCCAACCTTCGCCAAAACCAAAATTATCAGCCCCCACCGACCCCTGTAAAGCCCATGTCCAAGCCCACGGATTCATCAAGCTACCGGCCGGACGAGCCCAACCGGCGGGCCCTCTGCACCTGCATCACCACCGTCGTCCTCCTTGTTGGCCTCCTGATCTTTGTCCTCTGGCTCATCTACCGCCCCTCCAAGCCCCACTTCGCGGTGGTCAGTGCCGCCGTCTACGGCCTCAACGCCACCACGCCGCCGCTGATGTCAACCTCCATGCAGTTCACTATCGTCATACAGAACCCCAACAGGCGCGTCGCGATCTACTTCGACACCCTCAACGCCTATGTGTCGTACCGGAGCCACCCCATCACAACGCCGGTTGCGTTTCCGGCGCTTTACATGGAGGAGCACAGCTCGGTGTCTCTGTCTCCAATGATTGGAGGGTCGCCGGTGCCGGTTTCGCCGGATGTGTCTAATGGGTTGGCAATGGACGAGGCGTATGGTGTGGTGGGGGTGAGCGTGATCATGCAGGGCAGGCTGAGGTGGAAGACCGGAGCTATAAGAACTGGGCATTATGGGATTTACGTGAAGTGTGACGTCATGATGAGCTTGAAGAAAGGGGTCACCGGTCAGGTCCCTCTGACCGGAGCTCCGGCATGCTACGTGGATATATGAAGAAGATTCGTGCTACTATGGAGTGCCGAAACAGTTCGTTAAAGAGCTACATAATGTTAATTTTCTTATTAATCACTGCCTCCCATGTATTCTTCATTTTCCTTCTCTTTTTTCGGTTTCATACTCGCAATCATATTCGTATTTGTATTTCCGTGACAAATATTGTACTTCAATTTTCTTATATATATATATATATAATATAGTACAGCACAAAGTAAATTGTATCTGCAATGCTTGTCTTCTACCTAACCAGCTAATTGATCTAAATAATACTGGAGGTAGTGAGTGGGGGAGTCAATTTGTTAAGAATGGAATTTGTCTTGTCATTTTAATTTACATAATTTATAGTTGACAAGTTATTCCTGGCTCTAGCTTGTTAATTAAGTAGTTTCTTGCACTTAGCTTGGTCTTATTAGTATTTCCAGTTTAAATATACTTGTATGGATCACGTATCTAATTTTAATTTAATAATAAAAAATTAGAGTTCATGAATCTTGTCAAATGCTTGAAAATATTTATAGTGTTATTTTAGTTGACAGTTATTTTTTTTTTTAATTCTCCGCGCCTTCTATATTGATTTTGACAAGTCAATTATCATATGGATTGAGAAGTATACAGTAATTTAAAATTTTCACTCCACAATTTGAACCAACTGTATAAAAGTTCCCTTAGTAAGCGTAAGGATAAGAGATTCTTTTCTGCGCCCAATAAATCAAATCAAAATCTACGATATTTATTTTATTTTTTTGTTTGGTTGGAGAACACAAACATGTTTTTTATGTAGAAAATTATTATTTATTTTATTTTTATTTTTCAGTACTAGATGAGTGGGAAATTCTCCCTCTAATCCTATATAGAGTACAAGAAACAAATAGCAAATTTATAAAAATCAAAGGGATTAGCTAAAGGCGAATAGCTCATGAATAGTTAGCCTCCAAAACTTTTAATGCCACTCATGAGCCTATTTACTTTAATTTTAATGATTGGAATGAGGTGAACTTTTTAATAATTAATAATTAATGATATTCATGAGCACTCTTGTTGATTTGAGTGGATCAGGTTTGATAATTATTACTGTTGTTTTGAAAAAAAAAAAGAACTGAATTATTGGTTCGCCACCCAACATAGGCATGGAATGGAAGTAAGATTCTTTTTTTCTTTTTCTTTTTTTAATAAGGGAAGCCAGATTCCGAGAGTAAAGCATTTGTACAAGTATCTGATTCTGCGTTTCAGCTTCAAAATTTTGATGTGACTGATCAGGGTGCAGCAGCACGAACCTCACCTCCGCTTCAGCCTTCAGAATCAATTTTCATATCATTTACTTAATTTTTTTAAAAAATAAAATAAAGTTGATCGTCCCGGGGACAAATAGTAATGTGGATTTACAATTTGGGCCGCATACAACATGGGTAATGGGCTGGGCCACAAACCTACCCTTTTGATTTTTGAAACAGCGGGTCCTCTCACAGAAGATAGTATCCGCAAATTTGAATTTTGACTGGGGAATTAAAAAATGGAAGTGTTTGAATTTTATTTTATCTTATTAGGAGAAAAATAGGACACGGGACCGCAAGACGGCAAGGAGTTGCATAAAGAAGAAAGAGACGGTAACATTATCACAAAGAGACAAAAGTGAAAAAGTGGTGGACTCTCATCGTATCAACATCAATATTCAATCCACACCTGTCCGGCAGGCAGCGCCACATGTTTCGTCAGACAAGATGCATAGTTTAATCACATTCATTTTCGTTTCAATTAACCTTATTTTATTCTTTTATATTCCTCTAATCTTATATATAAATGATTTTTAACATATTTTATTAAAATTAAAAAATTAAAATTCATTAATGTTATTTAAAAATTTAATAACTTTTTAATTTTATTTTTGTTAAAGCATATACTTTAATAATATATTTTTTCAATATTTAATAGTAGCATAAAAAACTTATAATCAAAATTAATGAAATGATTTTTATAAAAATCTCTTTTACGTTATTTTATTTCTCTTTCTTTACTACTCGAAGCATCCGACCTTTTCTTGGTGCAGGGAGGCGAGAGCTGGGAACTTGCTTACTTGAATAACATGCCTATTTTAATATGTTTTTTTTTAAGTGAAAAGAGAATTGAAATAATCATAATATAATAATGAAGTGTATAAAAATATTTTAAAACATTTATAATTTTATTTTTTTAAAAATAAATTTATAAAATACTATTATTGTATTTTATTGATATACGTAGTCTTATCTCAATTATTTTTAATTGTGTTCTATTCCCTTCATTTTTATTTGTAGAAAAAATTATTACTTTTTACTTTTTTTATATAAAAAAATTACATATTTTAATAAGCATTTATTATATTTTTTTAAATCACTTCTCATAATTTATATTAATAAGAAATAATTAATGCATATTTATGTTGATAAATATAAGGTATTTTAGTTCAATTTTTTATCCTCAGACATAATTATTATGATTAACCAACATTTTCAAACTGTGTAATACAATTTTTTTCTAATATAGAAATGGAGGGAGTATTATGCTTTATCATTTGAGATTGAGACAGAGAAGTATATCTTTCATTAATTTTTATAATTTTTTTAACCCGTACACTATACTTAAAAAAATGGTCAATTAAAATTCCAATTATCATTTATTTTAAGTCAAAATAACAGTACAATTAGAAAGATTTATAATCTCTTAAGAAACAAATTTTTCAACTAAATGTCTCAGAACGTGAAATAGTTTTCAAATGTCCAGTATTGTAGATGGGAGAGAAGTATTCAACACTAAACTAGTTAAATGTATTGGTTTCTCAAACTTATTTAATATTTTGAAAATATTATTAATCACATTCATTTGTATTAATCTTTTTTAATATTTTTTCAGGTAAAATATTTTTCAATATTATCTCTATCATAATCAACCAACAATGTCCATACAAAAAGCATGCTTAAAAAAATTACGGAATTTATCAACTTTGCAAAATGACTTGCAAATAAAAAAAAATTTAATATCATAGTTAGGTCATGATGCGTCCATGGACATGTTAGATCGCTGAAGGAAATTAAAGAAAAGTCCAATGAAAAGGAACAAGGCTGCTTGGTGAGCTAATACTTGAGATAGATATTTATTTAAATATTGTATGATAAAAATCCAAACGAAATGAGTAGAGAGACACAGGATCAGCAGAACCCACGACCCTCTCTAATCTTTTAATTTTTTTTAATCAAAATGTAAAGATTACATTTTTTTCAGCCTTTTTAAGTTAGCATATATTATAAAGTTTTAAAATATAAATGAAATTCTCATTTCAATTCTACAATAATTATATATATATATATATAGTCCAACAATTTTTGATTATTTTGAAGATATAGTTGTTTATAAAATCTACTTAATTTTAACAATATAATGTTACAATTACATTTAAGTATTGATGTCATTTGATTTTGTTATCTTTTATGTTTGATGAAAATAATTATAAGAATTATTTAATAAATTTTGTCAAGCACTACACAAAAAATTTCATATATATTGAATAACATGTACTTGATATCCATCATAAAATTACTTACTCAAAAGTTAAGAGATTATGGCTAAAATATGTTACTCTAAAAAAAAGTAATTTTTATGTAATAATCAAGCTATTAAAATTTATTATATGAATGATTTTACTATAATATACTTAGATCTCATCAATATAAAGAATTTGGGACAATTGAATATCATTATCGTGTTAATATATTTATTTACTAAAATTATTAATTAAAAAATTAAATAGTAATTCGGTAAGTAAGTAATAGAGTTTTTATATTAAATAAAATTTTAAATCCCATTTCAATTCTACAATATTATATATATATATATATAGTCCAATTATTTGATTATTTTGAAGATATAGTTGTTATAAAATCTACTTAATTTTAACAAAATAATTTACAATTACATTTAAAGTATTGATGTCATTTGATTTTGTTATCTTTTATGTTTGATGAAAATAATTATAAGAATTATTATTAATAAATTTTGTCAAGCACTACAACAAAAATTTCAATATATTTGAATAACATGTACTTGATATCCATCATAAAATTACTTACTCAAAAGTTAAGAGATTATGGCTAAAATATGTTACTCTAAAAAAAAGTAAATTTTATGTAATAATCAAGCTATTAAAATTTATTATATGAATGATTTTTACTATAATATACTTAGATCTCATCAATATAAAGAATTGGGACAATTGAATATCATTATCGTGTTATATTTTATTTACTAAAATTATTAATTAAAAAATTAAATAGTAAATTCGGTAAGTAAGTAATAGAGTTTTTTTTATATTAAAAAATTTTAAATCCCAAGAATGCATTTAAATTATTCAATACTCATGGGAAGGATGAAATCTTCACTAATTTAATGATAGTTTATATTGAGAAGAAAATTGCTAAAAACTTTATTGTAGACATAATAATTAATTATTCTTTTGCCATGAAAAATTGATGAGCAAAACTTAAAAAATAAAGGCATTTATTTATTTTGACTGTATGTATGTAACATTGAATATAAATATATACCTTAAATTTTTTTTATTATGTTAGTGATATATATAAATTTAATTTTCTTTTGATTATTATATATGTTGCCATTTTGGCCTTCTTAATAAAATATTATAGCTTTATCCCTTGCAGGAAAATTACAATTAACCAACCAATCATCACACAAGCACACACGTATGCCTCTTACATGTGAAAAATATAGTCTATGGTGCTTTTTTCCTTTTTATCAATAAAGAAGAAATGTATAATGAGTTTAAAAGCATGTTGTGATCTTGATGAGCTTTAAGAACCCAACTCATAAACTTTTTTTGGAAAGAAGAAGAAGAAGAAATGTATAGATGATGGAGGAGGGAAGGACGATGGGCATACAAACACACATGCATTTCATCCTGCACGTGTTGAAAGCTTACACACAATTATACCATGTTCATGTGTTTTATCGATATCAAATTTAATTATCACATGCATATAGAACAACATTTCCTCCAATTCGTTCTTGCCATTGAAACAGAGTTACAATATTGTCTTGTGAATTTGTCACCGGCGCAGAACTTATTGGGAGAATTACATATACACACTTATAGAATTAAAATAAATTAATTACAGAGGTTCCATCTGCTTGTAAGTAATTTAAATTAACAAGTAAATATAAATGTTGACTTATATATAAATGGATTGAAAAATAATTAATTTTCTTGTTTGGGACCTAGTTATGTATAATTCTCCAACTTATCTGATACATCTTATATCCATCAATTAAAGCCTTTGAAGTTTGATCCATGAACTAAATTTTCAGTCAATCCATGGCACAACATTTCAAAGCGAAATCCGTCTGAAGTGATAGTGCTGGCTTCTTTGTGTCCATAGTATAAACACCATGACAGTTTATTTGGTAAAAGAATAAAATGACTCTTAAATTATAGATCTAAGAATATTTAGGACTCTAAACTTATTTTTTATATAATATCTCTCTTAATTTTTAAAAATGGTGCAATCTGATCCTAGAAGTTAATTTTAACTATTAATTGAATAGATAATTATAGAAAAAAACCTTAAAATATAACAAAGGACCAAAAAGGAAGGACCCAAAAAATAACAAAAATGACAAAAAAAGTTACTAATTGATTTTTTTTTGTAATTTTTGATATTATTTTCTAATTAATTAACAATCAAAGCTAATTTTTATTGACGGTAGGAGTTAGACTGTATTATTTTTAAAAGCTCAAGGAAACATTGCACTAAAATAAATTTAAAATTTCAATCATTCCTAAACTTACAGTGTATGAGTTAATTTGCTCTTTTACCGGTTTAATTTTATTAGCTCTTTGTTTTTTAGGAAAATTACATTCAAATCTCACTCATACAATATATTATAATTCTCTTAAATTTAATTATTAATAGATTCGAGAGTAATTAATTATATTAGGCGTCACTTTCAAATAATTCTCTGTTTTTTTTTTATTTGGAAAGAAAAGGTCCATTTTCTTACCTCCTCGATAAACGTGGAAACGAAGAAACTAATATGAATATTTCCTTCATTCCTATTTTCAAGTCATATTTAATTAATTTACATAAACAAAAAATTTAATTAAAATAAGTTATTTTTAGATTACCCCGTCTTTTTAGAATAAAAAAGAAGGTGACTAGTATAGGAAAAAAAAGTATTGATATAATACTCCCTCCATCTTAAATTATAAAATACTTTTAGATAAAATCTCACATATTAATAAATTTTATTAAATATATTTAAAAATATTATATTTCTAAAATAAGAATATAAAATTTTAAAAAAATACCCCTCATTTAATATATTAAAATAAAATGGATGAAAATTAATTATATAGAAAAAAAAGATAATATTAAAATTAGTTTATTTAATGAAACTTTAATCTATTCAAAGTATCTTATATTTTGAGATGAAAAAACTTTTTCAAAAGTATCCTATAATTTAAAAACGGAGGGAGTACTATATTATAAACTATTTTATCTCTCTTTTTTTTTGTTAAAATATATTCTCTTTAATCTTTAGTGTAAGACACTTTCAACTATTTATACATTTTAAAAAAGTTAAAAAAATTATATGTACTTTCATTTTTATTCTTGATTTTAAAAGATGATATAACTACATTAAATACTTTTATGTTAATCAAAAAAGGATAAAATTTAAAAAAAATTTAATTACCATAAAGTATCTTGAATAAAAAATATTTCTAGAATAAGTCTTATAAATAAAATCAGAAGGGAGGTTATTACTATCCTTTATCATAATACTAATACTAATATTAATATCATCAATTGACATCAATATCAATATTTAATATAAAATATAAATTTTACGATAAGTTGGAACATTTTAGTGTGCTCGCCTAGTTGTTGAGTGTTAATAACATGCCATATCTCTGTTGGCCAACTCGCGGACCAAAATTAAATATTGCATGGGTTTGATATCTACAACACAATGTATGTCCCCCTCCCAATCTTCTGGAATCAATAAATTATATATTCCATCCATCTGAAATTATGAGGTACTTTTGAAAGAGTTTTTTTTTATCTCAAAATATAAGACACTCATATTTTTATTTTAAAAATATAAATATATGTAATGGGGTTTATTAGTATGTTTTTGTTTAAAAATGTCTTATAATTAAAAAGGAGGGAGTATTAAAACATAAAAATTTAAAAATAAATAATAAATAAAATAATTTATTTTCAATTTAAATAATATAATAACTCATTTTTGAAAGAATCTCATAGTTAATTTCAAGCCATTTTCAACAGCTAAAAGCAAGGACCAGCTTTAAAAGCAAGAACCAGCTTGGCAGCTTAAAAAGAATATGTGATAAAAAAAGACGAAAAAGAATAATATGGGCATATCCATACACCTTTTAAAAAGTTTTGCGAAAACATTTTGCTTCGAACACCGAAGCACGAGAAATAGATTTTGTGGACATAAAAACCAACCTTTCTTGTAGTAATGGCAATCATGAGGACAGATCCTCTCAATTAGATTGCAACTTATACAATAATAATTGTAATTTGTTCTTGCAACCACTCATAATTGACAAGACTGCCAGCCACTTTTTCAAAGTTGAGATAATGGGGAATCAACTCTAGCTTTTAAACTTTCATTCAGGTTAACGTACATGAATACATGTATAATAATATAATCATGATAAAATTTAAGATTATATGATAAATTTAATTATTTTAAATACTATTATAAAGCATTAATAATATAAAACATTTTTAGACCTCAGCAAAATATAACAGAAGTATAATAAAATAATAAAATTTATAATAAATTCTACTATTTATAAATCACAAATAATGTGATTCATTTGTTTAATTTTATGAAATCTAAGAAAAGTGTCTACTTTAGGAATAATGTAAGTTTTATAATTTACATTTTTCACATAGAAAAATTACATGAGAAATAGGAATCACAAAATTTTATAAATCATAACGATCACATATGCACCTTCTACTTCTTCCCTATATTACAAATAGTAGAAGAGCTAACTTTCTTTAAAGATAAATGGCTCATTTGGTAACAAGGAAATGGAGAGAGAGAAGTGAAAGTAAAAGTGAAACTAATATTTTCACTTGTTTAATATGATAGAAGCCAATTTCACCAAATTTGATGGAACCGATTCCACCACCAGACCTAAGGAACTGGGTTTCATCTCTCTAAAATTTTGCTTGCTGGTCATTTTGCCCCAATACCCCTCTCTCCTTCAAGCAATCTAGTCACAGTGGCAAAAATGATGGAAGACCATGGATGGTGATTGATCTTTCAGTGACAGCTCTGGCTCTGGCTCCCATGGCGGCAACATCATCTGTGGCTATTGTTAACTCTCCTCCTTCTCTAGCCATTAAGCCATTTTGTGATTGTCGCTGCAGCAGGTTTTGTAGTGTAGAGAGAGATTCATGAAGTCAAGGAAGGTGATGATTTTCTTTTTTCTTTTTTAAATTTTTAAAGGCATTTTAGACTTTTTAAACATACAAATATATTTATTAAATAAAATTTTTATCTCACGTTCTACCAAATAAACTTTTAAACCTCATCTTCATTTTCATTTTTACTTTCACTTTCATTAAAGACAATTATCTGTGCCAAACGGCACAAAAAAGTGAAGGCCGAAGGGCATCGGCCGCCAATGGACTATGTCTTTATGCGCCGATTCTCATTGAACACAATGGATGACACGTGTTTAAAAAAAATTAAAAAAATAAATATTGCATGATTTATTTACTATTTATTTTTGACGTATTATACAACTATTTAAATAATATATACTAACAAGCATCAGTCTTAGTTAAAAGGAGTTATAACTATTTAAGCATGAAATCTTGAATTCAAATCAAATATATGCAAAAAAAAAAAAAAGAACTCCCTCTAACTAAACATGATAATATTTGAATAAACCATAACTCATTTAAACGAGAAAAATTGTGTTTCATGAAATGTGAAATACAATTTAATTTACATATGACACGGTTACGATGTTGAAATGTAAAAGTAATTTTTTCCTGATCATAGCAAACTATAGGAGGGGAAAGTATCCCATGTCATAATACCGTATCATAAAACCCTATAATATCATTATTTGATAGATAATATATTAAAAATATTAATCATTTGGTCTTATAATTTTGACTTATTTATAATTCAATTCTTAAACTGTAACTCATTATAACTTAATTCTTATAATTTTAACTTACTTGTAACTCAATTCTTAATTTTTGTCTTTTGTACTTTAATTTTTATAGTTTCAACTATTTAAATATTAGTCACTGTATTTTTTAAAAAAAATTATAAAGATTAAAAATATTTTAAACCTTTAATATTTATATATTTAAAGATTAAAATATTATTAATAATATATTTTAAACTTTTAATATTTATAATAATTTGAATTTATATTATTTATAACATTAGTAATAAATTATAAATATTAAAATTATGTTAAAATCTATTACTAATACTTTTATTAAACCCTAAGCCCTTTTAATCTTTATAAATATTATAAATCTTAAAGATTTAACATATTTTTAATCCTTATAATTTTATTTTTTAAAATATGATGATCAATATTTAAATGGTTGAAATTATAGAAGCTGAATTACGAGAGAAAAAATTCAAAACTTCAGTTACAACTAAATTAAAACTATAATAACTAAATTATAACAAGTTAAAATTCAGGAATTGAGTTATAATTGAGCCAAAACTATAGGGATGAAATAATTAATTTTTCTTAACATAATTAATTAGACAAACTTTGTTACAAATGTTTTAATATTGTATCAGGTTGAAGAACAAAGACTATGTAAACGATTAACATAATGAGTTCAAAAAAAATATATATATATATATATATATCTATATAGTGATACCAATTAATCATCTTAAATGAACATAATTTGTCTTAAAAAATTATCTGTTTTATATTTTCTAATTGAATAAAATAATGGATTTAAAAAGATTATACTTACAAAATATATTTTTATTAAATAAGTTAATATAAAATATAAGAAACTAAGCTTGGCAATAAAATCTTCTGCTAATAATTGGTCTATGCCAAACAGATTACATGAATCACGTAGGTTTTTTTGGGTTTTTCTCTCTTATCCAAAATATAAATATTTTTTCTCAACTAATCTTTATTTAAAATATAAATAACTTAGTACATTTAATTTTTTTATTTTACTCTTTATATTTATTAATTTAAATTTTTATATAAATATGTTTCTCAATCATCATAAAACATATTGATAATAATTGATATTAGGAGTAAAAAAAATATATATATATTTTGATGAAAATAAAAAAATTATTAGCACGCAGATTTTCCTATTTATACGACGTAGTACATGGTAACTTCACCAAAGCCTGCTTCAGATTCGTATTCTTGTTCTTGGAATCAGGTATCAACTACTCGCTTATTGCTAAGCTCATCTCAAGAGTATGCCAGAGGATCCCGAAGAACCGTATTACTTTTTCTCTTCGTAGAGAGAAAAAAGAATTCGGTTTAAGGAGTCGTCTATTTATATCATTAGTCTTCGCATTTGTTGATTAGTTTGTGCAATGATTTATCTCTTGCGAGTCACCCACTTTCCACCTCATTTCTGTTTGTCTTTTTCCTTTCTTTCTGAGATACTTTAATCTACGCGCAAGATGATTGAGGTATATTCCTGAATTTCTTTCATCTTCTTCCCGTCTTTTTCAGATTCCATTTTATCAATTCTGCTTCGATGTTTTCCCCCATTGCTGGCATAACTGTGGGGTGAATGATATAAATATTTGAACCCAAGATTGGTGCTTGAAGATGCAAGAACAAGCTCAAAGCCAAGTGATTATCAGTACTAGCAATGTAAGATTCATTTCCCTGTTTTATGTCGTTCAGTTATTGGATTAATGGTTTCCTTTGCTCTTGTCGGAAAACTTAAGGCTTTATTGTTAGTTGTATGCAGAATCGGCTGGTGACAATTTGTCTGATTAACTATTGTTTGGTGATTTTTGTTTTTCTTGTTTGAGCGAGTCTTCTTTGTTTTTCTTTTTTAGACTTGTAACTTTGTGAGTGTACTTTGTCACCAATCTCAAGATCATTGTGGTTTCTGTTCGACATTAAAGTGCATGTGAGAGCAAGACGTCGAGTTGCCTAATCAATTGAATAAGTACCGTTGCTTTATTTCTCTTCCTATGTTCATCTAGGAGCATCTTTTAGATAAAACCTTTCAACGCTGGCACTCGCTGAAAAAGTCCATGGTGCTTGTTTCTGAGAGCAATTATTTGTGGTGTCAAGCTGCAGGTATTGTTTGCTGTGTCGGTTATGCGAAAAAAGTGTTATTTTTGTTCTTACTTTCCTATAACATGCCAATATTTGTTATGTTGTTTTTGCGATCCAATATTGCTTTTGTTGATCTATAAGTTGACGGCACACTTTATTTGGTGGTCATGGGTTGACATTATCTTGTCAGTTTGAAGTATATCCTTGACAGTTTTGCCTTGTTGCTTATTATGTATGGCTACTTCACTCCAATTTTTATGACATGCTCACTACAACTTACAAGCAAAATGATGAATTCAAAGAAGGAATTGATCTTAAAACTCATACACCATGCACTTTCTTACCATATGGCTATGCTTTTTTTCCCATTAGCTTCTGTAATCTGAAACTTCCTTTTAGTTCTCTGTTGCCTGGAATGCGTGAAGCTCTGTTGAAGCTCATCAAATATTAATAAAAGTGGATGCTTGCTTGAACCAAAATTATTCTTGCTTGCTGTTTTGCTTCCTTACGATAATGTTACAGTTTTGATGTTCAATTGCTGGTGACATGCAATTAAACTAAATAAATAAGCACATGTTCCCCCCCTTAAAATGTGATTATATATATATATATATCTATATTCTTTGAGAAGGATTTTACAGAATTAAAATTTTATCCTCAGTGTGTTTCAGAATTATCTCTAGCATTTGATGACTTGTTGGGTTTTATATATGAGGCGATCATTCATGTTAATAATTTTTGTTGGTAATTTCTTACAGCCATATACGTACCCTTTTACTTGATGTTTATATCCAATGGGTTGATGCATCATCAAGACTGTTAGTTTGCTTCTTTCCGGACTAGGGATTTTTGGTCAAGACATTAGATTATTAGCACTTGTATCTGTTCACCATTGGTTTGGAAGGGCTTATTACTGTGCCTGTCTGTTACTGTCTACCAAACTTGATGTTTCGTTCTCTCTCAACTTCAATTTTGTTCTTATTTTGGGGTTGAGCAGAAATATTAATATCTTTTCAATGTGCAGAACGGTGACTTTTGGTTTTTCTCATCCTATACCTGTTGTTTAGGAGTTTAAATATCTGTAATGCCACATGATCCAGTATCTGTTATTGTGTAACATCTGAAATTAGTGTTGCTCTTGTCTATCTTGTCAACAATGCATTGCTTGCTCTACGGTCATTTAAAGATATATTGTTCAAGTGTCAAGACTGCTTGAGGTCTACTTATTTCATTATTATCCTGCCTAAGTAATCTTAAATATATGTTCTAGTAATTTAAAGTATGATTTCACTCCAGTTGACTAATTCATATACGATAGGCTTTGTGTTAAATTAGCCCAAGAGACTTATTTGAAAGCTAGAGAGTATCAATCATGGTTCTTAGTTTGTGTGCACCATAACTGTTCTGTTTAGTGTTTGTGATAGGGAGGCTTGATAGCCCTGTAGCTTATTTCTTTGTATTTATATAACCACACCTGAAACATCCAAGTGATCATCATCCAAAATTCTGAATGTCAACCACTGTATGTCCCTCCCTTTTTCAAAGCATGCTGATCAGGATTTTGCAGCCCAGGTAGTGGGAAAGTCCCTGTCTTTTATGGAGCTAATCTGTCTTGTTGCTACAAGAGAAACAGGGGTTAAAATAAAATTCGTCCAGAATGTTGTCTTTTAGTCCACTGAAAAAAGAAATGGAAAAAAAAAAAAAGGTTGTCCACATTTTGCATGTGGTGATGACTGTTGCCTCACCAGGCACCATTCAAAAACTGAATGGAGAGGATCTGCTCGCTTGTTCTTAGTGCATTCTGTGTGTGCTGTTGCTGTTTTATTTAGTGCCTGTTGTAGGAAGGTTGATAGCCCTGTAGCGGATTCCTTCAAGTGTCAAGTGTATTGAATGCTTCTGGTGCATTTAAATAGGTATGAAGCAGTGAGGATCAGCATTGGTTCTGGTGCATTGTTTATTTGTGTCTGAAATTCTATTCAATTCCAACATGAAATCGTCTTGAAACTGAAGAATTTTACTTGTTGCTCTTGTATAGAAAATTTTGGGTCTGATTTTCTTTTCTGAGTATCCACCATTTTTTATGGTTGTGGAGTTTGTTAAATAGTTCTCAAAGAACAATCAGTGATTTCTTATATACATAAAAAGGGCGAAAATAAAGGTTCAAAACCATTATAGTATTCAATTAGGCAGCATGTGAAACATAGCATATTTGTTGAAGGAAGTTCATATTTTTCATTCCTTTGCAGTTGAGCAAGAAAGTTGCTGCAATAGTTGAATACTACAGAACATAATCCTGATGACAGTTTTGATGCTTCTAGGTGCTTTAGAAAATCATCAGAACCTGATTCTAACCCTAGTTGTATTGTTGGATTATGGTTGACACAGCCACTGCCTTTGGTGGATTTATTGAGTTGTGTTATTTGCTAAATTCCTTTTTTCTTCTTTTCTTTAGTGTATTTGGAATCATATTCCTTTTGACATACAATGCTTCCGTCATTGTGTACTGGTTTTATGTTTTGTTTCTCTGTCTTCTGTATTTATTTTTACACAACTGAAGGAATATTACACTTCCTGCTGGTGTCTCAGATGGAAGCACAAAGCTCTCAACATGCCCAAATTATTGAAATCAGTGGTGATTTTCCGGAAGGAAGAAGAAATCCTGGAGGAACCAAGATTTGTGGGGAAGCACCATGTGGATTTGCAGATGCTGGGTCCATCTCTAAGGATTCTAAAGAACGATCAATGTCAATGCGAAAGCTTTGGACTGCTGTGATTCTCTGTGTTGTTTTCATGAGTGTTGAAGTATTTGGTGGCATTAAAGCCAATAGTCTAGCAATTCTGACTGATGCCGCCCATTTGCTTTCAGATGTCGCAGCCTTTGCCATCTCCTTATTCTCTTTATGGGCTGCTGGGTGGGAAGCCACACCCCGTCAGTCCTATGGATTTTTAGAATAGAAATTCTTGGTGCCCTGGTTTCTATTCAACTAATATGGCTGCTTGCAGGGATTTTGGTATACGAAGCCATTATAAGAATCATTGATGGTTCTCACGAGGTGAATGGCTTCTTAATGTTTTTAGTTGCAGCATTTGGTCTAGTGGTTAACATCATCATGGCTTTGTTATTGGGCCACGATCATAGCCATGGACATGATGATCATCATCATGGTCTAGGCCATGGCCATGGGTTTACAGTGTCTACCCACCATGATCATGACCATCATCATCATACTGGTGAGGATCACAAGCGCCATCATCATGGTGAAGCAGGTCTGCAAGATGAGCATCATTATCATTCTCATGATGAAGATGAGCACCATCACACTCATGACAGTGCTGCTGAGCCACTTCTCGGTGGATCAAAAGGCAAACCACAAAAGAAGAAGCGATGGAACATAAATGTACAAGGGGCGTATCTCCATGTTCTAGGAGACTCGATCCAGAGCGTTGGAGTGATGATTGGGGGAGCTATCATTTGGTACAAGCCTGAGTGGCAAATAGTTGATCTAATTTGCACTCTTATCTTTTCAATAATTGTTTTGTTAACAACAATCAATATGCTGCGAAACATTCTTGAAGTTCTGATGGAGAGCACACCACGTGAGATTGATGCGACTAAGCTGGAAAGGGGTCTGTTAGACATGGATGAAGTGGTGGCTGTTCATGAGCTACATATATGGGCAATTACAGTGGGGAAGATTTTGTTGGCTTGTCATGTTAAAATCAGACCTGAAGCAGATGCAGATATGGTGCTGGACAAGGTTGTAGACTATATTAGAAGGGTTTATAACATCAGCCATGTAACTATCCAGATAGAGCGCTAGATTATTTGTTTGGGTTGGGTTAGTGATGAATTTCAAAGGTAAAGATCTAGTTAGACTTTCACATTGGGTCTTTGGAATTGAACTCAAATTTCTCTCTTGTGATGGTGAAAGATTTAAGCAGTATCTTGTATTGTTTCTCTTATCATGCAGTTCTAAAATTAATATTAAAAATTCATATATTTGTGACGTTTTAGTTGGAGAATTTGATATGAAAGGTCTAAAGAACTGCACTGAACTCTAGTACGTTAATTCTTCATATACGATTCTAGTGATACGGTAACTGCATGTGCTGGTGGTTGAAGTTTCTTCGGGTTGTGGAAAGTTTCTTCTCAAATCCTACAAATTGAATAAATGTAAAAATTCAAGGGAGCGGGACTCTAAGATTTTGGAGGGTGTCAACTTTTTTTTCTCTGTGGCGGTTTTTTTTTTTTTTTTTTTGGCAATCACTCCCAAACGATGGAAAGCAAACAATGAAATTCTCTTTCAAGAAGGTTTCCTTTCATTTTCTATTTTTCCTTCTTTTCTGTGTCGATCATTTAATTCTCATGCACATCCAAGCCCAAAACTCCTCTCACATATCCTTCAAAAAGTTACTTGAAATCTCAATCAAGACTTTTAAGTCTTAACCATGCCAGGAGCAGAGGGTCCTACCATGCAGTACAGTATGTTTTAGAAAAGAAATAGTGACAAAGTTGAAGGCATCACCACCACATGAGAATGTCTAGCTTCTGAGTTGTTCTCCTGATAGCTACCTTACCAATTCAAAGCGTTTGGTGCAGAATTACAGAACTGGCTTACCTCTTTCAACATTACATGTTCAGCGCATACAAATTTTCTGGCATCAATTAGTTAATCTTCATACTTCGTGGATAAGGTTTCCTGTCGTTTGGTCTTTTATGTGAAGATTCCCCAGTCTATGCTCATAGACATTTATGCACTTCGTGGTATAGATTTGTTTTAAATTGATTGAATATCTTATGAACCATGTAAATTTTATTATTTTACTTTTTTATTTTGAAACAGTTACGTTATTTTCTCCTAACCTGCAGAGGATCTGCATTCTGCACTAGATAAGTATTTATGGGTTAAACAAATTTATAAAGAAATGTATGAATATATCAAATATATTTTTGGTGGGGTTCATCGCTGTCATGGTTGTAATAAAACACAGTGAAGTTACTTCATTATCTTCGGTGAAAAATTTACCTTGGATCGTGTATGCAAAATTTGACCATCTTGTGAACGCTAGAGGACAAACATCATGTTTCGGAGAGAAGAATTTATCTGATTGTGTGGCTGAAGCCACAGCCCCAAGCCCAAAAGATAAGATTCCCAGGAATTCAAATGATTTTGGAGTTTCCAAATGAGGGCCTATCTATTCGGTGGAATCTATCTTCATCTCTATTAAATAAAATAGGGACCTAATCTCAGCTTGCTAGTTTATTTCCACAAACCTAGAAGTGATTCCCAAAAAGAGAGAGACTTTCACAGGCATAATGGATAGGGAATATACTCTATATTCAATTACTTCCTAGTTCCTACGACGTAGAAAGGTGATGGGTTTGGACACTGTCAAGATGATTACCGAAAGAAAAGGAAACTTGAGACGATATGAATCGCCTTATACGACAGAACAACCATGCTTGTGTGGCAGTGAACAGAGCGATAACATAAAATAGATTGGACCTTCAGTAGGTCGTCTTTATTAGGCTTTTTTTATGCAAAATTAGAATGTGAGGAAGATTTTAATGATTTTGTGTCATGTATTGTTTCTGGCTTTGACAAAAGAGATGAATGGATAGACAAGGCAGGTCTTTTGAGAGGCCAGAGATTAGGTTTCCATTTTCTTTGGTTCATCATACGAAGACGTGGCTCATTCTATACTAGATTATCCAAATCTGCTAAGTTTGCTAAGTCAACTAGGGTCCACCCTGTATTCACCTTATCAAGAGTGTCAAGTCTCATGTATATTGTTTAACCCAAAATATGACAAAATGCTTTCTACATTTTTGTCACCCCCTTTAAGGGTCCTGATCTGCAGCTTTATGCCTTCCATTTGTCCAAATTCCAAGTTTTATTCTTTTTCATTTCAGTCATGATGAAATCACAGCTTTAGATTAATAACAGTACTGTATAGTTCTCGTTAGCTCGCTGATTTTCCAATTATGAATGCTGTCTAGTTCTCATTAGCTTGCTTAAAACACTCATCTCTAACGTCACTTCACTAGGGAGAATCTGATCACTAACATAATCCTCCAAGAATCAAAGATCAACTAAGAATAAGGCATTACATTTGGGAAACGAAACCATCAGCAAAAGAGACCTAAAAGATAGAATAGAAGAGTTTTAAACTCAGGAGGAGTATGATATCCCGACACAATCAATACTCGAGTGGTAATGTAGCTGATGGCATCAGGCATCCCTCCAAAAACAATCAATTATTAGCAACAAGGCACACAGAAGCAGGCAATGCCTGACATGTCCATGCAACAACGATGACGCTCCTCTGTAGGCACCAACATTTGTGCTAATTCTGAAATCAATTTTTTTTTCCACTCAGCACTGGTTTGTGCAGTTTCTGTTTATTGTAATCATAATGATGGATTCTTCAAGCTTGAACAGATAGAAATTGAAGTCGTGGGTTTTTGTTTTTCTGTGTTAGTAATAGTATGCAACATCTCAGAGTATCCAAAGAGGTGAGCACGTACCTACTCAGTGAGGCTGAACATCAAGAATTTTATTCACAGAACACATTGACTACAGTGGTAGAGAAGATGCATTGAAAAAGAGCCATGGATGGGACCCACAAAGTGTTTTTTCTTGACATCAAATTCATCTGCAGCCGTGCATGCAAAGAAATACACATCTTAGTGTTTTGAGAGCAAGATGACAGTGAGGATTATCTTTCATATGGTCCATGTGGAAACAGAGTTTCAGAGAGGGAGAAGAATTAGATGTCAAAAACTGCTGATAATATAAAAAGGATTGAAACTGCGGGGCCTGATGATGACTATTGACTGGCCTAAGTTAACCAAACTGGGGTTGGCACTTGGCAAATGGTAATCACGTACTTTTAGCTGAATGAGGATAGTAAAAGCAGAGGGTAGATTATGACACATCGTGAAGCTCTAGGGAAGGTCCCTGATAATCTACTTGTTCTTCTTCAAAAAAAATTTTTTTTTTAAAAGATCAACAGATTCTATCTTCCTCCTACTCATGCTATACAAAGGAGGCTTAGCTAGTTTGCCCTGTACTTCCACACCCCATGTGCTGCGTAAATTGACGGGTGGGGTCTCAAGGCAGGGTTGAAAAAAAATGAGCCATCAAGAGAGAGGGAGAGAGGGAGGGAGAGTATGGGGAAACTGGGAAGTGACTCTTCATTAGACGAGCCAGTGACACAATCCATGGAAGCCCTTTCCAATGCTTTTTCCCCGCTTTGCTTCGCTATGCCCTGCCCCACTCTTACACGAGAGAGAGAGAGAGAGAGAGATCAATTAATTTGTCACGCCGAATTTATAGAGATTAGAGTCGCATTAAAAAAGAAAGAAAGAAAAGAACAGATGTGGATAAGAGACTGAGGCGAGAGTTAATACAATGCGCTCCCCTCCTTCATCTACGTCTACATATTTTTAAATCGACTATCTTATCCAACAAGACCCTGTTACCATTTTATCAATGTTTTGTATAATATACGCACAACTTACCTAGAAAAAATATCGTTGTGGGTATGATATGTGCGTGAGAGAGAGAGAGAGAGGAGATTTGTGTGTGTGTGTGTGTGTCCCACAACTGTTCGTGCCCTCTGCTGGGCAAAACTGCCACCCCCAATAATGCTTGGGACCTTGCAAACCAGACAACTCTCTCTCTCTCTCTCTCTCTCTCTCTCTCTCTCTCTCAAGTTCCCACCATCTCTTCACCGTTCTCAGATACATCATCAGCTACCGCTATGTCTCTTGTGAAGCAGTAACCCAGTTTGAGAGTTGAATATCCCACCTTTCATTTTTCACCAAAAAGCTCTCCATTTTCCCCCCTTTAATCACCAAAGATTTGACACAAATTACCAATTTTCTAATTATACCTGCCTGTGCCGTGAGTGGTGGCTGTTTCACTTCACGCATCGGCATTTATTATATTCTATATACGAGAGTCTCGTTAGCATCAGAAAACAAAAGAATATATTTGCGGTGCGGAAGAATAAAGCGTTTCCTTCTTCTGCCTCTTTAGGGATATCATTTATTACTATTGTTTCGTGAGTATCACTATACGGAATGTTGGTCACCAGCTACAGTGAGACCGAAATAAATTAAGATCTCTCTCACACTCAGTTCTGATGATGGAGAGGATTCAAGGACCCATCAATTCCTATGTATGTTACTTTCCTAGTTTCTTCTCTCTTCTTCACCTTTCATTTGCCTCCAACCCCATTTCTAGAATCACCCAAGTACTGCATTTACTCCCCTCAAAATGCTTGCATTAAATACTTTGTTATTTTCCAGCAAATACATGCATCTGCACTGGTTTATTGGTTTCCCTGTTGTGGCATTCTATTTCTGTTCAGATTTTCATTGCCCCACCTCTCTTTGGAGATCCTCAACCCCGAGCCTATTATTGGAAGCATTTACTACATTCTTTGCTTTTTTTGGGCCGGTCTGAAAATGAAATAAACAACTCTTATCTTTGCTTGTTCTCTATAACTTCTCTTGCAGTTCTTTGGTGAGCATTTGGAAGTAAATTGTTTCCAGCAAGGTTTCATCAGCACAGAGGATGAGGAACAACTTTATATATCGAGCTTAGAGGATGAAAAGATGCCATTCTTGCAGATGTTGCAGAGTGTGGGATCTTCACAACAGTTTTTCCCATTCGCAGAGGCAAATTTTCAAACCTTCCTAAGGCTACAGAACCTGAAGAAACAACAACAACCATGGGAAGACAAAGTTCACTTGCCCGGATTGGAGACCCCAATCCAAGCTAAGGAACTTGAAAGCTGCGTCACACACGACGTTGTCGAGATACACTCGCCAATGAAATCCCAAACCAACGAAGAATCTCATCTTCCTCCTCGTTCAGCCACAACGGTTCAGAAACAACAGACCAATCAAGCTGAAAATTCCAGCAGAGGCCCCAAACGGAGAAAGCGAAAGAGAACGAGGCCAGTCAAGAACAAGGAAGAAGTGGAGAACCAGAGGATGACCCACATTGCCGTCGAACGAAACCGGCGACGCCAGATGAACGACCATCTCAGTGTTCTTAGGACCCTCATGCCCCCTTCCTATATTCAGAGGGTAAATAACGACAAAATATTTAACCAAACCCAATTCTTCAAATTATCGTTTTCTTTCGCCTAATTCATATTAAAAATCCAATCTTTGGTCCTGACTCGAAATTTCTCAGGGTGACCAAGCGTCTATCATCGGAGGTGCAATTGATTTCGTGAAGGAATTGGAACAACTACTTCAAACCCTCGAGGCACAGAAGAGGATTAGAAAGAACGAAGAAGCTAGGTCTCCTTACGGAGAGACTGTGAAATCATCATCACTGAACAACGAAGAAAGAGAAGTAGAGCATGGTGGGGAAGAAGAAGAACTGAAGGAAGCAGAGATCATAGAGGTGACGGTGATTCAGACGCATGTGAACTTGAAGATTCGATGCAGCAAAAGACAGGGACAACTGGTGAGAGCCATTGTTGGGTTGGAAGATCTTCGGCTTAGCGTTCTTCATCTTAACATCACCTCCTCGCCGGGATCGGTGCTATTCTGTTTCAATCTCAAGGTATTAGTATTACGTCTCTCGCTCTCCCTCTCACTCCCTTCTTTTCCTTTCATATGCCTTTGCATTTTGTTGTTTTTTGAAAAGGAAAAAAATTGGTCAACTCATCAAAAGGGAATCGAGTCAGTGTACCGTTCTTCTTCGCTGTTCTGACTTGCAGCCTAAGCAAAACCTGGCTTCCCCATTTCCAACGATGTCAAAGATTTAAAAAATCAATTTTTTATTTATTCTTTTAATCTTTTCATCTCCTTGTCGGCTAGGTTGTACTTTTGAGGAGGTTAAGATTCTTTTATTTTTTAATATTTTAAATGTGCAAAGTAATAATAATAATAATAATAATAAAATTATATCATTTACAACTCATTTTCAAATTCCATTCCGTGCATAGGAGCTGTGTCCAATTTATCCAAGTTTAGCCTGCATAAATAAATATGATCTTAGATATCATGAAATTTTTATTAAAAAGAAAACAACTTAATACTTAATGTAAAATATAAAATTTCTAAGATATTGTCATGAATTCCGTATTCAAAGACTCAGAGTAAAATTTATAAATTTAAAAGATTTTTTATTTAATAGGTTAGTTTTTTAGAATTAAAATCTTTCTTTAGACTTGTAAAGGTTAAAGTCAAAAGGGTTACCAGGTACTAACCAATAAGAAGCCAAGTGAAATGTTATAAAAAGGAGGGAAGCAGTTGGAGATGTGGTTTTTTAATAGGGTGGTATTGTCATTATTGAATTGGAGGATCCCTCATTCACTAGCAGGGTTTTTAAATTTAAGGGCTCTTCAATGATTATTTTTTTAGAAAACATGCCACTGAATGAGAAGAGTTTTTTCAGAAAAATAGTTGGAGAAATAAAACATGCATGTAGTTGGTATAAAAGCATTGTGATGAAGGATCATTATTGATGGTGCAGATTGAAGATGAGTGTAAGCTAGGATCGGCAAACGAGATAGCAGAAGCAGTTCGTGATATATTCGGTACGATATATAACTATTAGGAGGATATATATATATATATATATATATATATATAAAAGCCGTGAGGTTGAAGAATAAAAGGACGAGGAGGAGGAAGAAGCAAATGGCATGCTTTGGAAGAGAAACGGGGAACACAGGGCACTCAAAATCTTGTCTGCTTTATCCACGTGAGTTGTATCTGTATGTACTCTCTTCAGTACAACAACAAGGATGGCGCAATCATATATATGTAATGCCCTTTCTTTCTGTTAATTTCATTGTTGTTATCAGAATTAACCATGCGTAATGTTAAGTTTCATATAAATATCATGTTTAGTTATTGTTTTGTTTGGTTGTGTCCTTTTTGGGGGACGGATAAGATCGATTAACTAGTGTGGTTAAGAAGGCTGCTCTGTCTGTTTTAGGATTGCAATATATTTTCAACTACATTATCTTATCTGCCAAATCTTTTAATCATACGTTTGAGCTTATTACTTCTTATCTCTTTCGAGTTTTACATCTTCCTTTGCGAAATTAACTAAGACTCGCAAAAAGAAACGTGTTAACTTTAATTAGGAGCATGTAGGATAGTTTTTCATGAGATAGATCTTCAGATTTAGTGGGAATATATACTCCAAGAATCACTTTTTTTTTAAGGCAACTTTCCCTTGAATATTTTGAAAGGCTTTGATTTCCGTTAAAATGCTTATTTCACTGAAATTACTTTGTTGCTCATTCAACATATTTTTTTGCAAAAACCATCTCCATAAAAAATTGCCAAGAAAATCAGGAAATTTGTTATGAATTTTTGTAGAGAAACAAATAAATGTATTATCTCAAAAATTGTGACGTGGCGGAATTGATTATGGGGATTGGGAAGAGGGCCCAGAGTGAAGGAAGACCCACCCTGAAAAAAGTAATGATTGGTTTCATAAACAGAGAGATGAGGAAGAGAAGGAATGATGCTCCCTTTTCAATTTGACTTTGGGAGATCTCCGTATTCTCTAAAAAGATTGTTTCATCATTCTCTTTAACATTATGCATACATTTTCTGCTTCTGTCCCCAGCTGCCCCCACAAATTACTATGCTTTCCTTTCAATTTTGTGCTCTTAATTTAATAATTCTATAATAATTAGTTTCAATCACTAAATCCCCAAACTTCAAATTAATGGAAGGATCACTACATCAAGAAGAAGCAGAGAAAACACACACCCCCACACACAGAGATGAGAGAGAGGGGAGGGTAAAAAAGTCAAAAAAAGGAATGATGGAGGGAGGGGAAGGCAACAAACGCCACAAGACATGGGCATCATCTGAAGGACGCAATTTAATATTAATTATTAAATGTAAACTTTTATTATTATTATTAATATTAATATAATGTTATGAGGTCGCTCTCGCTCTCCCGCATCGGTCAGAAGCCACGCCCTCCTTCATTACTCTGAGAGCGACCACACGCTAAACCCTCGCCCCACCTCCAAAACATGATCAAACAAAGACCCAAGTTTTTTTATCAATCTACTACTCAGTAATTCCTAATTTTTTTTTCACTACCAAATCCTTTAATTTTGAGATGATGATACTAAAGTTTTAAAGAGATCAATAATTAATAATAATTACATTTTCGATAAAATTTTTAAAATGAGTTGTAAACATTAATTCAAATAGTTATGAACAAAAATCCCAATTTTAAATTGAAAGTTATGTGTTATTCATAATTAAAATTCTTTACTTTATAATTATTTAAATCAATATTTGAAATATTTTTTAAAAAAATTGTGTTCTTAATTTCTTATTTAGGATTTAACTGTCCTTTTCTTTTAATTTTTACAACTCCTCACAACTGAAAATCGCAATTTATTTTTTACAAGAAAATAATTTATTTATAGTTTTTCAATAATTTTCTTGCGGTACGATTGCGGGATGGAAACGGAGCGATCATGAGCAGAGTCCTGTGATGTCATTGCTCAAAGTCTTCCGTCCCATTGTTAATTGGATTCCTATGCTTCTCTTTTTTTCTTATTTCATACTCCTTCCATTAAAAAATTAAATATTAAAAAATATATAATATTTTTAATTTTTTAAAATATAATTATTGTCTCTTTTTAAAAAAATATCCCTATTAATAATAATTTTATATTTATTGTGGGATATTTAATAAAAGTAAATATAAAAATATAGAATTAGTTTAAAAGTAGGTAACAATTTTATTAGCGAGTGAGATTTGATTAAAAATGCCTTATATTTTTTAACAGGAGAAGTACTATTTTATGATCAATCACCTTTATTCTTGTCTCTTGTAATTTACTCCCTTCATTTATATATATAAGAGAAAAAATTACTTTTTTTGTTCAAAAATATAAAATATTTTTTGAGGAGTTGAATGTTAAAAAATGTAAGGTATTTTTAATTTTTTGAGGTGTAATCATTGCCATTTTTTTAAAAGTCTCTCTATTGATAATGACTTTATATTTATTGTATGATGTTTAATAGGGATAAATATAAAAAAATAAAATTAGTTTGAAAGTAGATAATTACTTTATTAGGGGTGAGTTTTAGTTAAAAAAGCTTTATATTTTTGAACGGAGAGAGTATATTACATAGTTTAAAAAATTTAATTAACTATAATAATTATATCTAAAAATAAAAAAAATCAAACTAAAATTTTTTATGTTAGTTAATATAAGCTTGCATTAATTATTTTTTGTTAATGTAAACAATAAGAGGTAATTTAAAAAATATGTAATAAATGCTTATTAAAGTAAGTGATTTTGGGTTTAAAAAATCAAAACTATTTGCAATAAAAAATAGACTGGGTAAGCACTTTTTTTTTTATTGTTCACAATATCTTCTGAATAGAGAAAATTTAATGCACTGATAGTTACTAAATGTAAATAAGGAATTTAAATATTAGTTGATTATGAGGTATTAGTCTTTTCCCATTGACGGCGCTTGCTTTTTCGCCTTCATTTTGGATATTTTTTCCAATTTTTTAATGAAATTATTTGGAGAAGTTGGAACAGAAAATACATTAGCAAATTAAAATATAACTTATAGTCATGTTCCACGCAACTTATAAATTGTTTAAAATTTGTTATAAATAAATGGGACCCACGGCCAATGTAAAAATAAAATAGTGGTAATTAAATCCCAACTGTGCTTTGATATTCACATATCAGTGTTAAGGAAAATTAGTGTGAGATGATCGAAGTTAATCACCGGTTTACATAAAAAGATGAGCCAAGTTTCAGCTTTCCCCCATTAGTCTGCCGTAATTATCATGATTGATCTGTGAGACTGTGACTTACGAGTAATTAATTAAATAAGCTAACCCATCCATTCAGAGCTTTGACCCAGTTTCATAAATTTGACTATTTTCTTTCTTTAGCCAATTCTAAATCCGCTATTCAATAATGTGACAAGGTTTCATCAATATTTAATTTAACAAGAAAAAGAAGAGCACCTCGATAAATTTACGACCATCCTTACATTGGCATACTTAGAGGAATTTAGTTGACTTCATTAATGAAGTGTTTGGCACAATATATACATCAATCTGAAGAAAAAATAAAGAATGCTACAGGGTTTGGCATAATTATAGCATTTACGAGGAAGAGAAGATGATCGAGGTGGACCAGAGAACATAATGATTTAGGTGGTGATACTTCTGTAGCTCATGTCTGGTGTTTTTTAAACCCATATCTGTGTGTGGGTGCGTATCCACGTTTGTGTAACTTTTGAATTCCAAAGTTGACGTGACCATGCCATGCAATCTCTGATCCATACAACTGCGTTAATGCTTTGATGGAGACGCCACATCGCATTTTCTTGCAGTCTTCACTGGACTATTCATTTCTCTGTTTTCCCGCTTCCCTGCAACTACTTTTTCTCTGGACCAGCTAATCTAAGTCTCAGTTAAGGCTAAAAAAGCTCGCTGGTTTCAATTATTCGTTCGCACCTCCCACCTCAATTCTGACTCTCGAACCTCTAGCTTTGGTGACCCTCTATTTTAATCTTAATTAGGCTCCATGTTCATTTAAATTAACTTTTAAATATTTTTAATATTATATTTATTAATATAAAAAATAAAAAAATTTAAAATTTTAATAAATCTATTCATTATCCATTTAGCCCATATAAATTTATTAGAATTCTTATGCTTCTCTTATTTCTTTATTTGGCACTTCAAATATAATTCAAGATGACATAATTTAATATTAAAAAATTTATAAATTTTATAAATTAATCATTTAAATTATAGTTAATAATTTGGGCTAAACTTGACGGTTCGATTCAAACCCATTAGAAAAATTAAGGGCCAAGTTCTAAAAAAATAAAAAAAATTTAATGTTTGGGCCTATTTGGCCCAAGCTTGATTAGATTTAGGATTCGCTCGAACACCTGAATGAAAATATCACACTTTAAAATATATGTATATATATAATATAATAAATATTAATTAATTATTTAAATTTTATATCATTTTATATTAAAATACCATATGTTTGAGTGTATTATTAAATTTATTTTTTAAAAAATAAAAAATATTTATACTTTCATATTTTTATTATTTTTAATCAATAAAATATCTCAAAATAATAATTAAAATATAATTTAATATTTATTTTTATAGTTTAAGACCCACGTATTCTTAAAAAAAAGTTGAGTCCTCTACATTATTTAAGTTTTCAAAAAATATTTTATATTTTTTATGAAATAAAATAATTACTTTTAAAGTAAAAAATAAAAATAATTTTAAAAATAAAATTCAGGCATATATGAATTCTTGACTTTACTATTAGATAAATAAAATAATATCATTAGATAATTATTTAGTGATCACCCACGCTAGACTTGATTAAAAATTAAAAATAAACTATATTAAATATCCCTTGTATATAGTGGTTAAATAATATAAAAAGTTAAAAGAAAAATTAATTTCAAAAAAGGATTATTTTGCTCATGATTAAATGGATTTTATTTTGTATATATAATGATGACTATTTTACTCATATTTTTAAAAATAAAAAATATAGTTTACTCAAAAGTCATCGAACACTCTGAGCCAATTGAGGCAATGATTTTAAGTTAATAGTTTAGCCGTCATTGAATTGAGATCAACTTGATCATGATTAAAATATACAAAATTCTTATATATAGCCATGATAAGAGCAATATTTAAACAATTAAGACATTAATTTATAAGTAAAAAAAATATTCATAAATAAATTATATGTAACACAATAAAATAATAACAGAGTTATTTAAATATAAAGTTGGTAAATTATTATTTTTTATTTTATTCTTTAAAGTCAAAATAATTTTTTATGTTCAACAGAGTTACTTAAAAATTAAAATTAATTCAAAAAATAAAAAAAATATTTTTAAAAAATTTTAGGTATTCAAATTGGTCTAAATAAACCCAAAGATGTTAGGACTGGGCTTAACTATATGAACTTTTAATATAAAATATGATACTTTAAGCTCAATTTGAATAAGCTCGGCTCACCTAAATTATCGGCTCTAATTTAAATGTACTCTAAATAATTCAGATTGAATATTAAAATTTTTTATATTTTTTATATTAATAATTATAATATTCAAAATATTTAAAAACTAATTTAAATGAATGAAAAAGATCAATTTAAATTAAAATAGAGGGCCAGGATTCATGTGCTCATCACCATATGCATAGGCCCCACCTCTATTTTGGATCTCTCCAAGCTCTAAGGCTAATCTATTAGAGTTTTTCTTTTCATAACCACCCCTCATTGAAATTATTAAAAAATTAAATCAAAAATTTTGTTATGAAAACTTGTTGTTATGAAAATCTGAATTATCACTTTTGGTCACATGTTTAAATAAGAAAATAAATGCATTGATTGGCTTCAAATAATAATTTAGATGTTAAGATTTTTAATGGGTGCAAGAAATTCTTTGTATTCTAATATAGCTTGATTTATATCGTTTTGCATTTTTTTTTGGTGACCTTGTATTAAAAAATTATTCTTTTTCTGTTTGGATTTGAGCTTTGTGGGCAACTGTCATTCAAGGCCTAATCTAGATTAGAATGATAATTAAAACAATTTATGGCTAATAATAATTTGAGACTTTTATATCCAAACATATAAATTATATAACAGTAACTAATTTTTAGTTTAATTTAAGTTTGTAAACTGTAGTTCGTGAAAAAAAAAATAATTTTACAAATGCCAATCCAAATACGCATAAAAACCAACTTGACCTACTTATCGATATCCTTACCTGTGCACATATCTCCTAAATCAATCAAATAAGTCTTGCATAATGTTTAAAGAACGAGGAATGATAGGTGCAACCACTGCTTCAATATCAAGCAGTCCCATTCTAAGCATTTGCGGAAAATTTTCCTAAACTAATTATTTTGGGTTTTTTAACAAAAAATTTTAGGTTAGTTGAGTCACGAGGGCTCGCTAAAGTCAGTGCATACCTTTAAACTCAAAAAACACTTACAGATTACTCACTAACAAGGTCTTCACATTGACAATGTAATTTCTTCACATGACCTTGCAGGTTAGGGGATTAAATTCTTATCAATTAGATCAATTTAGATTTTCTACTTATTTTGGTTATGTTTGTAGTACTAGAAATATAAATTTTGAAACTCAAATCCAACCCAAAATAAAAAAGTCTTAAAATAATTAAAAAGATAAAAATTAAAAAGATTTTAGAAGTCATAGCCACCTCGTCAAAGACTAATCAAGGCAACTACATTCATATATTAATGTTCTCTTTTTTTATCACTCACAGAGTTATAGTTATGCTACTATTAAAAGCAATTCTGTTAAAGGTATAATTGAATACTAAGTGTGTGTTTGGTTTTCAGTTTGTCAAAAGTCAGTTTGATGAAAGTTCATTTGATAAAAGTCAGTTTAGCAAAAGTCAGTTGTTGTAATGAAATTTGTGTTTGAATATATTTTTCCAAAAGTCAGTTTGACAAACAGAAAGTTGTTTGGATTAATAAAAGTTTATTCTTTTGAAATATACTTTTTAATGTGTAATGACCAAAAAGGACATTAATAAATGATAATTTATAATTTTAATTATACAAATATAATATATTAGTAATGTTTGAAAAATGTGAAAGAAATTTTAAAATAACATAAAATTTAAAATGTTGAATAATAAGAAAAAATATAAAAATTTAATTTTGGACAAATTTATGTAATAAATAGTTAAACATTGGCTAATATTGAATAGTTACATGATTAATGGTTCGATCTATAATATACAATATGATCTCTAATAGAATCTCGAACCATATTCATCTCTCTATCAGAAGTCACGCTTGAAATTGCACTTGGAATTATTGATAAAAATACATGCTCATCATTATCATCGTTAGTATTAACCATATTTTCATCCTCAAAACACCTAAAGTCAGAATCAGTTGCAGATTTTTTCTAATAAAATTATGTATAGCCATTATTGCACCAACGATACGAACTTGCGTCACAAATGGATAGCTAGGCATGTGTCATAAGATTGCGAATCTGTTCTTCCAAACCTCAAAAGTCCTTTCAATCGTGGTCCTTAAACTTGAATGATAATAATTAAAAACTTCATTATTGTTTGCAAATCCAGATGAATGCCTGAAATCTGGGAGGTGGTACCTATGAGATCTATAAGGACCTAAATATCCACGTGGCGTTGGATAGCCGGCATCTAATAAATAATATTTACCTACCAATAAAAAAAATTATAAGATCCCAAAGAATATTGAGTAAATTATTTTAAATTAAATAAATATAAAATATACCTTGGGGTAGATGTGGAAATTTCATGTTCGGCCTTGTGAGTGCATAGTCAAACAAACAAGCATCGTGGGCAATCCCTTCCCATCCAGCCATGACATAAGTGAAGCACATATCCCAATCACATACGGCCATTATATTTTGTGTTGGAATACCTTTTCTTCCAATATATTTCCCTTGCTCTTCAACACTAACCACGCATGGGATATGTGTTCCATCGATTGCTCCTATGGCATCTTTAAAGAATGGCCAATATCGCGGATCACCTAAAATTTTTGGATGAATATCTTGAAAAGTGCGATCTTTTGGTTAGATATATTTCTTTACTAGCTTCTCACAAGCATGCAATACATTTTTGAAATGTCGGTGAATAGTCTTTGCTGAATGTTGAAATCGTTCTTGTGCCATCCTATTCCCCACCCCATGTCCAACAATATTTAAGAACATACCGACCATTTCATGAATCCCTGTTCTTCTAGTTAGAGACAAACCATGTTGCACCAGTTCATCACAAAGTTGGAAAAAACATCTTTTTCCATGCAAAACATGTCATAACAACGCTGAGGATGCCCTTGCAAAATTTCTTGCACCCATGCATGACCTGATTGTGAACTGGTTCTACAAGGCTCTTTCAATAAAGTTGTTAAGTAATTAGATATTATTGCAGTAATAGCCTCAATCTCATCATCTTCCGCATGTACAAGTAATTGTAATAAGCGAGATTGCGTATTGTCATCCATAAAAACTGCATAGCATAAGTAAACAACCATTACACTATTGTTCATGACTTAACATAAGAAACACATAATACAAAAGTCAAATAACATAGTCAGTTTCAAAACAAAGTTAACAACATAAACGGCACTAGCTAAATTTAAAACATTGAGAAGGCAAGCTAAGATTGATCTAATCTACTTTTTTTCCCCAAGCACCTCAAATAGGCCACTAATGCTCTTCTGTTGTCCCTAAGCCCAATATACATGTCCACTTGCAGTCTTATCTAACAAAGCCATAGCACACTGTCCAAGAAGCGACTCATCATAAGCAATCTCCTCGATTCTATAAAGTTCTTTTGCAACATCCACCACATTTTGATCAACTGGTTTTGTGCCACCCCCTATGGAATTAAGAATTGACTTCAATGTTGAAACCCTATCCTCTTGTGTGGACACCAAGCGACTCACTGAATCAACCATCACAGTTGCAAGACGTTTTCCCTTTTTGTTTTGACCACTTTCACTTATCTTTCTCTTGCTCCTCAAATTAGAACCACCACTGTATGCATTGTTCAAGTTGACCTGCCCAATTTCTGGAAGAGCTCCTCCACTAATATTTCTCACATCATCACTGTCTCCTGATCCTTCAATTAAATCCAGTTGAGGCCTATACACATCTTGTGCATCATTAGCCGCAGGTGTCCACAGGTAAGTACCTCGAGCTGCAACTAGCTGGAACAACTGTGTCAATTCTTGTACATATGGAAGTGGTCTATATCTGAATTTTCTATACTCAGGATTCTCCTACACATTACAAGAATTGAGTTCAATATATTTACAAAATAAAGCATCAAATATATAGCATGCCGTATATAACTATATACCTTAATCTTTTGACTCCACCACTCATCCGGTGCTGAAATAGTATTCTTTTCGCCATCCCATCCCAAGCCGGTCTCTTTGTTCAGCAATTTGTCCCATATATTCCAGTCTTTTCTCAAATTATCCCATTTATTTTTTAACTGCTTCTTATCATAGCTTCTAGAGTTCAAAGCATTGAATTGTTGCATTAACGCTTCCCAACCTTCCTTTGATAAGGTATAGCCCTTTACGCTCATTTTTTTAACTTGTTGAAGAGCTAATTTGAGGAACAGTTCGGTCTCTTCGGTAGTCTACAATGCCTTCTCCTTACTCATATTTACTATCGAAATATTACATTCTCAATAATTAATTAACATAAATTAGACCTATTTGTCAATCCACATTTAACAAGAAACAAAGCAACTAATAATTAATTAAGTAAAATCATCCAATATTCATTTATGAAACCATACCAAAACCCATAATTTAGCATTAGTTTGAACAAAAAAATAACTTGAAAATACACACATAAACATACATAAATTCAGAATAATTCATCAGCAATTGAGTACAAAAAAATTTTAAAACACACACATTCTCAAGAAAAGAAATCAAAACCCAGGAACCAATTATTGATTATAAAAAAATTTACACATTTATACAAAGAGCAAAACTAATTTTGAACTTAAATAATTCAAGATCTAAAAACAAAACCAAGCATTTCCACCATTTCAGTTCCTATTCATTTAGCATAACAAAACTTTGACCCATACACACAGAGCACAACTACGTTCAGATTCACAACATTCCTATTCAATAAGTATGAGAAAAGTTTGAACCTGTCCTTCTTCCTCAAGGTTCAGATTCCCAACATCCAGAAGCTTTCAAGTTTTGGAATGCAAGTAGAAGAAACGATTAAACAGATCAAAAGAACCTTCAACTGGAAAAAAAACAGAGCATAAGCAACTGGAAAATGGTGACTGAAATGGAAGAAACGTCCAGTGTAACATCCTATTTTTTAGATAAAAAAATATGAAATTTAAGTTAATAATATGAATTTATATTATTTGAGATTATTTAGAAATAATAATATGGTTAGAAATTTAATTGTGAATTTAAAACTTAGGTTTAAAAATTATATAAGAAATATTTTATTAAGATATAATTTTAAGATTTAGAAATAAAAAAAATATATGTGTGTGTGTGAGTTAAAAAAAAGAAAAGAAAGTAAAAAAGGGGGGGACTGTAGAAGTCCCACATCGATTAGATGTGGGAAGAGAGAAACGCTCCTCGTGTATAAACGAGCAATGCAGAGGTGCAGGCAGAAGCAAAAGAAAAAAAGAAACTTTTGCAATTTGTAAAAATTGCAACTAATGGCCCAAGATGCAATTTGTGAAAATTGCAAGTAATGGATCAAAGGTTTGAATAATTAAATTCAGACCTATAGTTTTTTTAATATAACTTTGGGACCCACAATCTCATTTTTATATTATTTTTCTCTCTTCCTCTCACATTGCTCAGCGTTTTCTCGCAAGGGGGGATTATTTTCTTTTTCTTCAGGTATGTTCTAACTTTCCTGTTTAGATTGGCATTTAAAAATTTATTTAATTACAAAATTAATTTTATAGTTATTTTCTAAATAATATTAGCTTTCTAGTGATATGATTATTTTGTAGGATAGAGTAAATATTCTAATTAGGATTTTTTTATAGGATAGTTAATCTGATGATATGATGGATTAAAAATATAGGTTAAAGCTCTTAGGGATATAATAAATATTATAGAATATTTTTTTAAGATTGAAACTCATGTTTAAGAATTTTTGAGTTAAACTCTAGATCTATATGGTTGAATTTATGTTGAATCTGAGATGTAGGGATGAACCTCTAATTATTAAATATTTATTTAAGTATGAATAGGTATTTTTGAGGTTATAGAAAAGTGATTTGAGGCTTCAGGATAATTCTAAAATTTTTAATTTATTTTTGGACGAATTTTTAGAATATAGAAGGATGAAATTGTGATACTAGAAGTGATTTGAGACTTAAAAATAGTTTATTAGGGTACGAGAATTTTAGAAAAAAATTTAAAAAGTTAAATGATACATAAATCTTAAATTAGTGTTAATATGGATTATAAATCTAAGACTTTCTAACTCTTTAAATTAGAGTTATTTATTAATTTTAATGTAAAATTAATATATAGTATTGTGAAATAATTATGTAGATTATATTGATAAAGATAGTGGTGAAAAAGGAATTGTGAAAGGGAACTTGTTATTCAAGACACAAGGTAACCATTATTAATGTGTTGTGATGAGTGTGTTTGTGAATGGTTATGTGTTGTTTTATTGTTTGAAAAAATTATGAATTATTAAAAATAAATACTGTATATACTTGTTTGAAATTATTGCCAAGTGGGTTAAAAATTTATTTTTGTTTATCATGATGAAATATTATTGTTCAGATATATTTCTGTTTGGATATTTGAATGATGCATGACTTGTTAGGGTATTTTAATGTATGGTATTAATGAAAATTTTTGTTCAGTTAATTATTACCACGTGGTAAGCCCTCATTAGACCCAATGAGTGGCGTGTCGCTTGGTCCAACTCACCTTTGGCCGAGTGATTTGGCGTCCGAGCATGGTGAAAGGAGGATATAAGGTGCAGTCATGCAAATTAAATACTTGTTCGGTTTGTTTGAAAGTATTGTTCGGTTAAATGTTTTGTGTGCCCACTTAGCAATCGCATGATTAGTTACAACCGCATGCATCATTACATATTAATTTTTAGTTACTGGGACTTTTAAGTCTCATTCCCCGTGGTTAATATTTTTACAGGAGCGAGTCCGGCTGAGAAAGCACCAAAGATGTAACTATGGTGTATGAGACACCATCTTTTACGTTACCTCTTATTTTAGATTATACAATGTATCTTGTGCCAACTTAGGACATATCTTCTTTGTGAAGCATATAAACTCTAATCTTTTTTATTAAAAGTATTTATATGACCAAGAGGATTATGTCTGTCCCTCTTGATTTATGATCTGATTTGAATATCATGCCATGAGGATTATGTCTGTCCCTCATGGTTTTAATTGCCTTTTTGGATATTTTAAGACTTGTGTTATGTCTTGGATGTATCATGGTAAGAAAATTTTCTACCATGATAATGGTTTTAATAATTTGCGAAAAATCGGTTTGTATTTTTGAGGGTGTTACATCCAGAAGCTCTCAAGTTTTGGAATGCAAGTGGAAGAAACGGTTAACAGATCAGAAGAACCTTCAACCGAAAAAAAAACAGAGTATAAGCAACCTTCAACCGGAAAGAAACTCTAACCGTCCGAGTTCAGTTCAAGCCTCAAGTGTTTTTACTTCTATCAGCTTCACAATGCTGTCCCAGACCCAAAAGAAGCTCGATCCGTGAGCTACCACCAAAAAATGGTGACTGAAATGGCGAGGAAGGATGACAGAACCAGACCACAAACTCAGCGAAGGAAGAAAAGTTAGATCTGTGACTAGAGATGGCGGGGGAGAGACGGAGGAGAGAAGGATGAAAGTCACCGGAGATCTGACAGCGAACGAAGAGGACGAACACAGCACAGAGAAGAGAGAATGAAGTTAAATTTGTGACCTGGTGTGGTGGGGGAAGACGAATGTGAGAATGATGAGAAGACTCACGGAATGATGAGACGAACGCAAGAACACGAGAAGACTCACCAGAATATGACAGAGGTGCACTGACGGTGGACGACACGAAGAGGCAGAGGAGAGCAGACCACAGACATGATAGAACTGGAGGAAGCAGGCGAGATCTGAAACATGGAAGAAGACAAGCTCGGTAGGAAAAAAAGGCAGATATGAGCAGGGGTATCATGGTCATTTTAAATAATAAGTATTTTATCTCTCCTCAACTGACTTTTTAAAAGCTCCAAATACCAGCTTTCAGTTTTTTACGTTGCAACCAGGTCTGAAAGTACTTTCAAAAAGTTAATTTTAAACCTTAAATGATCCCCAAACACCATTTAACTTTTCCAAAGTAAAAACCAACTTTTTGGATGTAAAAAGCTGGATTCCCAAACGCACCCTAAACGTGAATATATCTCTCAACAAGAATTTAAATTTTAATTCACCATAACTCTAGAAATTAGCTCCTTTTTACCTTCATGTTCCACCCATAATGTTCAAAATGAGAGAGTGGGAAAAGTGGCTTCAGTAGAGAAGTTGATTTCTAAAATCAAAAGAAGTAGAGAGGTAAAGCAGCAAGTCAAGGATTCATCTTTGATACTCATTAGGAGCTGGTACTCATCACCCTTGATAAGCTCTAGACCATCTAGATTTAAACATTATTATTTTATTTATTTATATTCACTAAAACAAAAATTTATATAAAAAATAATAAATGCTTATTACTAATCTAAATAGTCTATATTTAATTTAGATGGTGAAACTTAATTTTAATTTTTTTATAATTTTTTAAAATTAATTCTTCATATTTATTATGAATAGTCCGTGTTTAAAATCTTTAACTTTTATTTTAAGAAAATATTTTTTTGAAAAGTACCAAGAGATTATCTTTGTTATAAAAAATTATAACAAAAATTTAATATTAAATATGGACTATCTAGATTCTATAATAAGTCTAAATAATTAATCTCTTCATTAAAAATATTAGGCATTTTAACTGAATTTCACCTTCAATAAAGTGGTTACATACTTTTAAACTAATTATATCTTTCCATATTTATTCTTATTAAACACTCTACAATAAATATAAAGTCATTTATTAATAGGGACACTTTTTTAAAAAAAGGCATTGGTTATATCTCAAAAGATTAAAAATGTCTTATATTTTTTAACAATCCAACTCTTAAAAAAATACCTTACATTTTTTTAACTGATGGAGTAGTTTATAAAATTGTAAAAAAATTAATATTAATTGAACAATCCATATTAAATTCTGTCCAAATAAATAACAAACGAGTATATTTAAATTTTTATAATTTTTTACTTTAAAAAAATATAAAAATATAAATATAAATTAAATTTTAAAATCTAGTCTATTTATTTTTAATTTGGACAGTCTATATCTGTTATTTGGAATGAAACGGTGTACATGAGCAATTGAGAACCAGCTATGCATCCAAGAGGACCCGCAAGTCAAGCTTGTCTAGAAATAGAGGAGGCCCCCTCTCTTTAAGATCATCATCATTCATCAATAATGATCATTCATAAAATCATGGGCATTAATTAGCTCGTGCACTCTTTCTATTCAGTGCAAACTCTTATTAACTCATCTTACCATTAGGGGAAATTGCGATAAGAGACCTAGGAGCCCTTTTATTTATGAAAGTTGGGTCAACAACTTTGAGATTGTGCGCCTTTGCATGCTCAGTACCTAGAGCTGATAATTCAAGCTGAGTTTGATGGGCTAATCCAAATCCGTCCAAAAAAAAGTTATGGTCGGGCATTAAAAAAATATAGTTTTTTTAATGTTTGAGCTAACCTAAATAGGTTCGAGAAAATTTGTAACATCCTGATTTTTATATAATAAAGAAATTGTGGAATTTAGGTTTTGAAGAAAAAAAATGATAATAATAGGAATTTATATTATTTGAGGTTATTTAAAATAATATTATGATTAGGTATTTAATTATGAATTTAAAAATTTAAATTTAAAACCACATAAGCAATATTTAGTTAAGATATAATACATAAATAATTTTTTTTATGTGTGTGTTAAAAAAAAGAGAAGGTAGAAGGAACAAAAAAAAGGGGGGTGGAAGGTTGTTGTTTCTAAGTCCCACATTGGTTAGATGAGGGAAGAGAAGAGGTGCCTTCATGTATAAAAAGGAGGGGGTGTGTGCATTAGGAAGCATGAGAGGCTAAGATGCAATTTAGAGGAAATTGCAACTTTCGGCCCAAAGGTTTGAATAATTAAATTCAAACCTATAGTTTTTTTTAATATAATTTTGGGACTCACAATCCCATTTTTATATTATTTTTCTCTCTTCCTCTCACGTTGCTCGGCGTTTTCTCGCAAGGGGGATTATTTTCTTTTCTTCAGGTATGTTCTAACTTTCCTGTTTAGATTAGCATTTAAAAATTTATTTAATTACAAAATTAATTTTATAGTTATTTTCTAAATAATATTAGCTTTCTAGTGATATGATTATTTTGTAGGATAGAGTAAATATTCTGATTAGGATTTTTCTATAGGATAGTTAATCTGATGATATGATGGAGTAAAAATATAGGTTAAAACTCTTAGGGATATAATAAATATTATAGAATATTTTCTTGAGGTTAAAACTCATGTTTAAGAATTTTTGTGTTAAAATCTAGATCTATATGGTTGAATTTATGTGGAATCTGAGATGTAAGGATAAATTTATGATTATTAAATATTTATTTAAGTATGAATAGGTATTTTTGAGGTTATAGAAAGGTGATTTGAGGCTTCAGGATAATTCTAAAATTTTTAATTTATTTTGGATGAATTTTTAGAATATAGAAGGATGAAATTGTGATACTAGAAGTGAATTGAGGATAAAAAAATAGTTTATTAGGGTACGAGAATTTTAGAAAAGAATTTGGGAAGTTAAATGAAGCATAAATCTTAAATTAGTGTTAATATGGATTATAGATCTAAGACTTTCTAACTCTTTAAATTAGAGTTATTTATTTTAATGTAAAATTAATATATAGTATTGTGAAATAATTATGTAGATTATATTGACAAAGATAGTGGTGAAAAAGGAGTTGTGAAGGGAAACTTGTTATTCAAGACTCAAGGTAACCATTATTAATGTGTTGTGATGGGTGTGTTTGTGAATGGTTATGTGTTGTTTTGTTGTTTGGAAAAATTATGAATTATTGAAAATAAATACTGTTATATACTTTCGTGAAATCATTGCCAAGTGGGTTAAAAATTTATTTTTTGTTTATTATGATGAGATATTATTGTTCGGATATATTTCTGTTTGGATATTTGAATGATGCATGACTTGTCAGGGTATTTTAATGTATGGTGTTAATGGAATTTCTGTTCGGTTAATTATTACCACGTGGTAAGCCCTCATTGGACCCAATGAGTGGCATGTCGCTTGGTCCAACTCACCTTTGGCCGGGTGATTTGGCGTCCGAGCATGGCGAAAGGAGGATATAAGGTGCAGTCATGCAAATTAAATACTTGTTCGGTTTGTTTGAAAGTATTGTTCGGTTAAATGTTTTGTGTGCCCACTTAGCAATCGCATGATTAGTTACATCCGCATGCATCATTACATATTAATTTTTGGTTACTGGGACTTTTAAGTCTCATTCCCGTGGTTAATATTTTTACAGGAGCGAGTCCGGCCGAGAAAGCACCAGAGGTGTAATTATGGTGTATGAGACACCATCTTTTACGTTGCCTCTTATTTTAGATTATACAATGTATCTTGTGCCAACTTAGGACATATCTTCTTTGTGGAGCATGTAAACTCTAATCCTTTTTATTAAATGCATTTATATGTCCAAGAGGATTATGTTTGTCCCTTTTGATTCATGATCAGATTTGAATAACATGCTATGAGGATCATATCTGTCCCTCATGGTTCTAATTACTTTTTGAGATATTTTAAGACCTGTGGTATATTGTCTTGGATGTATCATGGTAGAAATTTTTCTACCATGATAAGGGTTCAATGAAAAAAAAAGGAGAAAAAAAAGGATTTGTTGAATTAATAATTTGCGAAAAATCGGTCTGTAGAATTGAGGGTGTTACAAAATTCGGAAAGCCCGATCGGGTTTGGGCTTGGCCCGAATACCCAAATAAAAAAATTGATTTTTACAAAATATATTAAATATGATAAATATTAATTAATTAAACAAGTTTTTAAGTTACTTTATACTAAAATATCATATATTTGAGTCCTATATATCATTTAAGTATCAAAAAAATATAAAATATTTTTTATAAAATAAAATAATTAATTTTAAAGTGAAAAAATTAATTAAAAATGATTTTAAAAATAAACATTTAGGTATTCGGGCGGTCTGAAACCTGGAGGAATTCGGGCCGAGCTTGGCTATTCGACTTCTCAGGAAGTCATGCTTGTTCGGGTCAGACTTATTCAGGCTGAGCCCGAAAAGGCCTGGCCTGTCTAAATTTTCAACTTTACTAGTATCTACTAAATTTTTTTTTTATCAATAGGTTCCAAATGCACGAGCTAACTCGTGAAGTTCATTTAAATATAATATCTTAACCTTTCTTGTCTCCCATATTTTTAAATCTATTCAGACTAGCCCTATTGATTGCATACACATAAAGATAATTTTGAATGTAAATGATTAAAATAAAAGATTAAGTGTAGTTTATGTGATTTTGTTTTAGTCTCAAAAAATTCCTTTTCTTGATATATAACTGACTTGAAAAGTTACTGCTGTAATCATTCCATGGATTTCTTGCTAGCATAATGTAGAAGTGGAAATAGGATAGGTTGAATTAGGCTTTGATCAAATAGGCATGAGCTTGCGTGATAAATTCGAAGCTTGAGCTTGTATAAGATTTTTTTTACGACTCAAGCCTGAGCCTATTTAAAGCCTAACCTAGTCTAAAAATCTATTTAAAAACATGTTTAAAAATAAATCTTTTAAATAAGATCACATTTTATTTTTAAATTTTTCAAATAAACTTTAGGACTATTAATATAAATATATAACATAATTTATCAATTACAATATATAATAATTAAAATACAATACAATAATAAAGTAATAATATTAACATTAATATATAAGTGCAATCTAATTGAAAATATAACTAAAATAAAAAATAGATTGATTAAAAATTAAATGGTGCAACTAATATATGCGTGATATATTACATTATATATATATACTCTCTCTCCATCTCTATATATAAGGTATTTTTTAAAAATTTATTTTGTTTTTAAATATAAGGGGTGACAATGATATTTTTGAGTAATTAAATAATTTTACCCTTGTCTTGAAAAATAAAATAATCATTAATTATATATATATATTTTCATCACTAATATTATATTAATTATGTTATTATTAGGGATAAAACTGAAAAATTATTGTATTTTTATATGAGTTCAACTAAATAATAAATATTTATTGATATGTAAGATTTAATTAAAAATACTTTATATATAAAGATGAGGGGAGCATATATTTATGTAAATACGTCAGTCTATTAGCCTCATGGACTAGACCTTAAGAAATTAAACCTAACTTATTTAATTAAATAAATCTAATTAAATGTTTAAATCTGATTTAAATTTATTTAATAAATAAAATGGATTCAGCTAAAGTAAATCAAGGCGTAGGTCCTGATAGAAGCCTAACTTATTCCCACTTATAGCATAACGTTTTGGTAATCCGTGAGCATGCACACAAACACACACAAGGTGACTAGAAATTCAGATAGAAGGCCGTGAGAGCAGGAGCAGATCTCTGTACAAATGAATCAATCTCCTCAGCCTTTCCTATTTGGCAATAGCTGCTTCTGCTTCAAATTCCAATGACACCTCTCTCTCTCTCTACTCTTCCCTTACGCATCACAGTGAAAAGTTTCATCCATGTGGTTTCTCACTTTCTGTCGTTTCCCGCCTCACAAATTTAATTTCAACTTTTCAGTACATCGAGTTTTCCTGCTGTCACATTAATTTATATATAATATTCACTATTATTATGACAAGCATAATTTTTCCCCGCATCGAATGGACTGAACTTAATTATGGGATTATGTCACCCGAGCAGTTGCATGCATGCAACAAGATAACGCATTATTGTAGGGTCGTCCACGAAAGATGCATCATCTTGGTGACATTACGACGTCGGAGGGATAAGGACATGGATGAGTTTGGGGCTGCTTGTGGGTAATGGAAAATAATGGAATAAAAGTATTATACTGTCTCGACATCAAAGCCATCAAAAAAAAAAAGGAAGAAGAAAAGGATGGGCAGGGGAAAGAGGATGGAGGGTCAGAGATTCGGATCGTGAAGTAGGCAGATCATAGACAGAGAATCAGAGATCTTGTTCAGACTCAGACCCTCTGGTTTTGTTCTGCACGATCAAGAGATCAAAAAAGATGGCAAGCCTGTTTCTGGGAGCATCTTAATCATCATAGCATCACAGGTCCACCTTTATATTATGTACCTGTACCCTGTACTTCCCCTATTCTACCTATCCATGTATCTTTCCTTCCATTATCTTTTTTTTTTTCATATACTTTCACTCATTCCATTTTTATTAGATAGGAAAAAAAAAAAATCATTTGTAATGAAGCATGTTAATAATTTTTTTACCACAAACTTCTAATTTTATCCCTAGTTAAATAGTCGTAACAGAAAATACTTACATTATTAAAATATATATTTAATAAAAAATTAATAAATTTTAAATTTTTTTTGGCTTTTGGTAAAATACAAGGAGAAATATAAAATTTAATTTTTACACTTTACTCGTATTTTGTTATAGATCTCTGCACTTTTTTTAATATTTTGGATTTCTATGTTTTTATTTTTTAGTATTTTACTTTCATCCAAAACCTTATACTTTGTTCATTTAGGAATTTAAAACATTAAAAAGTAAAAGTATAGGGATTCAGAACATCAAAAAAAATATAGAAACTTACATCAAAACAAATGCAAAATGTAGGGATCAAAATGCATGATTTCTTTAAAATATATTGAAAGTAATATATGAATATTTATATGTAGCTTTTAAAAAAAGATAACAAAATTTCTTTAAAATACACAAATGAAAAATGGATACCACAAAATGTGAAATTATTTTCTAGTCCTTTAGGACTTGCCTGTCAATCAATTTCAGTGTGAAAAGTCTATTTCACCCTTCTTAAAAAAAAAATCTCCACATGCTCGATTTCTCCTATCATGTATTCTCTGGTGTTTTGCTCGAATGAATCATCCCATCGCCATTTTATTCACCCAACCACCACAATGAATTCCAAACCCAACCCCTCCCAAACCCCCAACACCCCTATCCTCCACAACCACTGTTGCCTAATCCATGCTTTCTTTAACACATTCACAACAATGGCAAGAATATGCTCTACCACGTCCTCTCATTGACCGAAGACTATGGCAACAAATAGAGCACTGATTGCAGTTCATACTCAAAATATTATCACTTGCAAAAATCAAATCCATCAAGATATTCTAATTCGAAACACATGATCAAATATTGTGAAAAAAAATGTTAATTTACAAAATCCAATAAAAATCTGAGTCATGGACAATATATCAAAGATTCAAAAGAAAAAAAAGATATTACTGAAACAGATTTGTAGATCTACAATGGATGAAGGAAAAGAGATGAGAGTTGATGATGAAGAGACTACGAAAAGAACGGTGATAATAGCCTGTAAACGATGATTCGTGTTTCTCACACTTGCCAAATTCACCTTCTGTGAAGCATATATTCAATCGAGAATTTCCTTGTAACATGTAATACGCAATTGCAGGAACGTACTGCCCAGCATAGTTTTCACTAGTTTATAAATTGGGCGCTAGATTTAGGGATTTGGTGACCCTCCATGGTCCGAGCTCGAAGAAGTTGCCGATAGTGGAGGAACACCCCCTTGGAGCCAGATGAGAAGTAAGGTTTAGGAGAGAGGTGAAGTGAGGTTCTGGGCTTCGTAGAAAGCATAGAAAATGGCAAATTTTGAGGTTTGGTTAACAAGAGGAAACCAGATTTTGCGGGCAAGGCTTGTTTTGGGAAGGAAAGGGTTGAAGTTGATGTTGCAGAGACATTGAAGAAGAAGAGGAAGAGGTAAAGTGTGAAAGAGCATAATGTTGCAATTGACTCCATTTCTGATAAGAGCACAATACTTCTTGAGCACAATGATTCATTCGAACACCAGAGAATGGGTTGGAGATTTTTTTCCAGACGCGTAAGATAGCTTTTTACACTAAAATTTATTGACTGGAAAGTCACAAGGGACTATAAAATAATCTTGACATTTCGCGGTAGCTATTAGTCATTTATATATTTTAAAAAGAATTTTATCGTCATTATCTCTTTCTTTTTTATTTGTGTCTTCATGTTCTTCTTTGCAAATATTTTTTTTCAACCCGTTAAACCTTAACCTTCTATATGATGCAGGCTTAATTACTTTGCTGGCTGCAGAACTCAACCATACCCCACCAATTATAAGAAAATTATTCAAATTTAAATCTTATATTTTTACCCATATTTCATTTGACTTGTTCCGATTACTTGATTTCAATTAGCTATTTTATCATTCTTTGAAGAAAAAATAATAATAAAATTATTGTAAATTATGTAAATGATAATTTACTCTCTCAAAAATGTCATAATATCAATAAAGTCCTTAGGTACCTCTTTATTAGTAACTTTTTTTTAAAAAAATTATTTTACTTTTATTAAAAATAACAAGATTTAATCATAATTTTTGTTTAAAAAATTACAATTTTATTCTGTAAATTACAAAAGTTAAATAACAAATCATAACTTATCAATTGTAAGTTCTGTTATTGAAAAATAAGTCTCAATCACAATTTTTATTTAAGAGATAACTATTTTATTTTGTGAATTATAAAAATTGAACAAAAAAAATTATAATTGTCAAGTGTAACTTCTAGTACTAAAAAATAAGTTTTCAAAATAACAAACTACATTCACAACTTTACTTAAAGAATCTTAACTTTTCTTTACAAAATTATAAAAATTAAATAAGAAATCACAGTTTGTTAATAAAAGTAAAATGGTCTTTTCTTTGAAAAAATTATTGACAAAGAGACCCAAGAACTTTATTGATATTATGGTATTTTAAGGAATTAAATTATTATTTATATGATTGAAGAGATTTTATTATTATTTTTTCATCTTTGAATCTCTTAATTTATTATTTTAGAATGACAATAATAATTGTCAAATATTACATGAAAAGAAGGGGGGGAAAGGGAACAGCACAATATTCACGAAATCAATAAGAAGCTACATTATTGATGGAGTACGAGTGAATGAGTGATGCACGGCACTGCGGCTGTATATCAAATTCAAGTATATAATAATCTTTTTGTATCATTTTTTTTTAATAATAGTATCGTATTCTTTTATAACAAATAATAATACTTACATAATTTATAAACAATCCCATTTATTACTTGGGATGCTTGTTATTTTTTAAGCAACGAACCACCTATCACCTATGCATCTTTTCGCTGCCATCTTATACAATCCTTGGATATGCCTTTGCACTATGCTTACCTTTTCATACCGCTAACAATATTAGGGATTTATGATTGTATATTGAAGAAACTAGAAGAAAAGCAGCTTTCAACGCAAGGTTATACATATATTATATATTTTCAATAGCAGGAAAGAAAAAAGGGAAACAAACGAACAAACTAATATAGAGCAGGAACCTCTGAATGAGCACGATCAACCACTAAAGGATTATTTTAACATAATAAATAGTTTTGAGTTTGAGTTCTAAAAACGCAACAGCGTTAAAACTCAGTGGTAGAATCCACTGACATCTAAACATCTAACTTTCATGATATATTCTTTTCAATTCTTATTATAACACACTTTCAACTATTTTATTAAAGAATTAAAGAATATCAATTAGTTTATTACATATACTTTAAAATAAAAAAAATTAAAAAAAATATTATTTTTGGTCTCTGCACTCTATTTAAGTTTTGATATAAATTCTTGTACTTTTTTTTTTTAATATTTCAAGTCTTTACACCTTTTTCTATCCATAACATTGGTTCTTACATTTGCAGAGAGACATTGACGTGGAAAAAATAATATTAATACTGCTGACATGTTAATTAGCATTGTTAATGTTTTACTGACGTGTCAAAACTGATACTGAGATTGGTTTTTTAATGAGCAAACATGAAAAAAAAAAGCTTATATTGGATGAAATAAAAATGTTGATATCTGGACTCTTTAAATAAACAGGCAAAGGATCTGGAATCAACAATTATAAGAGAAACTGGATTGAAAAACTGAGATTTGGAAATAGCAATTGTTACTGGGCTGGGCCCAACGGTGAGACTCTTGGGCCATCATTTATAATTTAATTATATATATATATATATATATATTTTCTCTTGAGTAAAGGACAATTTATTAAAAACCATAAAAATTAATCCTTACAAACATGAGGTCATAAATTTGGTAGAGCAAAGATAATAGGATAGTTTTTTAAGGTGGGGAAAAAAAAAAAGATACAGGAATGGTTAGGCTTGGGCGCTTGGCATTGTATTGTGGGAGGTTCAGAGGAAAGCCCCAAGGAAGCAGGGTGGTCAGTCTGGCAAGCGAAATGCCATAGAATCGAAGCCCTATCTATCTTGTTGCAGCCAGGTCAGCAGCACACTATCCACACCATCGCAAACGAGTGGCTCTGCATCTTCTTCCTGTGCCATTAGCTGCCAGAGCTTCTCCTCCACATTATCGAACCCTTTTCTGCCCATTAACCATCCCATCACGTTAATCATCCTCTCAGTTATCTCACTATCTTCCTCCTCAGCATAACAATGGCGTCCACCTCCTCCTCCACTCTCACTATTTCCTCTTCTTCCTCTCTCGTTGATGCCAAGGCTCCCAGACAATCAGCTTCTGTTTCCTCTCAATGCGTCAGCCTTCCCTCTCTTACTCCTCCCCCGGTTCAGTCCCAGAACCGGCCCTGGAAGGCCTCTGCTTATTGTAAGTCTATTCCATAAACACCCCCATCCATGCTATTCCTGCGCTGCCACATTCTTAATATTTAACTTCACTCACGATGTGCTCATATCACACGCTTGAATCAAATATTTTCATAACTATCTTCCATCTTTTGCTCCTCTGCACTGTGTTGTGTCTTTTATTTGTATCAGTTTTGATACATCACGCCTGCATGGATAGTTAATCACCAATCACCAAAAAAGAATGAGTTGTGTCTGTTACTCTTATTGGATGCTACTTCCCCCTCTACTTATTCCTTATTTATGACCCTTTATTTAAGCATTGATTTTACCCTAATGATCCTTCGCTTTGACATGTCTTAATTGTCTAAACTAACTCCTAATTAGTTAGTGAACTTTATCAAGGGTAATTTTAAAATTTTAAAAACTTCAACTAATTTTAATTGAATTCCTTAATTTACGCAAAGTTGTTATTGGGTCCTTGTATAAAGGACTGAATGGATGGAATATTAAGTACTTTGAAGACCGATTGTTTTAGGATGTAAAACTTTGCAGTGGAAACTTGAAAAGAAAAGAAAAGAAACTAGCCGTATTTGAAGTACAAGCAGGTTCTAAATATTTATCCAGCACACACAGGGGGTCACACACACTCTCATGTTTTATCATGCTGCAGTGTGTTGTGTCATGTATCCATATCAGTTTTGACATATCAGACCTGCTTGGAGTCTTGGACAGACTATCTGTCACCTATCACCGAAACAAAAGACACTCTAACGTTGTTAAAGCACAGACATTTGAAGAATGAGTTGTGTCTATGTTAGGTACTCTTATTAGATGCTATCAAATAATTCATAGACGGATTGTTTCAGGATGTAAAATTTTGCAATGGATACTTATAGAAGAAAAGAGGAGTTCTGAATTTGTGGGACACTCTAAGACATCGTGCAATGTTTCAAGCTAGTATATATCAACAGTTGGTGTTTTATTGCCCATGCTCTCTGTCAGTCTGTGTAACTGTGTATTATTAACCTGTCTTTTGTGTACATGTTTATACTTCTTGCCTTGGCTACCAGTTCCTTTATGGTGTGGAATTATTTGTAGAATGGCTTTTTCATGTCTCAAAATTTCTTGAATGTTCTGCCAACGACCACAACATTGCCATATAAACATAAAACTCATTTAATCTATAAAGGATGGACGCTTCAAAAACTAGATGTATCTGTGTCCAATTGTTGTATCAGAGATGGTGTGGTCCTCCAAATTTCATTTCAGACACTGAATGTTTTCCTGTGTTTGCTCCATTTTTGTTTGTGTTAGTTTCTGTGTGTTTAGCTGCTAATGCTTTTAACATATTCAGGAAGTAGTAATTCGTTAAGTGATTGCTTCAGGTCGCAAAATTGCTCGCAATGTGATGGCAATGGCAAGCTCCGCAACAGGGGAAGCCCCTCCAGCAATTGTTACAGGAGGAAACATTTCATCAGAAGTTACCACAGCTGAGCCCCCAGAGTTTGTTAAGACGCTTCTAAAAGCTGTAAGCAATTCAGAGCCTCTGCAGTCACTTGTATATATAATGTGTTCAGAGAGATGTTAGTGAAAATAATATCTATATATATATAAATATATATAAAAGGAATGCATTGATGGGATTAGATTCCAGATGCAGTTTCACTTTTTTATTACTGAGTCTCTCTCCTTGAATGAAAGGCTATATGACTATAGAAGATCTGCCATAAGCTATAAATTTGTTCTACAAATTTTTTGAATTAATTTATCCCTGATGGTAAAAGTGATTGACTTAAACATTATGTTGGGTGCATAGTGGGACAAAGTTGAAGATAAATATGCAGTGAGCACTGTAGCGGCCGCTGGTGTAGTTGCATTGTGGGGCACAGCTGGGATGATGTCGGTAGGCCATTCAAATGCTTAGATTGTATTCTTTGATCATCATTTCCTACTATTTACTGTCAGTTCCAATTTTTGTTTAATACGGTTGGTAACTATTTATGGCTATCTCCAAAAACAGGCAATTGACAGGCTTCCTTTGATTCCTGGGATGCTTGAGGTTGTGGGCATTGGCTACACTGGGGTAAGTTTAATATGCTTCGCTTCTGGGATCACCGTATATCATTCACCCATCTCAATTCATGCTTATAACAGTTTGTTCAGAACCTGGAGACCTGAGTTTGCTTCTTTTGAAAAGTACTAGAATAGTGAAGTTTTAAATGCGCCATGCCAATTAATCCGGGAAAGTTATCTTGTAAGATTCAAGTAAAATCCAAGATACTTTATCTATATAAAATCAAAAGTGAGGGAAAAAGAGTTTGTCAAGAACTTTAAGAGCCGCTTCATAATCCTTTTGTTTTGCCTTTTCTTATTGTTTCTTCTTGGGTACCACATATTACTGGTTTATCTGTTGACTCATCATTCATAATCTGTTCCTTTCTATAGTGGTTCGCTTACAAGAACCTAGTTTTCAAGCCAGACAGGTGAGCCTCATACTCAGATTTGAAATTATCAATACAATGAATTCATCAAGTTCTGGATATATTTTTTTCAAAATTCTAAGTGCTTTTCCTGTAGTCATATCATGTCATTAATAAGCATATTTAATGGAATTACAGGGAAGCTTTGGTGCGAAAAGTAAAAGAAACAATCTATGAAATAACTGGGAGCAGCAGCTATTGACACAAGAGCAAGCATTGTGGTTGAAGGTGGAACCATTGCTGATAAATGCTTCTGACCATACTATATTATCCAATGTAATGTTACGTAATTATCTGTACTAAAAAGAATGTAACTACATATATTATTTCCACCATTATCTCGTACAGTTTTTAAGGGTGGGAAAAACAATAAATTTATGGTACTTAATTCGCGTAGTACAAGATTATTCTCTCCCCTTGTACTCAACAAAAAAAGAAAAAAAGAAAGAAAGAATACTCTCTCCCTTGTATTTGTTATCTGCAGGCACCTTATGGCGGATTCAACTCATTCAGAATTACATTTACCTATATACCTAAAAAAATGTCTAGTCAGACTAGGTATTGATTTGACGACGTTCAAAACTTCAAGTATTAAAACTGAATGATCCAAATTAGTGTTTAAATCTCACCCCAATGATATTTTTTTTTAATTATAAACAAAGGCAAGAATACATATTGTTAAAGGAAGTAGAAGATAATTAACTGACGTGGGCAGGTTTGCATCTAAGGTCATAGTCCACGTCTCCATGATATTCAACCACTCTAAAGGTGGTGGTTCCATAATTATGCTTTGATGTTGATTTCAAAAGAGCGTGTACACCAGCCATTTGGTGCAGGTATTTGCTTTTTTTTAAATATGTTATTACAAGACACCAACCAATTTTGTATGAGCATTTTTCTAATATCTTATTAGACTTTAAAACCGGGTGTGACCTATCTTGAATTTTTTAGATGTTCTCAATGACTTTTAATAAATTCGAAAACAAATTAACTTTTCTAAAATCAAACATTCCAGCAGAGTTTTAACCTTTCTCTTAAGTTCATCATTTGTGTCGCAATGCAAGGAAAGTAACATGTTTTTGTCACAAACCTGCCTCTTCTTTACCATATGCGCATGGAATAAGTTCATTGCATGAAGTTTTGTCCTCATGATTGACAGCCCCGTCAACATCAAGTGTAAAACAACCTGGATCTGGCAATCTTTGCCTCATTTTATCTATAGCTCAATGTAGCTGAAGTCTATCTGAGACCTTCAAGTTTAACACCTTTACTTACGACTCGAGTGACCGTTCTACCAGGGATTCAGTGCAAGTGGAGCCACTTTAGCAGTCTACTGTGGATTCAGATCCCTTGTGCCCCAATTAGTCTCTAAGAGACTCGATCATAAAACAGCTAATTAATATACAACTTCTGTCACCGTCAAAAGAAACACGTCCAGATGGAACATTGTTTCGACGAGAGGGGGAGAATTATAGGGAAATCATACATACCATACGAGTATATTATTCTTCCACTTCTTCCTGATAATAACACAATTGGATTACAGAATGCAGACCAAGTTCTCTTATTTACTTGGATTGTTATAAAATGCTTTGATACCCCTAAAACGAAAGGGATTATCTATTTGTAGAATTCCATAATCCAGAAGTTACGAACAAAACACTCATATCTAACGCCTCTAAACCCTGCTGACCTGGCCAATTCCATGAACTCTTCCTCACTTCTCTCTCTACCACCTGGGTTTTGAGTCATCATAATCATGTCAAGCTGGGAAGTGCTCTTGGCAGAAGCAGAAATTTCTGGTACGGCATGCAGAATTGCATCCACCACAATCACTTTTCCATCTTCAGGAATGGCGTTATGGCAATTCTTCAATAACTTCAAGCACCACTCGTCACTCCAATCATGAAGTATCCACTACAAATTAAAGTTTGTCCCAATAAACTCACGATTAATTAACGTCTCATTAATTATCATTGGTCACAACATGTAAAAACATTACCGAGTGCTGACACACCTTCATGAAAACAGCATCTCCTTTAGGCACACTTTCAAACATATCCCCTCCCACGTGTTCCACTCCTGCAACATCACAATCCTTGATTTAAATATCACACCAAATTCACCAATCACTGTTTAATTATTTTGTTCGGGAAAAAAAAAAGGGGATATGTTTGATACCAGGATAAGGAGGAGCGTGTTGGATGACATGAGGTAAGTCGAAATTGATTCCTTGAATATTTGGATATTTGGAAGTGATCAAGCTGAGAGTAATCCCAAGACCTCCACCAACGTCGACGAGTCTAGTGATGTTCCCAAAACCTTTGTAGTATTCAAGAATCTTAGTCACCACCAAGGTGGTCTGATTTACCATTGCCTTGTTAAACACATCGTTAAACCTTGAATCCAATTTTGGATACTCAAAAGCATGTGATCCGTGCACCTTATTGAACGCGATGCCTCCATCCGATATTGCATCCTTCAGTTTCCTCCTAATATTTTCATATAAATGTAAAATTTTAGTAAGATGGGAATTGACAAATTAAAAAAAAGAAGAAGAAAAAGACTTGGTCATGAGCTCCACATGAAAAAACCTTACAAGTCAAGTGTGGTTTACAAGTCATGTGAAGGGCTCTCTTATTTAACATATTAGTTTTTTTGAAATAAATTGTCCTTTTAAATTTGTGCTCATAATACTTTTTGTAAGAAATTGAGAAAACTTAATTTGTTTTTATTTGTTTTTATTTTAAATATAATTTGTAGATAAAAAATAAAAAGAAAATACAATCATTAATCTCTATAGTTTTATCGAATTTTGTTTTTAGTTCCTGTGGTTTTTTTTTCAGTGTTTTCATTTTTTATAGTTTTCAACAAAATTAGATGATGTTTGTTAATTAGATCCCTTTAGTTTCAACATTTTTAGTCTCTATAAAAAATAAAAATATTGAAAAAAAATTATATGAATTAAAAGCAAAACTCCATAAAACTATAAGGTCCAATCATTTTGTTTTCTCACAAACAAATAATATGATAACTTCAAATAAAGCACCAACAATAGATCAGACAATATGGAAATAAATTCAATTGATCTTTAGTTTAATATTTTTATATTGAATGATTTTGTTTGGCGAACAACATTCTTCAGAATAGCTTAAAATTTAAACTCTAATAATTAATGAAACTCCAATAATATTCAATTACAAGATATTTTCGTTTTGTGATTTTAAAAATTTTAAACAACTACACATATTTTTTAACTATCAGATGGAAAAACAGGACAAAAGGAGTACAGAAGTCTCACATATTGTAACTCGCGAACTACAGTAATCATGTGACCTCTGTTTTTTTTTTTTTTTCAATTTTTTACAGTAATTTTTAAAATTATTATAAGTTTTTACTGTAAGATAGGTATGGGACCCAGGAAAAAAAAGAGTGATAAATATACCATCAATATTAAAAAATATTTTTTTTTTCAGATTACAATACAGGATATCTTCTAATAACTTACTTGATTTAAAATTCTATATTAAAAAATTTAATCTTTTACTTATTTTTAGAATTGAACTCATTAAAATCTTCTCTCCTCTCTAATTACAATTGAAAGTTAATATCCCGTACATAAAATCTAGTTTATAATACAAATTCTAAAATAAAAAGTATGCTAAAATTGATTATTTTAAACAAATTTTCCCATAATAAAATAGTATAGTAAATGTTAAGAGAACAGGCTCACAAACCAGCTCTCAATGAAGACCTTATCTTGAATCAAAGCAATAAAAGGGCCCAGCGACACTCCTTCCGCATTTCGCGCAAAGAATTTGGCCACCGGAGAGAGGCCGTACAATCGTCGGAAACATCGCTGCCCCTGATCCTCGTCGGCCACGACGGAACAGGTAAGAACAGAGTGAGACGCTAGAAGCCAGAGGAGGCGATCGAGCGCGGAAGGCGCTTCGGAGTTCTTGCAAGAAAGCTCCGTCGCGATCTCGGCGGCTGACATCCTGGCGTCGTGACCAACTCTGTGAATGACGTCGAAGATGCCGAGCTCCACCGCCGTTTGCATGGCCATGGAAATAGCGGTAGAAGTCGCGAGCTGCATGGCGTAGGAGAAGCTCTCTTCTTCGACGTCATCTATTTCTGGTGAATGTTGCTTCAGTGGATGATTGTTCCCTGCGTCGTGAAGAGGCTTGGGCTGAGAATGAGATTGTTGTGATTGAGCCATTTTGAGTTGATGAGTTGAGGGGAGAAATGAATGGCGAGTGATATGTATATGTTATATCAATTGGCAGATTTATGCCCTGTTTGTCTGAAAAGAAAACATGGAGAGAAAATAAGAAAGAAAATAATTTTTTTTTATTTGGATAAGAAAAAAAATGTGAGAGAAAAGAAAAAGTAAGAGAAAAATAGGATATAAGACTCATTATTTTTTTCTTTCAGCTTTTCTTTTTAAAAGTAGAGAGATTTTGAGTGTAAAATTTTTTTTTCACCATCTACCCTCTCTTTCTCTCTTTTATTTATTTTGCATTTCGATTTTAGAAGACTACTTAATTATATTAATTTAATTTTAATTCAACAATTTTGTTTATAATTTTTAACTTTTATAATTATAAATCATATTAATTTAACTATTTAATTAAATAATTTAGTCATGGGCTAGATCAAGTGTCCAGAATTACACTAATTTAATTTTAATTATTTTCTTTTAAAATATAATATAAAAATATATTTTTAACAAATAATTTGATTTTAAATTAATTTAATTATGTTAATTTTAATATAATTTTTTATTTTAATTTATTTTTATAAATATAGTTACATGAAATATGATATATTTTGATATAAAAGCATTATAGTTACGATGATATTTGTTCATTTTTTTTTGTTTTCTCCTATTCATTCAAATAAAAGAAGTGGTAATATTGTTTTATTTTTTTTCTTTATTTTTATTTTTTATTTTTTAACTTTTCTTTTCATTCGAACAGCGGGTTAATGTTTAGCAAGAGAAAATGAATACACGAGTGACCTGAAAAGTCGGCACTTCATTTTGTTAATTAAATGAAATGAAGGGGCATGTGAGGTTCTCCCACTGTCCTTCTTTCTTTTCATTCTATCTTATCTCTTATACATCTGCATCTAATAATTTAAGATATTTATTGAAGTGTGCGTCACTATGTTCAAAAAGTAGATGCAACAAATAAAGTTAACTTTATTTATGAAGATATATATATATATATGAAGCTTTTTGTTGTGGCATTTGGAATTTTGGATCTGCTGGCGCAGAACCTCATCTAGACCCCACCAAGTATTTCATGATTTCCCTCTCCTCCCTTCCTTAATTTTCTCTTCTTTAATTTTTTTGGAGAGATTAATTAATCCTAGTGAAAGAAAACAAATGGGTTAAGAGATAATATAAGAATATTCTGTGATGATGCTTTGTACAATTCTAAATGGTGGAGGCTCCTTCTCAGAAAAATAAAGGTTCCAAAAATGCAGTATAAATTAATTCGGAGTAAAAAAAAAAAGGAAGCATTTTGAAGTAAGAAAAAATTTTATTGCCGACTCAAACTGCAATTGTCTCAAAATTTTCTCTGACTTTTCAACCCCACTTCAACACCCTCTCAAAACCTCACGTATTTGTTTTTGGCACGTCCGGATCGGGTGAGTGGACGATAAAAAGTGTAGCTTCATATTTCCCTAGTACAAACAAAAGGCGGTCGTTTTGCGTCATCTCATTCGATTAATAAGAATTTAACTCGTGATTTATAAAATTATAGGATAAGATTTTATTACTGATATATTGATAGACAACAGGCAAATATCTTTATAAGAATTCTTTAAACCTAAATCTTACAATTTAAATTCAGTATATTGGTTATTTGATTTTTGTGTGTGTTAATGTTTGGATTTCTGAAGAGTATGTCTCAAAATTTAAAGGAAACTAGTACACATGAAACTAGTACTTGCAGAATATTATTGATCAATGAGTCATCATGTCACCAATAATTTAAATTACTCATATCTTTTTAAGCTATAACTCACCTCCTTAATAACTACACTAATTTGTATTCGCTAGTTATTCAATTTTTAAATGCATAATTCAATAATTCATGTAGAAAAACCAACATGCACGCTTTTTCAAAATCCATCTCTAATATTTATTCATCATTTTTAATATTAAATCTATATAATTCATTTAAAATTTTATTATCCATCTCTATGTGCTAATCTGTCTCTAAAATGTATCTTTAAATCAGTATTTTTTTTATAGTGACAAATCATAACTTATCATCAAGTGTGAATGGGAGATGTCGAATTATCCACACTTTACAGATTGAGCCCAAATATATAAGCCCATAGGGATTTATTAAAATAAGGAGAAGCTTGGGTCAATTAGAGTAATAAAACCAGGTCCGTTAAGGCAATATTCCCCTTGTTCAAAATTGAACTTTGGTGGGAGCAACTTTGTAACTTCCCCGTGCACGTGGATATATGGGAAGTGGAGTACATGTAATCTCTGCCTGTTTTTTTCCCCAAAAAAGCTCTCTACATCTTTTCTTCCCTTAGACTCTTTCTCTTTGTGCTACTCCTAAACCAAATCCATGTTGTGATTTTGCTCCTGCATATGTCCCTATGTCGATGTGACTCAACTCATTCAGTATGCTTTCCTCCTCCAAATGCTTATACAGCTAATTAATATACAACTACAGTCATTGTCAAAAAACACATCCTGATGGACATTATAATATTGCGATGAGAGATGGAGAATGATAGGGAAATCATACCATACGAGTATATTATTCTCCCATTTCTTCCTGATTACACAATTGGATTACAGAATGATAGGGAAATCATACCATACGAGTATATTATTCTCCCATTTCTTCCTGATTACACAATTGGATTACAGAATGCAGACCAAGTTTTCTTATTAACTTGGATTGTTATAAAATGCTTGATACCCCTAAAACGAAAGGGATTATCTATTCGCAGAATTCCATAATCCAAAAGTTACGAACAAAACACTCATATCTAACGCCTCTAAACCCTACTGACCTGGCCAATTCCATGACCTCTTCCTCACTTCTCTCTCTGCCACCTGGGCTCTGAGAGTCTGAGTCATCATAATCATGTCACGTTGGGAGGTGCTCTTGGCAGAAGTAGAAATTTCTGGTACGATGGGCAAAACTGCGTCCACCACAATCACTTTTCCAACTTCAAGAATGGCATTATGGCAATTCTTCAATAACTTCAAGCACCGCTCGTCACTCCAATCATGAAGTATCTACTACAAATTAAAGTTTTCCCTAATAAACTCATGATTAATTAATGTCTTATTAATTATCATTGGTCACTACATGTAAAAACATTATAGAATACTGTCACACCTTTATGAAAATAGCATCTCCTTTAGGCACACTTTCAAACATACCCCTTCCCACGTTTCCACTCCTGCAACGTCACCATCTTTGATTTAAATATCACCTCACCAATCACTGTTCAAAGGAAGCAGAAGTGGAGGGAGCACACAATCTAGAAGAAGTGACCTCCATGTAAGGAATTGAGCTCAAACATTCAACCAACCTTACACTCAGTCCTGATAACCTGTCCTGTCTGAGAATTAGAAACAACATGACTAAGTTTATCAAATAAACATCATAGCTCATATCAACTAATTGTCCAATAGATAGGAGATTAAAACTAATGTTAGGTACCAATAAGTATCATGAATGGACAGAGAGAGCAAGGAAACAATACCAATATAACTAACAAGCATTTAAAGTTATTAGCAGCATATATAAGGTGAGTAGTAGTATTAGGTGACATAGAGGAGAAGAAGTATTTTGACTAGTCATATGATTACAATAGGCAGAATCAAAATACCAAGAAGGTGTACCTGAAGGTGTGGCTAAGGCAGCAAGTAACTGGAAGAACTAAAGATAAGCTTATGAAGTAAAGACTCAAGTTCAATAGTAGAGGATCTCAAAGTGAAGTAGCAACAATTAGTGGCTCATCAAACAAATAGAGCAGGCTTGGATGATGAGGAACTAGACTTGAATGACCTCCCTTGATCAGGTTTGGGAGGTCGAGTGGGGCACTGATCAATGAGATGCCCAGGCTTCTTACAATAATGATAAGTCAAAGAAGGACAATTCACAGCAACATGTCCCTTCTTCTAGCAAGTTCTACATTCAATATATCGATACTGATCATAAGTGTGAGTAGATTGAGGGCAGCGACGACAAAGCTTAGAATTCCTTCCAAGGCAGCGAAAGTCATGTTAGGGGATCATTGGAGAAGACTCAAACAGTTTCCTCAGAACGGAGATAAGGAAGAGCATCCTCAAGAGTCAAAAGTGGCTTTGGTGGAGCAGAGAGGCGCGAACAGGCTTAAAATCATCAGTAAGAGCCATCAAGAATTGTATAAGATGAATTTGATCTTGCCACTTGAAGAAAACTTTAGCATCCTCATCATTTTTAAAAGTAAGTTCAAAATAGGCTAGTTGGTCCTAAATAACCTCCATCTTAAAAGAAACTTGAGCAGCAGTTCACCTTTCTCCATTTTGAGAACAGCAAAGTCCTTCTGCAATTAGTATTAATTGGACAAATCAAAGAGGTATATTGCTAGCAAGATGATCCCATACCTCCTTAGCAATTTCAAAGTGGTAGAAGTATTCCGAAACTATGTTATAATTTGATTATTTTTACTATCTGAATCATCCAACCAATCAATAAATTTTTGATCATATTTAAAAGAGGATCTAATAGAAAATGAGACATTTTCAATAATATATCACTAAAGTTTCTTGCCTTTCAAAAAACCACGCATACTTTCTATCCATAAGCAAAAGTTAGGATCCAGTCAACAAAACAAAAATAGGTTGAGCAACTTTGAATTTTTCTATTGAAAAATAAGGGGTAAAAAAATAAAAAGACCAAGAGGAGACAGTGATTAAGCGAGAATTTCACAGTGAAGCAAGAATCTCAAATAAAAGAGTTTGCATGGATTGGCTTAATTAGAGAGAGAAGTTTCAAAAATTCAATGAGGAAGAAGACAAAATAGATGCTACTTTAAGGGGAAGAAAAGAAAAAAAAATAGAGAAAGAAAGGAACAGAATGTGAAGGCAAGAGAAAAGCTAAAGAGAAAAAGATATGTGGGTCTTACCAGAAATGTGAAAGCTGAAGGAAGAATTCCAAAGGCAAGAGAAAAAAAAGAGCAACCAAGGACAGTGTCAAGATGAAATGACTAGATGAGATATAGTATTGGAAGAAGAGCGAAAAAAAATAGCTCTGTACCATGAAAGGAGCAAGAGAAATATAGAGAAATATCTTATCTATTATTAAGTTGAAAGGTACAATATATACATTAAGAAAAGGATAACCTAATAATAATTAATAATTATTTAATAATATAAAATAATATCTCCTAATAATGACTGGGAGATATATATACAATAATGATAGAATATTTGGAGAATATTTTAAATAACCTTTGAAAACATCCCTACCCCCGATCCTCGTCGGCCATAACGGAACAGGTAAGAACAGAGTGAGACACTAGAAGCCGGAGGAGGCGATCCAGCGCAGAAGCTTTGGAGTTCTTGCAAGAAAGCTCTGTTGCAATCTCGACGGTGGACATCTTGGCGTCATGACCAACTTTGTGGATGACGTCGAAGACGTCGAGCTCCACCGCCATTTGCATGGCCATGGAAATCGCGGTAGAAGTCACGAGCTACATGACGTAGGAGAAGCTCTCTTCTTCGACATCATCTATTTCTGGTGAATGCTGCTTCAGTGGATGATTGTTCCCTGCATCGTGAAGGGCTTGGACTTGAATGAGATTGTTGTGAATTTGCCATTATGAGTTGATGAGTTGAAGGGAGAAATGAATGACGAGTGAGTATGTTCATAAATTGGCACATTTATAGAGCTTAGTTGAAAAGAACGAATATTGATGTGCTTAGGAGGAGAAAATGATACCAATGGTTGGTGTGTGATCCTGTAACCTGAAAAGAAGCCACTTCACTTTGTCAACAGAAATACAGGGGTGTACACTAGACAATGAATAAATTGAGTGACTCAGGAAAAAATGGAGAGTGGACCAATGTTGTCTTGGCCGTCTTCAGACACTTTGTCAGATCCCAGCTAATTAATTAACCCATAGTAGATGTATATTAGCAGTTAGCAATACATGGTCCTTTTCTTGATGTGAAACACGTTCCACCTTAGCCTCTCACTGTCGTACCTCCTCTTCATCTTCATCTCCTTCCATGTATCTTTTTCCGGCCCATTCTCTCATGCCCTTCCAACGAATCTCTCTACTCACGTGATTTATCAACTATATTTAACCTCGCTTTATTGATAGAACAACGATTTAGTATATTCTTATGAAGTTGTCATGGATGTCATCAACATGGCATTACTACTGTGTGTGATACATATATTCACATGATTGATGATTCAGCTTTTGCTCCTCACGTTGAGTGAGCATAATTCAGTCATAAAACTTTCTGCGAGTAATGAGAATTTATTTTAGCTGGATATCAATCATTGAATTGTACTTTTCTTATCAAGATGTTTGGGGGGTTAAGCACTTGAACTTGTTTTCCTGTCCGTCAATCTCTTTTCGCCGTCGTTTGGAAAAATGAAAGAGCAGCGACAATGAAAAGATAGTGAAGGGATAATAAGATAAAAATGTGAAGATTGCGGTTGGACTAGGAGAACAACTAAACACAAAGACAAATAAACCAAAGAGATCGGATCCAAGTGGCGCTCGTGATTGAGGGGTGACAAGTTTTTTATCGCGATCACGTTGTCAAGGCTGATAATTGAAGAGAGGAGATTCTAAAGGATCAAGTGGGCCTCATGGATAATGAAGATGTGAATATAGTTGAACACCTCCGTGACGACCCAAAGGTCACAAATAAAAGCAATATTTTAAAAACCGAAACTGAATGTCAAATGGACAAGGTCGCCGAACAAAAGAATCAAAATGAATAACCAATAAACGGCCACGCTCATGAGCTCCTGTTCATTTGTCTCCCTCACTCCTGGGTTTTTGGGTCATCCAATGATTATCACCTTGGCACGTCACATTATTGGAAGAAATGCTTCCGCAAATATCACTTTCCCATCTTCTGGTTAGTTCCAGTTTATATTCAGTATATTGGTTATTCAGTCATTGGATTCATAACTGATGTCAAAGTCTAAATTAAAGAAAGAGTAAATACGCATGTTTTCTTAATATAATATCATTTTAATTGGTTTTTTTATTATTTCTTGTAATAATTTACTAGCTTAGTATATGTCCCTGAATTGATTTATTAATTAGTTAATTAAAATGTTTTTATTACATGTATTGAAAACTATAATAACAATAATGCCAATAAATTAAAAACGAAATTCTTACTTTGAACTATCACGATTAACGTCGCTTTAGAAGGGGGGGGGGATATAACACTGTTGTAGAAATTTCGGTTTCAGTCGCATGATTTAGTCGAGAGAAAATGATAGCAAATGATCAATTACTTCCCTTAATGATATAATAAAGAGTTCGAATACTAGAATTATCTATTCTCAAAAGTCATATAATAATTTTAAGGTTTTTTTTTCTTAAATTTACCACTCATTCCCTAAAATTATAATTTGATATTTTATAACTCGCTGATTCACTTTTGAATAATAGACAGTTTCAGGTGATAGGATCGGTGTGTGTGAATATACATATATCATGTGCAAAATAATGCAGAAAGTGAAAAGGCGCCTCCCAGAAAATGACATTTCCTTTGAGAACACTTGCACTCAGGGGCGTACCTATGTATATTTGAGGGGGCAATTCAATTTTAATTATGAGGCTTAATATAAATATGGATTAGGGTTTTAATTTGTCTCCACTGATGTGCTAGTTTTGAATTCACTGATTGAAAAAAGAACAAGGAAAGAGGAAGACAGAAAAATAGATGATAGTAGAGATGAAAAACAGGCAAGCCTAATTCATATGGGCTCTATCCCTATAGGTTTGAACTTATATAAGGGTCAAGCCTTCAAGTTCAATTTTTAAAAATTGTCTAATTTATGAAGCCTCGCCCTTGTTCAAAAGGCTCAAAGTTGGGCCCATAAGCCTTTTATTATTATTATTATTTAGATTTTTTTAAAAATTAAAAATTTCAATTATAATATTTCATAATTTTTAAAATATAAATTATAATATTAAAAATAAATAATAGAAAATCAAATTTTAAAGTTTTAATTCAATTTAAAATTAAATTTTTTTTATTTTTTTAGAATTAAAATAAAAAAAAACCGCTCGAGCTCAAACCCATTTTTCCAGGGCCTATTAAGGTTGGATTTCAAAGCTCAAACTTTTATAAAAATGACTTTGTGGGTGGCTCAACCTTTATTCCCTACCTTAGATGATAGTCACCTAGGTACATGAGTGGGGTTGGGGTGCAAAGTAAGTCAAAGGAAATAGAAGTATAGTTTTAGATTTAAAATATTGAGAGAAGTTAACTCCATTTGACAAAATTTTGAATAATGGGTGGTGATGAGAGAGGATTAAGATTTTAGAATAATTTAAGTATTATAAATGATTATTTTTTATTGAAACTTTTATTTCAAATAGTACCAGAATATAGGCATTTTCTGAAAGCTCTGTTTGATCTAAAATATAAGACATTAGATCATTTTTTATAATTATTTTTTTAACCATCCCCTACTTTATTTATTACTTGTTATAAAAAATAATAAATTTTAATTTTAATTGTTACTATTAAAACATTTATATAGGGAATTTAAGAAGGTATAATTAAAAAAATTCATTTTTTAGAGTCGTGAAGTAATTATTAATATATTATATTGTAATTCAAAAGGAGTACTTCTTTTGTTTTTATTTGTTAGAGAACTGTTATTTTTTATTTATATTTTTTTATAAGTAAAATCATATATTTTAACAAGGATTTATTACAAAATTTTTAAATTACTTTTCATAATTTACATTAACAAAAAACAATCAATGCATGCATATATTGATTAACACAAGGTATTTTAATCTAATTTTTTATTTTCAAACATAATTATTATAATTAAATAATTTTTTTAAATTGTATGATATGATCTTTTTTTCTCTTATATATAGCAACAGAGAAAGTATATTTTTAGTGGATTCATTTATTTTATTATTTTATTATTTTCTAAATTTTTACTAAAATCATTTGTATAATGTAGTAATGGATGTCTCATTATTATTTACACAAGTCGTTGACATTCAAATATCAACTCTTGCACCTGTGAAAAAAAGCCTAATTCATATAGTTCTATCCGCTACATATAATACATAGGGCAAATTAAATTTTGTTACCAGTGGAGTATATTATTTGTGCCTCACCAAAAAAACATTCTACTCCTGGCAGGCCGGCCGGCTCAGCCACTGCTTGGTGCTTGCAGTGACACAATATATTCCTTTAACATATAGTATTTATGCATGTAAGCATATATTAGGCGAAAAAAATATGTGCAGGTATATATAGCACGGGAAAAAAAAAAAAGAACAAATTAAAATGATATTCCAGACCAAGTAAGAGATACATGTGTGAGTAATGAACATAAGTGAAGATGATGATGACATATAATACCAGGATAAGGAGGAGCAAGGAAGCAAATTGTAATAATGAGGAACAAGGCTGCACAAAATACTGGATAAAAATGAACTTTAATTTAACTTGAAATTTGATATCTTTCATAAAAATGATTCGGTTAGCCAACCTATAATTCGGTCTAATTCAATTATAACTTAAAGATTAATAGGATCGAATTTGACCCATAAAATTAGGAGACTAGTCTCAGTATTCTAGTACTCATTTAGCCTTTTTTTTTTCATTTTTTCTTATATAAAAGGTAACAATTCATTTCATCTTAATAAACTCAATTAAAATAATAAAAATATTTATAATCATTAAAAAAATCATAACAATTTATAACAACAACAAATATTTCTATTACAATCCAAATGATTCAAATTCATAATTTCAGCAACAACAACATTCAATAAATTTCAACAACATGTCTAATGTACATTACAATAATAATTTATATTAAAATATATTAAAACAATTTCATAAGGCTAAACTAGACCAAGTAGTTTAAAAGTTTGATCTCATGTTTAGTCCAACTTAAAATGTTAGTCTGATCTTTTTGATTTCTTTAATTCTTTAGACCAATTTTTTTATAAGACCAAACAAGACCAAACTTATTTGGGTTAGGTTAGATTAGACAGGATAGCCAGACTTTTGTACAGCCCTGTTGAAACTCACGAAAGTTGTTACTCTTTTCTTCCCCTGATAATTGAACAAGAAAATTGAAGATAGGACGGCTTTAATTTTGCAGGGATTTTGCAGCGTATTGATCAATGAAAATTTTGCCCATTCATTGACAATTATTTAACGTTATCTCGTTATCTTTCCCTTTGAATTTCCAAACATTATGCCACACAACATATTAAAGCAGGATCAACTCTTACTATTTTATATTTCTAGCGATAGATGCCTAGCTTGATGGCAAAAATTAATTTTCAAAATGTTAAATTATGAATTTTTCATGAGATCGAGAAAAAGATAGCATCTCCAACTTAAGATAAATTTTCTTTGCATTGGGCCTTCAGTCTCAGACTTCGTTTTCGACAGATGACCCATAAATAAGAAGCTCCCAATTTCATTATCCGTTTCTGTTCGCCATAGTTTTGGGCCTAGTAACTGCATCGGCCCATAAAGTGCAATGCTAATCGCTTTTTTAACAAAAACCAATTTGCAAGCAAAAAGTATTCTTATGGAAAGATCGCTGCTTCCTATTCAAAGAAGTATTTTTTTTCTGCTGTGGAAAAGAATCGTTAACAATACTTTATTTTATAAAGGTATTAAAAACAATATAAAACTACACTTTATTTTATTTTACAGTGACCATATAAATCTCGCAGTCATGTGAAGATCTTATAGATAAATAATCTGTAAATATCTTTATAAATTCTATTTAAGTATAGAGGCATGCTGATTCACAGAATTTAACTTATCTAAATTTTTTATTATATAACAAAAAAATAGAGACAAAATAACCCAGGTACATCCAGGAGTTGTTGCTAAAGCCAAAATAAAGCAAATTGCCATTACACCAACAAATTTAGTCTTCATGATAAATGCATGAGGATTTATTCGGAGTTCCCAAGTTCTTCTTTTTTAAAAAAAAAAAAAAAAGAAGCAAATTGCCATTACACATTACGCAGTGAAAACTGAAAAGTTAAAGCCCCTTTGATTTCTGTTTTCGAAAACATTTTTTCGGTTTAAAAAAATTGAAAAATTTATTTGAATAAATGTTTTGAATCTAATTATTTTTAAAACTGTTTTTATTTTTATTCTTAAGAACAAAAACAAACATTTTAAAGCTATTTTCATTTGATTTTTCTTATTTTCAAAATACATTACATTTGATTATTAAAAACTACAGCTATTTTGACTAATAATTATTATAAATCACTATCATTAACAGCAGGTGACTATTATTATGGGCCAATTTTTTAATTTTAAAAATTCTTTTAAATTAACACAATTGAATATATTTTTTAAATACTTTTAAAAATTGTATTGGAAACCAGTTTTTTTAAAATTAAAAATGAGAATAGAAATCAAACAGGCCCTCCTTCATCTGTTTTGTTATTTATGTATCATACTACTCACGTCTCTAATCTCGTAAGTCAATAGAGATCTTCTCGAAATTAAAGACTCCGTTCAACAAGAAATTAAATTCATTAAGCATGCATGAAGAACAAGCACATAAATACATATATGGATTAAAGGGACCTACAAGTCGGGAATTAATTAAAAATTAGGAACATATACAGTTCAACCATGGTGATGGGGTGAATCGGCCTTAAACAAGTCGAGACAGGTTTCTTTGGAGAGGCCTCTGTTCCAGAATTTGAGGTAGTACTCGCTGTAGGTGAAGTTCCTGTAGAGCGCAGGATGATGAGGGTCTATGAGGTCGGGGGCTGGACCAATCACAGCGTCCTGTGATGGGCAGTAGAAAGTTGGGATGGACATCCTCTCCTTCTCGCTGTTCACAACTGCTCGATGCAACACACTCTTGTACCTGCCGTTGCTTATCACCTTCACCGCACATGTTACACGGTACCAAATTAACCTTTGTATCAGCTAAATGGTCAATTTTTTTAAATATATGCTCAAACAGTATTTAATAAGCTTGGGCTAGAATAAAAAATATGTGGTGCGTATAATTATTTTTGTTTTGGTCTGACATTTTCCAAACAACATGGAAAACGTTCGATGAAAGGACAGAGGAGTGTCCGACAAATAATGTGAAAGACTGAAAGTTGCTCTCACGTTCTTTTCCAGTTCTTGTCCTAAACTATAGGAGCCTATCCATCCTAAGCCACAAAAGCAAAAACACTACAAACGCGCAAAAACCATGCGTCCAGCGTCCTCTCACCCTAAAATTAATTAAGTTGTAATTTTCACTTTTCTTTTATCTTTAAATATAAATAGACGTATACTCTTCCCCATAGGAAGAAAAAAATAACATTTACATATAATAATCCATGGACTTTGGCATCTCCTTGATTTGTGTATTTTTTAAATATTAGCCTGTTAGGTATGCTCTCGCCATGTGTAAAGTATTCGTATCCAAATCTCAGATACTAATAAAAATTTATTATTTAGTTAAGAGTACATAAAATCACAACAATTATCTAGTTATGTTCCTAATAATTTCACAATTGATGTATTTTAAGATAATAAGAGCAAAATTATACAAGCACTCAAAATTATCATGGCATCCTTTATGTTTAAGGACAAAATAAATTAATTTTAAAAAACATCTTTTACATTGGAATAGAGGGAGTATGCTCAAAGACACAGGAAATATACCCCTTGTTTTGAAGTTTGAGTAAAATTTTCACATACTTTCTTTTTACATAAGCCAAACAACAATTTTTATAAGCATTTATGATATCTTTTTTTTAACTGCCCTTTGTTAAATGATTGCATCATTAAATTATAAAAAAATGAAAGATTAATGAAAAGGACATTTTAGTCCACCTTTTTTAATTTTAGATGATTAACTATTTTCTTAGACGCCGTATAAGTTGTTTAAAATTTTATGAAAATGGAGGGAGAAGGTTTGACAAATAAAATAAAATTTAATCATATAAAAAGAATAAGAAATAATCTTTGTCACTGCACTTGTGCAAAACTGACACCTTAAATTTTTATGAGAAAATTACATCCTGGCATCTCCCAAGGGAATTAATTATAGATAAAGACTAATAATAAATTTCATTTAAAAAAAATTATATCCTCATTTTAACAATAACTCGTTCTACATTAGTTTTTGTATGTGATTAATTTTTTTGAGGGGCTGGATGTGATTTTTTTTAAATTTTTATCTGCCAAGGAGCGGTGGGCCCTTATTTTTTATTTTTTGGACACTTAAGATTAGTGAAAAGGGAAAAAAGAATAAGTAGCTTTCTTATTACCTAAAATTACATCAAAAGGTAACAACTTTCATCCCTTCCATCTTCTTAGTACTGAGTTATCGCAAGGTTGGGAAAGAAAAAAAAAGGAAAAAGAAAAGAAATGAAAAATTGAAATGGCGAGGGCAGTTACTTACCTGAATTTGGTCGCCGATATTGACGGTGAAGGTGTTGGGAATAGGATTAACGGCGAGCCACTTGCCGTCCTTGAGGACCTGTAATCCCGGGACGTCGTCTTGCAGAAGAAGTGTAATGACGTTTGGATCAGCATGGCTGGGCAGCCCATACGTCAGCTCCGGCTCTGGACAAGGCGGATAATAGTTTAGTGCCATGTGCTGCCCGTGCTGCCCCAACGCCTTGTTTATGTAATCCTTCTCTATCCCCAAGCTCTCTGATATCGCCTCCAGCAATCTCAGCGATAACTCCCCCATTTTTCTGCAGTACCCACCCGCATCTTCTCTGCTTCCCCAAACAACACCCCCCCGGCAAAAAAAAAAAAAAATCAGTGAGATCTTCGATCGGCCGCATGGGACTCAATTCCTTTTTCTAGAATTTACCTGCTTCGTTTGCCAGGACCATAGATTTCCTGAATATCTGCTAATCACACTATAAAATATTTTTTTGGAAGTTCTATTTGGTATAAAATATAAGGTATTGAATAAATTTTATAATTATTTTTTAGTTATACTCCTACTTTATTTATTATTTTTTTAAAAAAAATAATGTATTCAAATTTTAATTACTATTATTCATATTATTATATAGAGTATTTAATGAGGATATAATTAAAAATATATAAATTTTTTTAAAAAATTAAAATTTCAACTAATATTTTTTAAAAAACTATGAATTAATTAACAATGTTCTATATTCCTTTATTTCAATTTATAAATCACTTTTAACATATTTTAATAATACTAAAAAATTTTAAATTTTATTAATTTTACCTAAAAATTTAATAAGTTTTTAATTTTGTCGTTATTAAAGGCCTATATTATTTTATTTTATTTCATAAAAAAATAATTTATTTTTTAAAAAAATTTATTTTTGTGAGTTTTTATTATATTTGTTTAAAATTTTAAAAATAGTCAAAATCTCAAAAAAAGTAAATTTCTTATCATTTTAAGAAGTTGTTTTGGGTAACTTCTGACAATAATATAATATGGTAAATAAAATGGTGTATTTTAAAGGAGTGGGATACATAAAGATATTATAAAATTTTAAAATAATATAATAATAAATTATTTTAATAAAACAAAAATCAAGGAATATATTATAAAATTAAAAAATAACTAACTAATAATCACTTTTTTATTATTATAACCAAATATAAAATAATTCCTACAAAATATAAAATAATATCTATTTTTTATAAAATCTTTACAAAAAAATCTCCTTTTATAAAATCTGTAAATTATCTAAAAATTATTTATATTTTAATATTGAACAAATGAATTTTAAATATGTATATTTTAATAACATATTTTTTCTTTTTAACATTTAATAAAGCATAAGCCTTGGTTAGTTGAGGGAAGGGGAGGCCCTCCACCTTATCAAACAAGGGCCCCTCCCTTGTTTGGCTCCTCTCCCCTGCAAAACCTCCCCCTAATTTGGAGGATCCCATCCTCCCCTCCTCTCCCCTTCTCTTTTTTTTTGAACTAAACAAGACTTAAAAAAAAATTATAATAAAAATTTAATTATGTATCTAAAATCAAAAACATTTCTCTCTCCTATAAAGGGAGTATTTTGATCTAGAGAGAATAATGCATGAATTTTTAAGGATTTGAATTCAATAATTATACTTAATACAGATATTGAGTGTCTATGTCATTTAAGATATTAAAATTTAAATTAACAGTTTAGATAAATTTATTCATTCATTAATTTCAAGTAGAATATGATTTTATAACCATTAATTTAAATTTTAATAATTTAGATTTTAATGATCAGGATTTCAAGTACAGTCACAAAATTTAAATTTAATTTTTAAGTGTTCTGCAACAATGAAGTGGTTGAAATCGTGAAACTGATCGAGTAACTGATTTTGAGTGGTGGTCCCACGCACACATCTGTTTTCTCTCTTCTGGAATTCCCTGGACCATCATGCATTCGGAGCCTGTTTCTTGATTCTCAATTATAGCATACCTGAAATAGGAAGGGTTGGTCGGCCACTCATTGATGTAATCCTCAAGAGGATAACAGTGAAGCCTCAAGAAGTCTCTCCAGTTTGAAACTTTCTCCGTCTTCACGTTGAAACTGGTGGACAGCCTCGTCGTCTTCGTAGGATCGTCGGAGTAGTTCTTCATTCTCTCGCTCTCTGGTAAACGGAAGAATTCCCTTGACACACTCACCATCTTCTCAACCACTTCCGCGGGAACTCCGTGGTTCATGACCTTCACCAAAATGAAAGAAATCATATAACCGAAGATATATAATATTTTCTGAATTATATAATATATGGCTTGTTCTGCTGGTATACCTGAAAGAAGCCGTAGTTCAGGCAAGCGTCGCCGATCTTGCGGATGGTGAGAGAGCGGTTGGGACCATCGAGATCTCGGAGGTCGATGAGAGGAATTGAGTAACCGTCGGAGGATTCAACGTCTTGAAAATTTGGACGGTCGCTGTCGGGCCTGATGAAATTGGAGGGTACGTGGCTCAAGGATGCCGCCAGGTCGGTTAAGAGCTTGGGCTTCGCGGCGGCGATGGCGTTGGTGGTTGCGGCGGCCATTGAGAGCTTAGTTAATGGCGAATCAAGGAGCACCTGAATGTAAGGCTTCGATGCTTGCTAGTGCACAGGACGGTGCATGAAACGCTTCCGTTAATATTAGTGCCGAAGGACCGTATTGATGGCATCTTACCGACTCAAGCTTACGTTTGCTGTGTGACGTAATTAAGAGATAACGTTACACTTCCGTGTGATTTATTGGGAGGATATAAAACAAAATAATCGGACCATGCTCGCCCCTATCCTAAATATAAAATATCTTCTAGATTTGGTCCTTGAGAGACTGCCTTGTAAAACTTAATGAAGTATTGATAAATTATTTTTAAAAATGCCCACATCATGTATAATTAGTTTATTTGGATAGCATGTTTGACTTTAAAATTTACAATTTTAAATTAATAAAAGTTAAGGGGTCTTACCTAATACATTATGTAGCATTAAGACATAAGGATCATCAATTCCTTGACACTTTAACTCATGAATCTCTAAGCATAGTAACATGAAGTCACACACATCGATCATTAGTCAAATTTTTAAGGATGTACACCCAACTTATCCTGTTGAGATAAATCATAGCAAAGTATTTAGAATGAATTATTCTATCATCAGAAAAGCTTAGAAACAACTAGCCCAAAAATAAAAAATACCTATATTATATACTCTCTCCATTTAAAAATATAAGATATTTTTTGAGAAGTTGGATGTTAAAAATGTAAGGCATTTTTAATCTTTCGAGGTGTAATTATTGCCTTTTTTTAAAAATATCCCTATTAATAATAATTTTATATTTATTGTAAGATATTTTATAAGGATAAATATAAAAGATAAGGTTAGTTGAAAAGTATGTAATTACTTTATTAGAGGTAAGATTTGGTTAAAAATGCCTTATATTTTTAAACGGAGGGAGTACAAATAATCCCACCCTTCTCCAAAAACCCCCAAGATGTATGAGCCTTAATTTAATAATTTTAATTTCAATTAAGAGTATGTCGTGCCCGGATCATGCATTTCGCTTAAAGGGAAGGCCAATAAGTGTAGAAAAGTGATAATGGCCATCAAAATTTTTAAAAACCTTAAAAAATTATATAATAAAAAAGGATGGTTTATGACAAGGGTTCACGAATCCATTATATGTGGAGAAGGTATTAGACATTCCACAATACTCGTTTATAAGAACAGTTATCCTAAATTGATTGCATCAATTAATTAGCCTTTTAATAATATCTTAATTATCCTTTAATCACATGCAAAAATGAAAATAAATTATTTATTTATATGAGAGGACTTGACCTAGAATCAAAATTTAGTGCCTATGTATTCTGTGATAGGAATCAAAGTTAATGTAGTTTGGAGTATTATTATTTAGGTTTTCTTTTAACTTTTTTAATTAATTTATTTTATGAAGAGAATGTTATTTTGAGTTGTATTTTTTTATATTTTAAATAAAATTTTTTTATAAGGAAGTACTTTTGGGTAAAAAAAACCAATGCTAAAATTTGTAGTGATTTTGTATTACTCATAGTCCATTAATTGACACTCTAAGTGCATACAATGATTTAATATCACTCATAACAAACCTTGAAAGAATTTTCAAAGTGAATAATTTAATTGTGAAATTTTAATGTAAAAATTTAATACTTGCGGGATGACTTGGTGTCATTCAAGGCATCAAGTTTGATATTTTAAAGGCTACACGGTGATTTAATATCACTCATGATATAACCTAAAATATATAAAATTCTATTATTTTTATTATTTTAATAAAGTACAAGAGAAAAAATAATTAAGATTAAAACTTATAGTGATTTAGTATTATTCACAATTCACTAATTGACCCTCTAAGTATATGAAGTGATTTAATATTACATATGGCAAATCTTTAAAAAAATTTTAAAGTAAATAAATTAATTATAAAATTTTAATGCAAAAATTTGATACCTATAATAATTTAATATCATTTATAATATTTTATTTAATATTTTTAAGACTCCACGGTCATTCATGAACTTAAGAGCCAACTTGTCAAACTGGAATGACAACTCACGGCTAACTTCATAGTACGTAAAGTGTGAGAGAGGCACACAATGATAATATATTACTATATCTCATTGTTCTAATTAAGTTGATTGCATCAATTAATTAACTTTTTAATAATATTTTAATTACTCTTTAATTACATACAAAAATAAAAATAAATTATTTATTTACATAAAAAAAAATTAACTTAAAATCAAAGCCTAGAACCTATATATTTTATGATAGGGATCAAAATTAATGTAGTTTGGAGTATTATTATTTAGGTTTTATTTTAATTTTTTTAATTAATTTATTTTATGAAGAGAATGTTATCTTGAGTTGTATTTTTTTATATTTTTAAATGAAAATTTGTTATAAGGAAGTACCTTTGGGTAAGAAAAACCAATACTGAAACTTACAGTGATTTTGTATCACTCACAATTCACTAGTTGACACTTTAAGTGCATGCGGTGATTTAGTATCACTCATGACAAACTTTAAAAGAATTTTTAAAGTGAATAATTTAATTGTAAAATTTTAATGTAAAAATTTTATACTTGCAATGACTTGGTATCATTCAAGGCATCAAGTTTGATATTTTAAAGGCTACACGGTGATTTAATATTACTCATGATATAACCCAAAATATACTAAAATTATATTATTTTTTTATTTTAATAAAGTACAAGAGAAAAAAAATAATTAGGATTGAAACCTATGATGATTTAGTATTATTCGTAATTTACTAGTTGACCCTTTAAGTATATATAGTAATTTAGTATTACACATGACAAACTTCTACAAAATTTTCAAAGTAAATAACTTAATTATAAAATTTTAATGCAAAAATTTGATACCTATAATAATTTAATATCATTTATAATATTTTATTTAATATTTTTAAGACTTCACGATCATTCATGAACTTAAGAGCCAACTTGTCAAACTGGAATGACAACTCATGGCTAACTTCATGGTACGTAAAGTGTAAGAGAGGTACACAATGATAATATATTACTATATCTCATTGTTCTCACAGTCCCTAGAGGTACGCAATAATAATATATTACTATATCTCATTGTTCTAACAGTCCCCAGAAGTCAGAATAAAAATAAAAGATATGAAAACAAACGTTTGTTCCTTTGCTGGTTCATCATTCAATCCTCCTCTCCTCCAATTTTCTCTTTCCCTTTTTTTTTTTTCACTTTTTCTGTCCCCTCTGTCCTTTCTTGCTATTTTTTTAATAAAAACTCAACTAGAGTATTTCTCCCAATAATAACTCAATCAATTATAATCATATTAAATTATTAATAATTTTTATTTGATTTTTGCCTTAATCATTTGAATTGATTATAACATTTAATTTGATAGGATTATAATTGTGAAGATTCAGAGGCCATGAAAAAGGAAAATATTTTTTTTTGTTTACGAAAATATTTTTTATTTTTTTATTATAAAAGCTCATTTTATTCATTTTGTTGTATTTTTTATATTCAATTTGCATCTAGAAACTCAAATAAAATACAGTGTTCACAAGATAATTTGGATTTCAAAATATGTTAAAAAATAATACTTTTAATTAATTTTAACTAATTTTTTAATTTAAGTATCTTATAAATAAGATTAGAGCTCAAATATAAAAATCATTTAAATGCAGAACCAATGGGCAGAAATAAATTATCATACCATGATACAGAGTAAAAAATAAAATAAATTATTATTCACGGTAGGTTGTTTTTGCCAACAAAAATACATATCTATTTAAACGCCAAAAAGTCCAACCAAACCAAGACAAGGAAAAAATAACAAAATAAAAATAAAAGAAAATCAGCCACAATGTTGAAACTTCTCCCAATCAGCATCTAATAAACATCTGAAAGGAATTGTAGGTCAGGAAATCCAATTCGAAGGATACAATTCCTTTAACGACCCAGTCAATAATTGAGTTACCTTCTTTGAAAATTCAAGAAAAAAATATTTCTCTCCTCATTTTTAAATTAAATTTTACCCTCAATAAAGTAATTACTTATTTTTAAATTAATTCTATCTTTTTATATTTATTTATGTTAAACACCTTATAATAAATATGAAATCATTTATCAATAATGACACTTTAAAAAAAAAGACAATAATTATACTTTAAAAGATTAAAAATGCCTTACATTTTTTAACATTCAACTCTTTAAAAAATATTTTATATTTTTAAATGAAGGGAGTATTCGTAACAAATTCCTCATAAAAACCTGTTTGTCTAATAAAAAGTTTATAAATCAAAGAGAGGTAAAAACTAAAAAGCCAAAAGAATGCATTGTGCTTCAAGAAATGGATAGCGTGAGTGCGTGTGTAGTGCTCGCTTTGTTTTAAATTATAAAATATTTTTAAATAAAATTTTACATGTTAATAAACTTTATTAAATACACTTAACAATATTATTTTTTAAAAAATAAAAATAAAAAATTTTAAAAATATTTTTCATTTAATAACCTTAATTCTATACTTAATTAGTATTAAATAGAGGAGGTATTATTAAAATAAGTCTATTTAATGAAATATTAATCTTCTCAAAGTGTTATATATTCTAAGATGGCAAATCTCCCTTAAAAGTATCTTATAATTTAAGATAAGGGGAGTACTATATACATGTAACTATTTTTTTAAAATCAAAAGTAGGTAATTTATATTTTATTAAACTGTAATTTTTATTTTGAAAACATAAATAGTCAAAATTAAATTAAAACTTGTTCTAAATAAAATTAAAACTTGCAAGTTGAAGTGTTAACTTTGTACATATTTAAATATATGCAGAAGATTTAAATCTAGGTTGCATCTGGCCAAAAAAAAAAAATCTAGGTTGCATGAAAAGGAGTACCTGAATGTTATACCCCCTTTTATTTTTCATGTGAATGTTTTCTTACTTTAATTCAAAACATTTTAACTTTAAATTACGCAGTTTCAATACGACAACTACCATGTAATTTTTATTGTGTGATCAAATTATATGTGAGAGTGGTGTGTAAATTTACTCGTTACAAAACCTCCATCGCATAAATAATGGCGGTATCATCATCATCACCATCATCACCATCAGAAAAGAAAGTAGTTGTCAGATTTAGTCTTGTAATTGAACTCTATTTTATAAAATAGGAAGTAGATAGCATAAGTGGTGTTTATGTGGGTTATAAATTATTAAAAATAAAAATAAAAATGAGTATAAATAAAAGGCATCACTTATAGTCTTAAATAAAATTATAGTATAATATGTAATACTGGCATAATGAATATTAAATATATTTTTATATATAACAAAAAATTTTATTGTGAATATATTTAAAAGAATACTCTGTTATTAACTAAAACCTATAATGCAACCCTATAGCACACAAAAATGACAAGTAAACAAAATTTATTTTTTGAGTGGGAGAGCACCCAAATAATTTACATAAATGATATGATTATAATTGTCAAACTTTCGAGTTAATTCTACGAGTTTAATATTTTTATATTTTTAACTTACAAAATTATATTAACTCACTTATAAACTTAGACTAAATATAAACTTGGTCAAACTCGAGAGTTTACCTCCGAATTTACTATTTTTATATTTTTAACTTATAAAATTATATTCACTAATTCATAAACTCGAACTAGATACACGTTTGATGAAACTTATTAAGTTCATTATTTTTTTTTTTTTGAGTTGAGTGAGTTAGGTATATACTATGAAGAATTTAGTTTATAAAAGTTATAAAACCTAGTTCAAAAAAAAATTTGAAATGTAAAAACTAATATTAATAAAAAAAATAAAACAAAAATATTAAATATAGTTTTCCTATTTTAAAATTTTTATGTCTTGTGTATGATAATTTTATCAATGTAGATAGTTTTAATTTCAGTGATTTATATTTTTACTATATTTAAACTAAATTACAATCATATTTTAATATGTATCTGTTAATGAAAGTAAACTCTTATGAGTTTATAATTAAAGTTTATGATACAAGTTTATATTTTTGTTATGATTTTATTTAAACTTGTGAGTTTAACAACCATACTCTAAAGCCTGTATTAAAGCCTATATGTCTTATATGTAGAGAATACATTGTAAGGTTTTTTTTCTTGGACAAAATAAATTGTAAGGTTATGGTGTAAAATTATTCAAAAAGAATTTTAAGTAATTTTTGGTATTTTCAAATCAATAATAATGTATACCTATTAGCTTTATAAAAGATGTTAAATTTTTACAATCCATTAGAATAGTTTGACATTGACTATTAAATTTTAAAGATAGAATTTAACGTAAGAAGATTGATCTCTTTTTATAAAATTAATGTATATTTATGTACTATTATTAACTTAAAATATTAAAAGCTCTTGGATAAAAAGCATTTGAGTATTTTTATACCTTAACCTTAAATTATATTTCCTCCATTTTAATTTATAAAACATTTTTACATAAAATCAAGCATGTCAAAAAAATTCATTAAATATACTTTGCAATTTTATTTTTTTAAAACATAAATATAAATATTTAAAAATATCCTTAATTTAAATAAATACTCTAATTAGACAATTTAAAATACACTTCACATTGTAAAGAAATTTTTAAAAATTATTGTGGTTTTCCATACACATAGTATGTGAAAATAGATCAAATTGAAAGAGTAAAAATAAATTAAACTAATGAAAATAAGGTGTTGATATATATATATATATATATATATTTATTTATTTATTTATTTATTTATTTGGTACTGATAAGCACCATGCTCATCACACCCTATAGGGTAATCTGGATTCTGCACCCTTCAATTTATTTCAAATTTTTTATATTATATTTATCAAAATAAAAATTATAATATTAAACATGGACTGTCCATAATATATTGGATGGTCAATTAGTCAAAATTATAAAATTTTTAATATTAAATTGAATCTTCTAATTATATCTATATTATTCAAAGTATATCTGAATAGTTAATTTGTAAAAAATTTTAAAAAATAATATTAAATTAGATTATTCAGATTAAATTTTTATAGGTTAGATTGACGATAAACAAATTTATTAAATATTTTTATATAGTTTACATATTTTAATTTTAATAAATATAAAATAAAAGTAAAAAGCTTAAATTTGGACTATTTAGATCTTATTTAAATTAGGAAATAAACTTATCAATTTGACAGTTCAAATTTAATATGAATAGTTAAAATTTAATATTAAAATATTTTAATAAGTTTACTGCTTTGTTCAGAATATACCTGCACTGTCCAAAATATAGCTAAAAATTTAATTTAAATTTTTAACATTAAATTTGAATCATTCTTATTAAGTCTAGACTCTTATATTGGTAAGTATATTTATTAAAATTTTTTACAATATATATATATATATATATTATTTTAAAAATTCAAATTAAAAATATTAAATTTAAATTATTTAAATTAAAATTAAAAAGTTTAAATTTGCTTCTGCCTTAGTGAAAAGGTAAAGGAGGCTTCTTTTAATGAAGGAAAGCTGAGTTCATAACTTCTCAACCATCAACTAGGAATTTTTTGTTGAATCTGTTGAACACTTCCCTTTAATAAAACGACGAAGATTCAATTGGCTTATATCCATTTCATTAATCTATAAAATTTAAAATTCAGGCAAGATTGCTTAATAGTTTTTTTTTTAATTTTAAATAATTAGAGTTTCTGGGTCTGGCACTGGCAGAATAAAGGAATATGTAGGACTAGGAGAATAATGTTGTACAAAATATTAAGGTCACAAGCTGGAAAACACAGATTTCGTATGAGTAAATCCTAGTTGCAGAATATCATTCATACTCTACAGATACGTATTAAAAATATATCAATAAATATTGATACTAAACATGATATCAATATAAATATGTAAAATAATTTGAGGTATCGATATTTTATAATAAATAATTGTTGATGAAGGCGGCACTACCAAAAAAAAAACAAAACTTATAAAAACACCTATATCAAAGCATTTATGGTGAAAAAAAAAAAAAAAGACACAGAATATAATGAAACACTTTCAAAACAAAGTGCTCCGAAAAACTTCACAAAAATATAATAAATTAAAAAAGAGCTTTTCAAAGTGCTTCCACGTGGAAGCACTCCGGAAAGAGTAAGAATACTAAAATAAAATATAATAATTAATTAATGATAAATAATTATAAATATTTAATATCATATTATTATGTTAATTAAATAATTATGTTAATGATAAAAAGATTAATATATTGAAAAATAATTATAAATTAAATTTATAATAAATTAAATTATGAAATAACATTTTATATTAAATTAAATATAAAATATTTAAATTTATAATTAAGTAAAAATGCATGACTATATACGAAATATAAAATAATATTTTAAAAATATGTAGAATATTATGAATTTAAATTTTTTTATATTTAATATAATACAAGATATTATTTTATATTTCAATTGATTATAATTTAATTATTTTGATTTTTAAAATTTTATTTGAATGTTTTACCCATACACGCTGTCATAGATACAGGCGTGGAACGCTTTAAAAAAGCTGGCTATTAGAATGCTTCAAAGCCAAAAAAAATTGTTCTAGAAAGCATTTTGGATTGTGGGTATTACAATTAATGTTATGACAAGAGGCTCGATTAAATTGAAAGGAAAATTTCTGGAGGGAATTTGATTTGAGGATCTATAATATTAAAAAAAAATAAAAATTTATAACAAAACTCGATTAAAATATAAGAATTAAAATTTAAATTTTTTCTATTATTAAAATATATATATTTAAAAGAGATAAGATAAAAAATTCATTTAATTTTTAAATAAAAATAATAAATTTTAATTTTTTTTTATTTTGATGAAATATGTTTAAAGTGATTTATAAATATTAAAACATATACATTAAATATTCAACTAACCTCATCAGCGAAAAAGACCACTTAATTAACTTACACATTAATTATTTGTAATTCAATAGTATAATATTCTTTTAATCTCAAATTATAATACACTCTTAGATAAAATTACACATATCAATAAAATTTATTAAATACATTTTATAACTTTTATATTTTTTAAAAAAATTAAACTTTAAAAATATCATTCATTTAATACTATATTTGTTAAAAAATATTTAAAAAAATATATATAGAAAGAAAAATATTAAAAATATTATTAATAAAATTTTATTTTTATTAAAATATTTTATATTTTGAACCTCCTCAAAAGATATTTTATAATTGATGTGAAGGCAGTACTCTACATGCGTTGAAGGTTTTTTCTACCCCGGGCGAGGAATATTAATGTTGAGTCTAATAGGGGATTAAAAAATAAAATAAAGGTGTGACATAATGCAGCTTTGGTCAGCAGGTTTGGTCGACTGTTGCGTCAGCCCGTGTCCCTCCGTCTTTCCATGTGCTTCTCAGCTCGCATCTCAATGCCAATGCTAATGTCATGTCTCATGTCAGAACTCAGGCATACGTGTTTGATAGTAACACTGACTGTGAAAATGGCATGGTTCAAGGCAGATGAGTTGCATCTCCGTTTGTTGTTATTATTATTATTATTTACTTTCATTACAAGTCATTTATAATTAACATGAAAAATTAATTATATCACTAAAATTGTATTAAAAAATTGTTTTAATTTTCATTTCAACTCCCAATAAATATAATAAATTTTAAACATAACTGTTTTATCCCCTAAAAAAAATGTTGGCCAAAGTGCGGACTTCATTCGATAAAAGCATAGATCCAATTATCCAAAGCAACAAATATCAAAGTACGGTAATCAAGCACAGAAAAAACATAACACTAGCAGTGAAACGAAACCACAGACAAAATAATAGGAAATATTCCATAAGACAAAAGTCAATTCCCAACCGATCATCTATTGAAAGAGATTCCGCAGTAGATGGCCTAAAATCAAGAGCATTCAAAGCTAGCATATCAAATAAAGGAAGTGTTGGTGAATTCGTCCGTCCAAAATGGAACCATATTCCCTTAAAATTGAGGATAAGCACATATTTGAAATGAATCTATCAAGACTACACAAATTTTTATAAAGTGATTTGTAATAAAAACTAGATAATTGTTTTAGAAAATGGTAATAGAGGCTAGAGAGCATACACACACACTCATAACTGTACACACCTGATGTCTTTTCACAATCCTACGATGAAATTTATGAAAAAAAATATTATTTAAGGATTATTAAAAGTATTTATCATCAATCAAGGATCCAAATATTATAAAATACCATTAGGACTGATTTAAAAATAATTTTAAATAAAAAACTATAATATCCCTACCTCTTTCTGTTTTAGTTGATAGGCAGTTATTAATGAATTAACAAATAATTATTCACTTTTAACAATAAATTATTTATTAATTGATAAATTAAAAAATCTGAAAGAACTTGTTTGTTGAAAAGAATGAGTATAGATCATATTCTAACAAGTTATCATTCGTCAATTAATAAGTATATATTCACATTTAATAAAAAGTTATTCGTTAATTGATAAGTTCAATAATTTTAAAAAACTTAATTGTAGTAAGAGACAAGTTTAGATTATATTTTAACAAATAATTGTATTTATTAATTAGCAAATATATATTCATATTTAACAAAAAAAAATTATTCACTGATTGACAAATTCAATAATATGAAAAAATTTGGTTGTAAAAAGAAATAAATATAGATTATATTTTAACAAATAGTCATTTATTAATTAACAAATACACATTCATATTTAACAAAAAACTATTAACCAGTTGAAAAGTTTTTTTTCATAAAAAAGAAAAATAGGGCATTATAATATTTTTTATTTAAAATTATTTTCAAGCCAGTAATTTTGTCTTGTAGTGTTATTTCAAAATATTTTAGTTTTTATTTGATATTAATTACTTTCATGGTCCTTAAACGATACTTTCCCAAAATTTATTAATTGGATTGAAAATTAAAATGTTTAGCCATTAAAAATATTACATCACACCTTATATTGTAAAAAAAAAATAATAATCTAAAACACCTCTTATAGTAAAAATTAGAATGAATATATATTGGAAGAATTTGAAATTACCATTACTATTTAAGCTATCTTCATGGCGGTTTGTTACATTTTTATCACAAAACATATCTATGTAGCTTATACAAAAAAAAAAAAAAAAACTCAAGTGTTTCTAATATCTGGCTCTTTTAATAATGAATAAGCCAAATTAACCAGGGCACGGAACCTCTCCTTTTTTTAATATTATTTTTCATCCACTTTTCTAATCACAATCGTTAATAATAACAACAACAACAATAATAAAATAGATGTCTTCATATTTTTTTTCCGCAGGAGCAGGCGACTTTGGTGAAAGAAGATAGAGGGGAAGAGGAAAAGATTTTTGCTCAGCTCATTGGGTAAAACGGGAATGAAGAGAGATTTTCTATATATCATGGCTTGAGCACTTAATAATTTGTAGGAGAGTTGTCTGGAGTGAGTATGTGTTTGATTTTTAATTTATATTTAATAAAAATATATTTAAAATATTTAATTATTAATTACATTTGATAAAAGCATACTGTAAACGTTGTTTGAGTATATTTTTGAGAGTTCTAAAATACTTCTTTCATTAAAAAATATAAGATATTTTTTGAGGAGGTGAATGTGAAAAAATATAAGGTATTTTTAATCTTTTAAGATATAATCATTATCTTTTTTTTAAAGTGTTTCTATTAATAATAATTTTATATTTATTATAATATATTTAATAAGAATAAATATAAAAAAATAAAATTAATTTAAAAATATATAATTATTTTATTGGATGGAAGATTTGATTAAAAACAATAGACTTTAAATAATTTGGATAGAACATGAATGAGAGTAGTTAGCAAAGCTAAGGGGGCATGGAGGCGCTAAAAATTAAAATAAAAAACAGGAGAAGACTACTTCAATTTCAATTTCAATTCTCACAAGTCATAACACGTGACAGCGGACAAAGTTTTTGTCTGCCCATAGAAATTTAAGATGCATCGATTTCAAGGCGGTACGTTGGCATCAATTCATTCCTGCTATCACTTCTTTAGCTTGCCAGAGTTGAACTTTAATTAAAATTTTGTCAAAAAATACTTTAATTAGATGCGGATTCTCTTCCATCTTTTATTTCGAGAAAAACATTATTTTTATTCTTATAATTTTATTAAATTTTACTTTCAAATTTTTATAATTTTTTTAATATTTTTACTCCCTATAAAAACTAAAATTATTAAAAAAATAAAAATTATAGGATTTAAAAAATAAAGGTTACATAATCTTTCTAAAACTATATAGATTGAAAATATTAAAAAAATTACAATAATAAAAAAACTCAATAAAACTTGTTCGTTTGCAAACAACAAAATACTAGATGTATCAAAGATACTGAGTCTTAATTTATAATAAAAGGGTCCTGGACTCCCTTACCACAATTCACCCAGATGTAAAAAGTATGCAAGATTTGATAGAATAAGTGTTTTGGTTATTACTAAAATGTGAAAAGATTACAAGTCTAAATTGAAGATAAAACTAATTGATAAACCTAAAAGCTGTGGGTGCAGAATGTGATTTTTTTTTAGTATTGACTGTCTTTCTTGTGTGCTTTGTTATTCTATTTATAGTGTCAAATTGATGGTAGTTTCTTTCTTTGGACCTATAACGTTCTGTCGAAGAATCAGGGATCCCGCAAAACTCATGGCACGGTCTTTACTTAGTATCTTATATTTTGGGCAACCAACTCATCTCACCGAGATACTTAGGCAAGATGATACTGCTCCTGCAAATTTCAATATCATTTGGGATCGCGTCTTTATGTGCCAATAGTCCAAGATTTGGATTCTGTCGTGGCTTTTCATTGAGCTCGAAGCCAGCTCCTCTGTTTAGATTATTGATTGAGCCTGATTCTTCAGTCATTCGGCCCAAATAACTTTATGACCTGTCCAATATTTTGATTAGTGACGTTTCATATTTTAATCCAAATAAAATTATAAAGATCAAAATTATATTTTTTTCTCACTGTTTTTTTTTAAATGACAAGACCACAGACAAAATGGCAGGGTCAAATCGTAACATAGGGGATTCTCACACCTCATCAGATTGCACTGGACTTTATTTATAATCTTGTTGCTAGAGGGGACTGAATGCACTTATCCTATTTTCAACCTATATACTTGTTTAAAAAATAAAATAAATATATTGACAATATTTGATATATGAAAAAATATTTTGGAAAAAATATTTTTAGAAATAAAATAAGTGCATTTCTTATTTCATTGAGAAAATTGCTAATAAGTCTCTCGCTGAAGTTGAAATTATGCTGAAGGACCAAAACAGCACAATGCAAGTAAAAAGATTTGGAATTTGATGACTATCTGCTTGCATTATAATCCTTTGGTTTTCCAACACAATTCCAATCCCAAGAAGGAACTTACTATCATTTTTTTCTATTTTCTTTCTAAAAAAAATTCTTCTTGCAGATATTACATAAATAATTTTCATAGTATTTCTTAATATTCCAAACTTCCCAATATTAATTCTAAAATATCTAGTCTATTCACATTTCACACGTAACTATTTTACAGTTCAATTTTATTTTGAGCTTCGTCAATTTTTTTTTTTAACTGGCATGTAACACCAGTAATAATCTATAAGTGAGTGTTTCGATTGAATGATTTGAATTTAAATTTTAAATTTAAAAAAAAATTAAAATCTCAAAATTACATGTATTTAAAATTGTTTATTTGGATCACGTAGAAAATTTAAAAGTCAAAAAGAAACGACCAAGATTCAAAGCATAAATAAAAAATTAAAAGTAAAAAGTTTATCTCTATTATTCAATCAGTAAAAAACAAAAACAAGAGATGAGAGGAATGGCAATAATAACACAGGCATTGATGATGAAAACATGAAGAAAACTAGAGAGTTGAAGTAGCTAAAATTTCAAATGATTAATTAGGATTGATGTGTAGTTTGAAATTACCAAAAAAAATTATAATAACATATGAATTTAAATTTAAATCTAAAAATTTGTATATATCCAATTAGAAGATTAGGTTCAAATCTAAGTTCTCTTGCATTTAAAGGCATCATGAACTCGTGCGTCGTGAAAGAGTGGCCATTAGAATTAGGACGAGGATTGTAAAATTTGCAAAATTCAATCTGTGGTATTTCCTAATGAGTTCATCTTAATACTAAATAAAATTATTTAATGTACAACCACTTGAATTTAAGGAAAAACATCATTCAATGAAGCAATTTAATATTAAATAATGATCAACAGATTATGAAATATCATTATAGGATCACGAGATTGACTTTAAAATAATTTTTGATAGAAAAATATCATAATACCTTGCCATGCTTTTCTTTTTCTTTTTTCTTTTTTAAAAAAACTTGTCTGTTAACAACTAATTTCTTATTAAATTTGAATTAGTACTTGCAAATTAATTAATGATTACTTGTTAAAATATGATCTGCACATATAGTGGCAAAGTCAAAATCTTGAATTAGGGGGTGAAACTAAGACTCCGGTACAAGAAAAACCTTTCTATCTTTTTCAAATAGACTATTTCTCTTTCTTTCTTTCTTTTTTATCTTTGTTTTTTAATTCAACTTTCAATTACAGGCTTGCAAGTGTAACAAGCTAGTGAAATGTATTCAATAAGTTTACTCTTGAGTCTTCAAGCTTCATTCTCTGTTCTCTTTTTCCTAACTAGTCCTTGACTAATACTCTTGAGACAAAAATGATGTGGGTCTAATTTAATCAAATTATTTTTTATTCTATTTTTTAAATGATTAATAAATAATATTGATATTTTGATATAATAAAATCATGGACTGATATTCATTAGATTTTGAGTGAAAAAAATTGAACTTTAAATCTGGGCTAAATGTAAAATTAAAATGGGACTAAAATTTAAAATATTAAAATAATAAGGGGTGCAAAGTATAAAAAGAGAGGGAGCACACTACAAAATATAAAAATACATACCCCATTTATGTTGTTTTCCCCAAGTGATGCCCCCTTCAACTTCATGTGGCTTCACAAAGAAGCCACTGTACACGTAGTTTGTCCCTTCCTGCAATCACACTCTTATATTGTTAAATTTGTCAATTAACGAATGACTTTTTATTAAATGTAAATGAACATTGTTGCAAAATATAAAAATACATACCCCATTTATGTTATTTTCCCCAGGTGATGCCCCCCAATTTCACGTGGCTCCGCCACTGTACATGTAGTTTGTCTGTTCCCACAATCACTCTTTTATATTTTTAAATTTGTCAATTAATGAATGGCTTCTTATAAAATGTAAATGAACATTTGGTAATTAATGAATTCCTAACTATTAAAACATGATTTATATTTGTTCCTTCTTATAGCCAAGTTCTTTCATATTTTTTAACTTATCAATTAGTGAAGAATGATTTATTATTAAATGTGAATTGATACTTATTAATTAATGAATGACTACTTATTGAAACATAATCTATACTTTTTCATTCATGCAACTAAGCTTTTTCAAATTCTTCAACTTGTTAATTAGTAAATAATTTATTGTTAAATGTAAATGAGTACTTATTAATTAATAAATTGCTACTTATCAATTAAAAAAGAGTAGAGGTATTGTGGTTCCATTTAAAATTATATTTAAATTAGTCCCTTAGTCTTTTGGTGATATTTTAGAATTTTTTGATTCTTATTCAGGATTAAATTGTCTCAATAGTGCTTGAATGATATTTTCTTAAATTTTTAAGTAAATGATAGTTTCACGTAACATAAAAAACATATAAATTTATTTTATTTTATTTTTATTTGGGATAATTTTTTTCAACGCATTATAGTTCAAATTCAAGAGGTAAGGGTATTCATTGAATAAGATGAGATGGGACTGAGACACTCTTGTCCTATATCTTTTTTGTCCCAGTCCTGTCCTATCTTGAAACATGATCGGGACTCAAATTTTGTCTCGTGTCCCGTCTCAATAAGAGTCAAGATAGGATTAAGACTAGACTAGGACATCTGGCAACCATCCTTAATTACTTGTATATTTAAATGCCTAGTAATTCTTAACCAACATGTATAAAGAATCATAATTCTATATACAATATTAATCAATTGAGTTTCAACATGTAAACAAATAGATATAAGGACATAAGTCATCTAAACACAAGAGCTCCTGTGCATGTGCAAGCTATTTGGTTACAGTTAAGGGTAAGCATCGATCTGATCGATGCTAAAATGTGTAAAACTAATCAACTGAGTAACATTAAAGATATGAACCGAATCGAATCAAATAAGACAATTGAATTGGACAAGGACAATTCGATTCGGTTGGTTAATTATGTGTTGAGTTTCATGTTAAATTGCTTGGACTTGGGTCAATTTTATTATTTTTTATACTAAAACAGACAAGGTTCATATATAAAATTGAATTTGTAAAGTAACAGTAGCCCATTTTAATAAGGATTTAGGGTTTTAACTTATCAAAATATATATTTACTTTTATTTAAATATACAATTAAAAAGAATAAATAAAATAAAGTAATTAATAAACTAAATATAATTTATAAACTAATAATTTATATATGTGTGTGTGATAAATTTAGTTGGTTTGGTCTATTTGATCTCAAACCTTACTAACTGAATCAAACCGATCAATTGAATTTTTTTTAAGAAAATCAAGTCAAACTAAAAAAATGAATAGATCAAATGAAATAATAAAAATTCTATATTTGATTTGGTTTTTTATTTTAGTCTGGTTTTATTCACCCCTAAATGCAACCTATTGTAAACATAGATTTTAATAAGTACCAACAACAAGACATAGGGCCCATTTGTTTAGGATTTAAAAATAAGTAATTTTTATGTAGTTTATAAATTTTATAAAAGAGATTTATTTTGTAAAATTGTTATAAAAAGCAAACATTATTTTATATTTGATTATAATAATAAAAAATAATTATTAGTTAGCTATTTTTAAATTTTATGATACCTTCCTCAATTTTTATTTTATAAAAAAGATTTACTATTATATTATTTAAAAATTTTATGATATCTTCACATATTTCACTTTTTTAAATAGCTTCTTAAAAATTAAAAACACTATCTCATATATGCATTAAATTATTTTCAAAAGCCACTCAAACTAGCTTCTTAAAATAATCAAAACTATGTTTTTTTTTTGAAATTTTGATTATTTTTAAAAGTTTAAACAAACATCTTAAAAACTCACGAAATAAAATTTTTTTAAAAAATAAGTGATTTTTCATGAAATAAGCTAAAACAAATGAGGTTATTAACTCACAAAATAAACTCATTAGATTATTTAAATGGCAGCAATCTAAGTTTAAATTTTTATTTCTCAAATTAATATCAATAATTATGAAAAGAACCTCTCGCAACTTGTTTGTCCAAATCAATTATCATAGAGCAGTGTAAAATTAAATAAAGTAAATATAAACAAAAAATATGAACAAATAAACAATAAACATAACATAATAATTTATATATATATATATATATATATAACATCAGGATGGGACGAGATGATCAGGATAAGTATGGGTTGGTCGGAATGGGCATGACCCTACAAAAGGTACCGTACATTAGATGAGTTTTGAGACCATTATCATGATTTAAATTATCCGAAATTGAGTTTAAAGATTTGAATTTAAAATTTTTTATTTATATTTTTTTTAAAAAAATAATTTTTGACACATTCTGTACCAATTAAAATAATAATTTATTAAAAATTTAAAAAAATTTGTAGATTGGTGCTCGTTACTTTTGACATTATAAGCACCAAACCTAATTTCGTTGTGCACCGGCGGGAGAGGAGTATCGTGTTTTTTTTTTTTTGTTCCATTTTTCTTTTCTCTTCACTTTCTCAATCTTGACTATCTATTAATTTTATAATTAAAAAATAATTTACAAGATTGGGAAAGTAAAAAAGAAAAGAAAAAGAGAGACCCTCTCCGCTGCAGTCCGCTTTGCATGTTTTCAACCTTTGACTGCGATTTGGTGAGGAACGAAAAAACCATTGACTGTGTAAAAAGCCTTAAAGCATTATGATCTTTCATTTCTTTTTTCTCCACCTTTTTGCAAAGTAGGCAATATCTCGGCGGATTGGGACCTACCTTTACCTGTAAGAGGCGCACCTGCCTTTTTGTTCAGCCGTGCGCGTTTCGCATTTGACTTTTTAGATTTGGTTTGGATAGGAAAATAAAAAAATAAACTTTTAATTTTCACTCTCATTTAAATAAAAAAATTTAAAATTGCATTATGTTTATAAAAAAACATAATCAATACTTTATTAAATGTTTTATATTAAAGATTAAAATATCTTTTTAGAAGGTATCAGAGGGAATATTTAAATAGGACTGAGTATTAAAAGAATAATAACTATAATTGTATTTACAGTCAATTGAATTCATGCAGAGGCCACCGAGGCATCCGGTGGAGTCAGGATCCTAGGTCAGGAGAGGCAGAATTATTTATATATTCATATTTAAAAAAATAAAAAATTATTTAATAATTATATACCTTATAAATTTTCTCTATATAGTTTTATATTTTAAAATCATTGAATAATCAGCTCATTGTCAATACTTTTAAATATTTTTTTTTTCAGTATAAATCGTGAGACAATTATACACCAATAGTTTTGCTCATTCAATTACGCAACCATTTTTCACACATTTTATAGTAGAAAAAAGCTTTTTCATCTGATTTTTTTCTCCAAATTTGATTTGAAATTTTAAACGATGTGGGCTAAAATATTTTTTTTATTTTCTTAAAGGTTTAGTAAATGTTAATTTTTTATAAAATAATATTACTATTTAGGTATATTGAAATTGTAAGCTAAAATTTATTAAGCTTTTGAGTTAAAAAAACTTAATTTTGGATCTGAGTTAAAAAATAATATGAAATGAGTTTAAAATATAAAATATAAAAAAGAAGGAGTACAAAATATAAATATCCATATCCTGTTTAAGTATTTTTTTCCATATACCCTCTTCAAATGCACGTGGCTTGGCCACTGGAGGCATCCCACCAAAGGATTTAAGGCCGCTCTAGCAACTGCAAGAGGTCAAATGCATTGAATCATGGTTGCATGTGGTTTCATTTTTTGACCAAGGCCACTAAACAAAGTAGACACATCAGGTTGATTCCCGCGACACCATGAAGCACGTGTCTCTCGATAGCATGATCGATTCTTTTCTTTTCTTTTCTTTCTTTTTTTTTAAACAAGTACTGAAAACTTCAATTACTCAGAAAAGAAACATACAGATACAGAGTCAGGAAACAAGAGTGGAAAGATTGCTACAAAAAAGGGGTAAAACAAAATCTTTCCATCATACTCCATCTTCAAAGGAAAGATGGCTTATCATCAAAGATGCAAAACTTATTAACTGAAGTATAATCAAACTCTCTGTGCATAAAATTTATGGCACATTCTAATCCCTGTTTAGTAACTTGATAGCATGCTGAATAATGTCCTTGTAAGAGTGGTGGATGATGATCTTGTAGTAATATTAAAGGGAAAAACTATTAAAACTACTAAAAATTTTCCTCCGTTCAAGACAAGCTTACATGTTGATTTTGTATCAAATTTACACATGTCGATCTACATAACTCACGTTCCCCCCTCTAATTGTCTTAGAGGCAGAGCCATCGTGATGGCACTGCTTGACTTTTTCTGTTTTCTTGTTCTCCTCATCTCTAGGTTTCCTTTATCTTGTTGCGCTGTGGTTTTCTTTACTATTCATGATGGAGGAATTTTCAGGCAAAAACTAATGAATAAATGAATGAATGAAAATAAAAAAACAGCGCACGCACTGAAAGATTGCAATCATATTAATCTAAAATATTCTAAGTTAATTCATGTCTAATGTCATGCGTGTTGGGAGGTGAAATATATGAATTCACTTGAGTTGATGTTGAGACTTGAGAGGTCAAAAAACTACCCATTTGCATAGATAATGGAAGGTCAAGTCTTCAATTAGACAGAATTGGTTTGGAGAAAAAGTTATAAGTAAAAGAAAAGCTCATTGCTTAGCTTTAAGCTTTTGAATTTAGATATAGTGTCAAACTCACTTACACGCATCATAAATCCAAAATTCCAAGTTATCCAGTAATATCAACCATTCATTTGCAAAGCAATATTCGTGAACATCTAAAGAAAGACATAATAATGCATTATGCATGCATATGAACATAGATTTAAAGGGGTCCATGGGTTTTTCTAATTGATACAGACTAAAAATCAACCAGGGCCCAAAATACCTCCCCATGTTGGCCCAATATTAGTAAGGCCCATTTGGACCCAAAACACAAATGGCTTGTGTCTATAAGTGGCTAGGCTCGACGTAATCTTAATGGACCACACTGTGGATGAAAATGTTGCAATGATTTTTGTTGGGCTAAAATGGAGCCCATGCATCACTATAACCAGGGGAGATTTCCTTAATTTCGAAAATAAAATTTGACTCATGTATTTTGTTTAGTAAAAAATTATTAGCTATTTATAAAACTTATAAATTATTATATTAGTATTAAATAATATGTCTATCATATTTTTATTTAAGGTACAATGAGCATACTCTACCAACAACAGAGACTAATATCCCTCCAAATACCAAGGGCAGCAAATGGTATACATGTGTATTATGCTTTAATTATGCAACCTAACTATCAAAAGATAAAGAATTTTATATAATCATTCGGGATAAAAAAATCTTTGATCAAACAATTTAGACCACTAAACAGACTATAGGGGCCGCCATTCTAGAAATTAGGAGGATTTGGCAGCTGTCATTCGATGAAAAGGAAAATTTCTGTTTTTGGCGAGGCATTCTTTTTGAAATAAACAAAACAGAAAGTCTTATCCACTGCTTTCTTCGTTATTTAGAAAAGATAAAGAAAGGGATAATGTGGAGTGTTCGAAATGAGCTTATATAATAAGGATAGGCTAAGCATTTGAAAATAGCTTATATGGTGAAGGCAGGCTGCGGGATAGGCAGTAACAAGCGTTTCATTGATCATGATATAACCAAAAAGTTGATGACGACTTAAAAATAAAATAAATATAAATTATTCTCTTATCTCTCGGAAAATATGTCTCTTATAAGTGAAAATATTCTTAAAGACAGTAGCATTAGTCATACCTTAAATTTTGATTCTTAATAATTTTCTCCCATATTTTCGATAACCGTTTTATGATTATTGTTCTTTTAATAAAAAATCAAATGCTAGATTCGAAGTGTAACGTGACATTATATTGTCGGGTATGTGTATTTGATAAAATGCATGTTCATTGCCCTTGATTGTGTGCAAAATAAAGTTTTGATCACTGTACGGGCCAATGAGGTTTTTGAGTGTATTTTTTTTTTATAACATTCAATATCCCAACCCACTAACTCGCGGCCCAGACTAATCCGATCTAAGCTGAAAAGACCCATTTCTAAGGGTAGGCTCTACCATATCCTCCTAGAGGGATTTACCATGCTGCTGCATAACTTGAGACCTAATTAAGCTAGGATGACCCTAGTATCAGTTGACCTAAGTGTTTGGTGATTCTTGAGTGTTAATACTAATGTATGATTTCAATTCACTAATTGGTGTGTAAAATCCTTTTTGTAGCAGATCACGTCGCATCTAGGGTTGGTCAAAGGAATCCCTACATAAGGTTGATGACGGGCTAAATGACAACATGTCATTTGCCCTGTTAGTGAAAGGCATTTTTCTTCCCTAAAGAATAATGGGCTAGGTTGGATATTGATGATTTCGTTAACATTTACAGTACAACTAATTGTAGTGGTCTCATTTGAAACAACCAAGAAAATTAGATTAAAGGCTACTCTAAATATTTTGGATATTATCCAAATATAGCAGTTGAGCTTATGGGCATTTTGGAAGGTTAAACATTTGCTGGGTTAAAAAGTTTGGTAAAGTTAATGTTTACTTTGACTTTACAGAAACTTTCTCCTAAATTCGCAACGAGTTATCTACTAATCACCTACTTTCTGCAATTATCAATAAAGTTAGAGATCTTATCATGTGAGATTGTACAATCACGTTTGATCACATTTTCAGGGAGGCAAACAAATGTGCAAATTGGTTATCTCATCAAGCTTCTACCGACAATATATATGTCCATATTTTTGATACTCCGTCACTTAATTGTTGTAATTTTTTGTATGTTTACGTGATTCATCTTGTTAATTAACATGATTTATCCGTGACTTTCAATTAAAAAAATGCATTTTACCCAACGAAGAAGAGCTAGGCTGCTGATGGCTACATTTTTAGGTTGTGCATCTTTGACATGTTTTGTTTATTGGGAGAACATCACCAAAAGACCGTAGAAGCACTTTAATTTCATAAAAGGACTGTTAACAAGTAAATATTAATAATTATATGATCCGTTCATGTCCTTATTAAATATTAAATTCTTTTAGAGATTTTTCATTGATATTTTTCTTGTTTATTTTATTTTATGGCTTTTTTTAAAAAAAGTCTAATACAAGGCCCCTGCAAAAAAGGTGTATAAATAAACAAGATTAAATCAAGTCATTAGACAAAAGGCGTCTCACGGCCTACAATGATTCATTTAGGATCCTAATGCCAAAATAGTTTTGATGCAATTGGTGAGTAAGCTAATTAACATAATTATTAATTTCTTTAAAAATGTGATTAAAAGTGATGACTCAATTCTTCACACGAGATTCCTAATCTATAGAGCAGTTGTTACTACAAAGTATTGCTTTTGCAGTGATTTTATCCTAAACTGCTATTAAGTTGCAACGCCTTAACTTGCTACTGCAACAAAGTATTATAATTTGGTCGAGCTATGTTCACTTTTTAAGTTGTGCGTAGAGATGTTGACCTTTGATGAGTTAGGTAAGTTGCTGAACAAAATTATTGTTACTCTTCATCATCTTGAAATGATATATTCTTTTTCTTCTTCTTCTTCTTCTTCTTATCATGGTTCATTTTATTGTACACCTTTTTGAATAAGCGAAGATCAGTGGCCTTATTCAATATTGAGAGGTGAACATAGATAATTATGAATTTTATAAAGACATTAATGACAATTGAAAATATTAAAATATTAAAACACTAAAAAAAGATTATAGTATTTGCGATTAAAATACTGCTAATTATTAAAATAACTAATAGAAGATGACTCATGAATTTAAAGAAGATCAATTGTGAATATATGAAAAATTAATTTTAAATAAATAAATAGTTTCATAAATACATATATTGTCATTCATGAATTTTAGGATAGTCATTTGTGAATTTTAAGAAAATTATTTGTAAATTTATTATGTATATTCAATTGTGAATGGACGTTAAAAAACATGATATGATCCCAAAATCATTGATTTATAATTAAGATTATTTATATCTATCTACAATTGATGTTCCATATATATTCACAAGCAATATTCTTTAAATTCTCAATTGATTGTCCTTAGATTACAAATAATATATAAATGGATGAAACTGTTTATTCATAATTAAGTTTTCATAAATTCACAACTGATTATTCTTAAACTCATAAATGATGATGTATACATTCATAAAACTATTTTTCCATTCACAATCAAATTTTTACTGATTTACAAATAACATTACTTAAATGATCATGAGTCATATTCCATTTGTTATTTTAATAAATATTTATTTTTTAATTGTAAATAAATACCATGATAATTTTTTTATAATATTTCAATAATTTGATGTCTTCAATTGTCATTAATGTCTTAACATGGTCTATAATTGTTATCTTCTCTATTTATTTCTTGTTCGTTTTTATTCAGGTGCTTATATTTACATATTTTAAAATTTTATTTATAAATTTCCAGAAAAATTAAAATTATATGTAAAAAAAATTGGGCTTGGACAATGGTTCAATCATAGAAGGCACTTGAGAGACGAGGATTTTAATTTTTTTTGAGGTAGCATTTCAATTATAGATTTGAATTTGTTTGAGTAGTTTAAAAAATTTCTAGTGAAAAAGATAGATGAGTGAGATTTGAAATGAAAATAAAAAATTAAAAATAATTAGTTTAGTTTTATTTTTTAACTGACAAGAAATGAGAATGAAATGTGAGAAAAGATATAAGAATCATAGAAGCATTAATAGTAAAAATAAAAAAAAGAGATATTTGAAGTGATTATAATTTTAAATAACCAGAAGGTAGAGAAAATTTAAAATTACAAAAACAATTGTATTAAAAAATAGATTTAAATTTAAATCAAATTCAGATTCATAAATTTTTATATATTTAAACGAGGAGTTTGGATCAAATTCAAATTTTTATTAATCTAAACGTATAATTAATATATTCTCATGGTATTGAGACAACTTCAAATCTTCCAACATGCGTTGTGTCATGGCCAAAGGAAAGCGGGTTATTTTACAGTCTGATGACAATATGCACACAAGGGCATTTGGGACAAATACCAACTGTACGGATAATTCCACAATGATTGGTTCGGAACAGGTAGTGTGCGAAGAGGATGAAAGGATTCAGGCTGTGAGGCGTGCCAATGGAGTGCGCACCAAGAGCTGGAAGCTGCATGTGAATGAGGATATATGAGGCTTGGGTCTCCTTGAGAGGGTATGGATAAATATGTTCTGAATCTCCCTCTGTATGTTTTCTTTTCTTCTGAGTCTTTTCTCTCTAGGTTTCGTTTGTTGTTCTGCAATATTCACCTCTGTAATGCCTTGTAATCGCCTTCTGCCATTTTCCCTTGTTGTGTAGGAGTGCTGAACCTTAGATGATGATTGAATAATACTGTTACTGAGGGAATTACTTGTTAAACTCTGTTATTATTATCATCCGATATTAACCTCGAAGTGCGGGTGACCGTAACACGTTGGTGATAATTGTCTTAATGATGAAGTTGGTCCTTCTACAGCAAACTTGCTTTCCCCTTGTAAAAGCAATTGCAAGGCTCGGGAACTACAACTTACATTGAAGGAAATGCTGTAGGTTCACATGCGCGCGCGCATATATTTTCAAATCTATCTCTTCATCTGATAAGCATTGCTCACATTACATTAACAAATTCAAAAAATGTTTCCAAATCTTCTTATCAATATATATATATATATATATAGTTACAGGGAGTTTAGAAGTGCTGTGAAGTGGCAATAAAAAGTGGCAATACTTTGTATGTTCTTGTCAATATATATTCTTATATGTGCCACTTAGCTTCTACCACGATAATTCACAAAGTGTTTCATATTCATTTGATTTAAAAACGCTCCCTTATAATATAAGTATTTGAGCTAAATATGAAATATTGCTCAAATAGGTCACAAGGTTAGTTGGGCTGAATAATTGAAGCGTCAGGCCCAATATCAATGAAAGGGGTCAGTTCCAAAGCTCAATAAAAGCCACAAAAAGGAAACATACCGAAATTCCATGAGCTGCAAATATTAGATCATTGGCACGAAAACACGATTTTAAGTAATGCCGAAATCTACGTCAAAGTAGCTTGATGAAGCGGGCTGGTTATCAAAATGAAGAGATTGTGCCATAAATTTTGCGAGATCCCTGATTTTTCAACAGAACGTGTTAAGTTTCAAGGAAAAAACTTCCACTATTCTAACCCTATAAATAAAAGGAGAAAATACAGAAAAAACTAGTTAACACTCCATCAAAGACTCGCAAATTTTACATTCATTAGCCCCTTTCAGTTTTTCAGTTTTTAGTCTATAATCTTTTTAAATTTCAATAAAAATCATACACTTATTCTACTAAAGTCTTGTATCTTTTTATATCCGAATGAACTGTAATGAGGGAGTTTGAAACTCTTTTCATTATCTATTAAGATCCAACATCTTTGATATGCTTGGTATTTATTGTTCAACCACGAATAATAAGAAAGCTTATATATAAATATAAAAGTAGTGCTAATAAAAAAAAATAGCGTGAGAAAGTTTACTACATGCAATGCCAGTGAGTTCAAATTTTTTACGCTTTCACGTGGTCATAGATTGCAAACCCACAACTTTGGTGTATTTGGAACGTGAGAGTTATGTAAGTAGTTGTGACGACAATATGCATTTTCCAAGCGTCTCTTATTATAGAAAGCTTGATAATATAGTTGAATTAAATTATCAAAAATGTTTTCCCGTGACACTTTTCAAATGTGTTTAGGCAAATACCACACTCTGACGAGGGCAACCCCAAGCTTGGTGAAATTTTTTCAAATTTCAGTTTTTATAATGGTTCAACACTGCTGCAAAAGAAGATGTCAAAAACTTCAAATTCTCAAATATGGTATCATACATAGCGCCAAAAAAAAAAATTAAAATCTTCAACTTTAGTAGTTTTTTTTTTTTGGGGTAGAACTTTAGTAGTGGTTTAAACTGTAAAACAGTTACAAAAGTTGATGCAAAAATATTCAAATTCAGAATTGAAACTTTGCATTTCAATTGTAACAGTTTTAAATCACTAAGATTCTTGCAACAATTAAAATCACTACTAGATATCTTGCTGTGACAATTTTAGTAATATTTTGTGAAACCGCTCTCGCACATAATAATCGTTAAAATATTAGCCAACTATTTTTTTTTTAATGGAGGGACAATCACTAAAAACCTGAAATTACATGTGAAATTAGACTTGTAACCTTTCACTTAATGATAACCTTACATATCACTAGGTTATGAGGCTATTGGCTAATAGTAGCCAACTACTAATTGCTACTATAGATACATTTTTTATAGTGCTTATTAAGTATAATTTAGAGTTATTTCAAACACCATTTCCTTTCAGTTATATGACTTATATTTGTAAAAATATATTAATTATTTTTTATTTTTATCTTTATGTTCTTAAAACAAAATATAATTTTAAAATTCTTAATTATTAGGAAAAATTGCCATAAAATCCCTTTATGGGAGGAAAATTATTTAGAGGGACTAAGACAAATTTAAAAGACCAAATGCATACCAGGTCTACCATCTTGTATGCCAAACATATTACTTTACATTCCAAATCTATCACCTTGCATTCTAATTAAATTACACCTTATACACCAAATCCATGGCTCTGCATTCCAAATCTATCATCTTGTACTTCAAGCTTATGACCTTGTACACTAAGCCTTTTATCTTGCATCTCAAACTTATCACCTTGCCTCCCAAACTCATTACCTTGCACACCAAACTTATAACTTTACACACAAGCCCTAATAAAGTTATATGTTAGTCTTCAAAAAGTTTATATAATTTACATGCTTCTAATTTGAAGAATTTATTATTCATATTATTACTTTCATAAAAACCATCACTTTAAGATAATATATTGTATTTTCATGAGATTTGCACCTCTGTGGTATGCAAGGTAATAATAGACTTGGTGTGCAAAGTTATAGATTTAGAATGCAAAGTGATAGACTTACGTACAAGATTATAGATTTGGTATGAGAGGCGATAATTAAACTTGGTATACTTTTAATTCTTACTTAAATTGACCTTGATTCTTCAAAACAATTTCCCTACCAAGAAGAATTTCTTGACAATTTTCCTTTAATTATTAATGTTGTGATTTTATTAAGTTTTTTTAAAATAAGATTTCGTATTTTTATGCGTACCTAAACAAGTTGTCACCGGACATAATTCAGGCGACATTGCAGGTTCACATTGATTATGAACCATTAAAAAAAAAAGGACAAACTTTACGAGTATCAAGATCGTACCCACACTTCCCACGTGTCTCCAATAAGGATCACAGTGCCAAACAGTTAGGCAGTTAGTGCGATCAAACGCCACGTACCGGTCTCTTAAAAGCGAAACGCCACGTTGGCTGAAAATCTCACCACTACAAAGCATGTGTCTGCACTCCTCTAACCGGAGCAAGCGGTTGCTCATGCCACGTAATCTCTGGGACCCGCACGCTGGCATCGCTTTTACGTACTCACTGAGAGCTTGTGGATGACATTTGAGCCTGAAGACCAAATTCTGAAAAAGAAAGCAAAAAATATTCAGGAAAAGCGCAAGCTGGGGTACGTGCAACATCCGCCACTAATTTCCTTCCACGTGGCGTGATTCAAAGAGAAATGGTTTGACGACTTTGCCCTTCCCCCCTTGCGAGCCTCAAATAAAAACGACTCCTAATTTTTACAAAAAATAAAATAAAATACCGAACACAAGAAATTATTAGTGGCTGAGATTGCTTCTCAGTCTCCGAACTGTTTGGCGTCGTAGTTTCCGGTAAATTGTAGTGGAGGGGCCTCTTACAGAGGAAAAGATTAATAAACTATTGCTGCTTCTGCTTCTGTTTCGTTCTGCACTTTTTCAGTTTCCTTATGTTCTCTTATCTCAAAGTTCCTCAGATTCGAATTCTTCCCATTGCCGAAAATGAGTTCTCAGGGGAGCGTCCGGTGAATTTGTTGTTTTTACATGCATGATCGCACCCCCAATATTCTTGTTCTTCATCACCGCCATGGTTTTATGCCGAGGTACTTAACTTTTTTGCGTACTTACTGTCCAGTTCCCTAGAAATTGAAGAAAAATGAACAGCGAAATGTATGTTTTACTTCACGGTATGATACCTTCGTTGCCAACATATCACTTAACACTTCTCTTCATTTGATATTGTATTTGATTTTACTGGCTCTTATTGATTTTAAATTATGGACGTTTATGATACTAATTATATGTTTTACTCTGCTGTCTGATACTTTCGATTTTAACATATCACGCATTCAAGTTAGCTCGACTCTTGATTAGATTATGTGTTTGATTTTCACAACTTATATTTATTTGAAGATGCGAATGGTTGTTTAATGTACTGATTATATTCCCATCTCTTTTTTGCTTGTTCACGTGATTGTAAGGTGTTGGCACGTATGGGTTCGTTGTTTTGGTGAGGATTCTGATCAAGCAACTTTGTTTTATTGTTTTGGAGAAGCGTCTCTGTTGCGGTGGATTCTTGAAATTTTAAGTTTTTTTTTCCCTTGGTTTCTGGATTGTTATGGATAATATGTATGACATAACTATAGCCTCGCTGCTTGTGAATTGGAGTGCTTATCAGTGCTGATACCAAACAGAGACGGATCTCTGCCATTTTTTCTACCTTTTTTTCTTTTTTGCAGTAGCACCACTATATCAGATTCTGCTTCCAATCACCACGGCTTTACGATTCAGTGTGTTTCATGTTGCCAAACATGAAAGGAGGTCTTCCTTTTATCCACTGCTCGTCAGGGAAGATCTAAAGCAGCGCTTGCTGCAGAGGTCCTATAATGGACGCATACTCCTCAGGAGAAGAAGTGGTTGTTAAGGTAAGGTTAATATCTGGCCGAGAAAAGGTAAAGTTAATAATGTATTATGAAGAATTAAGGTTGTGTTTATTTTCGTGCTCCCATCTTTTGTTCACATAAAAGACAAAGAAGGGAATTAGCCAAGCTGAATGTTTTTTAAGTAGAAACCTGGCAATCATAGACAAGAAAACTGTTTACTTGCTGCTATGGTAAGGTTATTATGATAGATTAAGTTTTTATTTCTTTTCTTGCTGCTATGTTTTGTTGATAAGACTACAAACAAGGGAAATAGTAAAGCTGAGTATTTTCTAAGTAGATAACTGGCAATTACAGACAAGAAAACCTTATACAATCACAAAGCAAAGAGAAAGATGGACTGAGGAGGAGCATAATAGGTTTCTAGAAGCCTTAAAGCTTTATGGGAGAGCATGGCAGCGTATTGAAGGTAATCGTTTTCTCGTTTCTGAAACAGGTCTTCCCTTCTGTTCATTTCTTCATATGCAGAAAAAGTTTAGAAGTACACAGTAAAAGTGCTCTGCAGATTCATTACTCTGAATTCTTTTATGAGAAGATGATTTGGACGTCTCTATTTATTTTATTAACAGTAAACCCAGCGATCATTTGTGATGTTTTACCTTTTGACATGCAGAGCATATAGGAACAAAGACTGCCGTGCAAATCAGGAGCCACGCGCAGAAATTCTTTTCAAAGGTTACCTAGGTTTATATGAAATTTTGGTTGCTTTATTTGAATTGTGCTCTGTTTTGATCTTCTGCTGATTTATTTATGATATATATTTTCTCATTTTTATATCATGTTTGATTCAAATTAATCAAAAAACATTTCCATCTAAATTGCACCAAGAATTCCTTGTTTTAACTGCCCTGATGAACTTGAAATTATAGAGGAATCAAGATGCAAATGATATATGAGAAAGTTCTAATAAATGACCATCTCTCTGTATGAAATTCAACTAAGGTTTTGAAAAATATATTAACCAAGAAAATTTCCAACTCCTACCAATAGTTTGGCTAGGTGCTAAATGATGATTTTTCAAGTAAGAGTTGCATAAGAAATCAGTCGAATAAATGAACTGAAATGCAGCAAACAAAACTGGTAAGAAAGAACAAAGAGATGTATAGAGAAAATGACAGTGATTTGTAATTAATGGCCATTTTGTCTATGTTAAAAAGTTTATGACCAATTTTCTTTAACAAGGATACTTCTTTTTTGTGCTAATTAACGGAGAATTAATAATGAAATAAGAATGTGTAATTATTTTATTGCAAGTGTTAATGTGTTGTATAATTTTGGACGCAGTCATTTGAGAATTTAGAAATTAGTTTGCCTTACATAAGGCTGAATATTGTCATGGGGTTTTCAGTTTGTCATTGAAACTTATCAGTAACAATATGAAATTTTTTTGTTTTCCCTGTTGGATTACACTTTCTGTTCTAGCATCCTGATTAAAATGTCTCACTGGCAACGTAGATAACTAAAGTTGCTAATTTATGTTTATTATCAGGAGAGCCTGAACTACTAATTTAACAGTGGAATTATATTTTTTATTTAAAAAAATTGTCTTTTCTCATATACCAATGTCTTTGATTGTTTATATATATATATATATATTTTTTAAATATAACTTTGTCGGTAGTTTCTAATGCACTCAACAAAATAGTTTGTGACTTGGTACTTTATCATATCCTTGGTGATTGCAAGAGCCTTATATTTCATTTATAGTCCTATTCAAGGTGATAGTCCTCGTTTTCTCAGGTTCATTACATTAGTGTTGGGCACAAGTAGTAGACCCTTTTATTTCATTTATATTAACTTTCCTTGGGTAAGTTTTAGAGATTTTCAAAATTCTCCGCCAATTTGTGATGCCATTGGTTTATTTGGAAATTACTTTTGAGATTGTTGGAACTTGGAATTAAAACACTAGTTTACTTGGAAACATTCCCTTTTTTTTGGGGGGGGGGGTAATAACTACCCATTGAGATGTATATTTATTTCCTTAAATTCCATGCTGAAATTATTCGAGAATATTTCGTCTTTATTAAAGATTTTTAAACTATTTTTTCCCTGTAACTTAGGAGGTTTGTTTGTTCAAATTTTAAGTGAGGTTATTTAGAGAAATTAGTTTAGCATTAGCAATTTCTTTGCAAAGGGATTGTACATGCTGGCCCTGTATAGTTTGCTGATTTAATCTCAGAGTTTAGAGACAGATTATTAACAGATCTTTATATGATCTTTGGAGGTGGGTGACGAGAAATACTAGTTGAATGATGTATGACTGGTCACTTATTTTACTCTGGAGGTGCGATTTTAAAATCTGTTCTCTCTAGAAAGGTTGGTTTCCTAGTCCCTTTTGCTCACTGATTGGAATTCTTGGATGAAGTTTTGGTTTTAAGATGTCTAAATGATTAGGAGTCATTTATGCTTAGAGTTTTGTTCTCATGTCAAACTGTTGACATGATACAAGTACTGGTAACTGTGAAAGATCTGCTGGACACCAAAATTGATCATAGCTGTTATTAGTAGTTTGATTTGATATCTACTCATGTGACTGGATAAGTTTCAGTGACCTCTGTCTTTCCAGGGGTGAAATTTTCTCCAGAGGTTGTAGGAAATTTTGAAAAAATATCAGAACTCAAAGCTAGTGTACTCTGTAACAAGGAAAGTGTGGCAGGGAGCCATTGGACTGTTTGATGGCAAGGATATGGTTGATTTGGTAGTTTTTTCCTTTTCTTTTTTCCCTGAGATCTTTGGATTATACATGATGGAGAGAAAATTTTGGGATCAGTAGCACTGGGTTATTACTTATTAGGCTTATGAGATAAAGGAGCAATTTGAAATCCTCCAGCTTCTATTTTGTGGTGGTGTGAAATAACTAATTTTATCTGATAGCAGAGGATGCCTATAGTTCAGAGTGACTTTATTGTATTGCTTGGATTTGTTGGGATTTTGTGTTGAGACCACTAAATTATATACATATCGCAGGATGACTGGAAGAAATCAGAAGGACTTTCTTGTGTGTTACTTTGCTTTATTGCTCGTTGAAAGCATCAGTAGTCATTTCTAATTGCTTTCTCTTCTGTAGAGTTAGTTTTCCCACTTCAGCAAAGGGGGGCTGGTTTGGTCAAGTGATCAATTTGATTGCTCGCTCAAACCAGTCCCCCCCCCCCCCCTAATTGCGCTACTACAGAAATGAATTTGAAAAGAAAACGGAAACACGATTGTTTGGAATATGTAATTGAGAAATTCTATCTTATATATAGAGCAATGCAAGGTGCAGTCCCATCTGTAATATAACTGAAGGGCAGCCAGTACAAGGATTAATCTATACACTATTCCGACACTGCATCTTTAGCTTGTGCGTATATGTCATATGGACCAAGCTTATTACAAATGTAATTAATCTAAGGACCTCGGAGAGATTTAGTGTTTGCTAGTTGGTCATTGGAGTGGGCAGACCAAGTGGGCAATACAAAAAGACTGAATCTTTTCCCTAGTAAGTGGCAACCAATTTCAATGTTTGGTTCTCTCATGAAACCCAATTCTGACAGCATTCTAGTATTTGGAAGAGAGAGATGTGGTTGCTACTCAACTCTAGTGCAAAAACTCAGTATCGTGCAATTGGCTTGATATGCTGCAAATCCTCTTGAAAGAGATGGGTGCCGTTGGGAATGTGAACACGTGTTGCATGGTTATCATTAGCTCATGCCATGAGGTGCTGGGTTAATTCCCACAACGAGTGTACCCCTCGTGTTTAGTTGCTAACATTGAGTTTGAAACCATGAGCAAACTAACATTAATAAGCCAAAGGAAGGTGAGGATGACATCAAGTCATCATGTGCCTTTGGCAACATGTGAACTGATTAGATAGCTGTGGAGTAGTATGAGAAAAGACCAAGGGGTGACCAAGGACTGGAATGAAGCACCATCAAGGAAAGAAAAAGGAAGGTGCTGTTGGAGGGAGTCACAGCAAGAGATGATATCGTAAAGAATATAGATGAGGAAAAGGAGACACAATTGTTTTAGACCACGCAATTGAGAAAGTCTTAACTTTTAAATTTTAATCTTATGTAGAGTTATACAGGATGTAGTACAATATGCAGTACAACCGTAACATAGCTATAGCTAGTAAAGGACTAATATTTACACTAGTTATACAGGGTAAAAACTATAAAGTTCCGGCTGTCAAGATTGAAACTCATTCTAGAGGTCTTGGTTCATGGTAGCACGTTGAATTTGAAAGGCAAATGCTTCCTCTGGGAAATAATCCAACCTTCAGTTAAATGGCTCATGAAGAAGAAGGAGCTAAAGCTCCAAGAGCTTTGTCAAGTGGAGTTATTGCAAAAGCTGTTCATAAATATCTGTGACAGATTTTTGAATTGCAAGAGTATAAAGGAAGCTCACAAAGCGAGATGAGGAATATTGCAAACGGTAGAATGGAGATCAAGTATTTGAAGTGTCAAGATCATATTGCAGATAGTTTTTTATCAAGACATTGAAGACTAAAGATCATATTGAAAGTTTAAAAGCATGTTATGGAATAAAGAAAATTTTGAATTTAAGGAGCAGTGTTGGGAAATGTAAACTCAAATTTATAGGTTGGTTAATATTATTAATGAGTTTTAGAATTTCTAGGTTTAGTTTTGTGAGTCCAGTGTTGCGTGCAAAAATATATGCATTAATGTTCTTGAAAAAGTGCAGGTTATGGTTTTCAGTAAACTTTATTAAATAGGAGAAAATTTAAGGGTTATGAAGCTTTGTATAAATGGGGAAAATAAGCTTTTGTGTTTTGTGGGAGTGGAGTTGCAAGAGTATTGCATGAAAATTTTGAGTACTTTTTTCTGTGTCTCTCATCCCTTTTTTTTTAACAGGACTCAACTAGACTGGGTTAAGTTGGTCCAAAAAAAAAAAAAAAACTAGACTGGGTTAATAGTGGGGGAGCAGGATATAGTCCAGGTGTGAAATCGGGGTTTTTATTTTTATTTTTATTTTTTGGGTGGGGGGGAGGCTGGGACTGCAGGATCAATGATATTAAAGTAATCTAGTGCCCTGGGTGTTTCATGATGGGAAAACATGAACATTTGCTACAAGTGAATCTCAATTGTGGAGCTAGTGTAATAGGATCACATGGAAGTTGGGAAGTTGGAAAATCTCAAGACTGTAAGGACATTCAACTTGCCTAATCTCGTAAATAATCAAGGCCAAAAAAATCAAGGGATGGAGGCTTCATCAGCACGTGACAATAAAAAAAAAATGGAACCATGTTTTCTAAGCCGTTGCAGGTAGCCACGTGCTCTTGAGTTTTGTCTTGCAGAGGCAAAGGCCAAGGGTGCATGATTGAACAATATAGATAGGTGGTTTCACAGCTATTCTATGAAATCTAATTGAGGCGTATGAGTTGTTGCAGTCCTATATCTAAGGATGATCATCAAAGCAAAGAATTTAAACAACTACAAGGTATATAAAGACAAACGTGGAATTTAAAGTGGTAAAACATACCATGTTAATGAGAACATACATACATACATACATATATATATATATATATATATCTTGCTATTGGGTCATTTGTTGCTCTTCGGTAGCTTCTAAGTAAGTCAGCGTCAAGAACTAACAAAGAGGGGGGAATGTTAGTGATTAACAATGCATATGCAAGGAGGCAGTAGGTGCACGTTCGAAGTGAGGAGTAGAATTGAGCATACGGCTACCACACCATGTTTGCAAAAGATATAAGATTTTATCTAGTTTCTTTTATCATATAGTAAATGGATACAAGACTTTAGCGCTCTGACAGGATGTTTTAGGATAGAATCCTAAGTATGATCTGAGAATGAAACACCATTTAAAGAGAACTGAATAATATAACTAGAGAGGAGAAAACTTCTACTTCCTCACTTTTTATTCCTTAATTATTTCTTTGCTCTCATTTTCCTTCCCTTTAGATATATTTGGTTTCAAACCAAAGATGATGAGGTAGCTGTAGGGGTTGCTTAGACCAATCTAATATTATTGGCATTGGCTTCTATTAATTTTACGCTTGACATTTGAAAGAAGCATGTCATTGGTTTAAATGTGAAAAAGAAAAAGAACATAAGGGATATTTAAGAATATATTAATTCATAAAACAAATATTTAGGCTAAGGAATTGCTTTTATATCACAAAAAAATTTATACAAGATACAAAGATGCAAAACTTCTAAGTAGTTATTAGTAATGCTTGAAGACACTACAGCCAAAATAATGAGCTTGTTCAGAGTTAGAGCGGTTCTTCTCCTCTTACAAAATAAATATAGAAAATTTTCTATAAAGCACCAAAAATTAGAGATGAAGAGTTTAAAAGATAGTTTTGCTCAAGAGATCAGTTTTAATGGAAAACTGAAGCTTTAAGAGAAATATATCAGTCTTCCTTCAAAAAGGTATTTGCTATCCAAATCTCTAGTAATGTTTGTGCATAAGTTGTTTCTTTTTGGGCACAATGTTTGTGCATAAGTAATATTAAATGAAGACATATAATAATGCATAAATTTTCTGAGGCTGGTCATTTACCACTTTATTTGGGTTATACTTGACTAAAACTAAAGGAGATTTTTCCTCAAACATGATCAGAGAAGGATTCTGTAGGTTTTCTTTTCTCAGCTTTAATATAGCGTGGTGTTTTGGCTTTCAAAACTACATACAAGGGCAATCACACACACACACACACACAACCAGCAATGCATGCTTCCTTTAAAATCTCACTTGCTGCACCATTGCCAAAGCGTTGATATATCAATAGTCATGCATGAATGTGCTGAAATACCGGGTATCAGACATTTAAATTCTTTTATAACACTTTTGGGACTGCACATAAAAAAATTGCTCAGACGCCTCAATCAGTGATTTTGAGTTGTTCTTAAGATACATCACTTGCTGATAATCCAATTACAATTTTAACTTTCAGCTGGAGAAAGAGGCCCTTGAAAAGGGTGTTCCAATAGGTCAAGCTCTTGACATTGACATCCCTCCTCCACGGCCTAAAAGAAAACCAACTAATCCTTATCCTCGGAAGACCAGTACTGGCTCTCCAGCATCACATAATGGAGCAAAGGATCGCAAACTAACGTCAGTTTCACCTCCGCATGGTAAACAAGCACTGGACTTAGAGAAAGAACCACTTCCGGAGGTTACTTATTCACTCTTATTTTCAAAGTTTCACTTACCAAGCAAATTTCCGCAGTTTTTACTTTCAGTTCAATTATACATTCTTTCTACTTCTCTCAGAAATGTAATGGAGATGAAAGACCAATAAATGTCACTGAAAATAAGGATGAGAACTGCTCAAGAGTATTTGCTATTCCACAGGCCTGTTCCACTATATCTTCAGCAAAAAACAGATCAATTTCATTGTCAGTACCACTGAGAAACTCATGCATTTTAAGGGAGTTCATACCTTCAGTAAGAGTGGGAATTACTCGAGATGAAACAAATGATTCTTCTGTCACTATTGAACTTGAAAATCAGAAGTGCAAAATAGATGATGGAAAACCAGAACAGACAAAAGCCTCTAAGTTGGAGGGTTCTGATGCTTCAGGTGTGAAATTGGTTCCAAGTCAGAAAACAGATGATCTCAATTGTGCATTAACAACAGATGGGATACAAGACAATCAGAATTACCCAAGGCATGTCCCAGTGCACGGTCTTGATGGGAACCTGGGAACAAGTGCACAAAACCCTCCCCAAGAAATGCTATTACGAGACTCTATATTTCAGCCTGTGGGAGAGCTTAGTGGGCAACCTAATATTTTCACAGATTCAGCTACGTCAAACACAAGTAAGAATAACACACCTCAATGTCCTAGTCATCAAATATTTCCTGCTTGTCCTCCCTTCCCGCAAGTTCTCTGTAGTCAAGATCATTGCCATTCATTTTTTCACATGTCCTCCACATTTTCAAGCCTCATTGTCTCCACCCTAATGCAAAATCCTGCAGCCCATGCTGCAGCTAGTTTTGCTGCTACGTTTTGGCCCTATGCAAATGCAGAAGCTTCAGCTGATTCTCTTGCTTCCTCTCAAGGAGGTTTCACATCAAGACAAATTAGCTGTCCTCCAAGTATGGCAGCTATTGCAGCTGCTACTGTGGCTGCTGCAACTGCATGGTGGACAGCCCATGGACTGCTTCCCTTGTGTGCTCCACTCCATTCTGCTTTCTCCTCTCCTCCTGCATCAGCGGTGGTAGTTTCTTCCATGAATACAGGTGAAGCACCAGCAGCTAGAAAAGATCAGAAAGAGACTACAGTTGAGAATCCTCCTCTGCTAGATCAGCTGCCAAATGGAGAATATTCAGAAGCTCTGCAAGCTCAACATTCAGACTCCAAGTCGCAAGCTGTTTCTTCATCAGATTCTAAGAGTGGAGATGCCAAGTTAACCACTTCACCTAAGGCTGCTGAACATGACAAGAATGAAGCAATTTCTGAGCACCTTGATTCTAACAAGACCAACGGAAGAAGACCAGTAGACCGTTCTTCATGTGGCTCCAACACAACCTCTAGTAGTGATATAGAGACAGATGCATTAGAGAAGAATGAGAAAGGGAAGGAAGAGTCCTTAGCACCAGATGCAAACCACTTAACTGAGCCCAGTAACCGCCGTAGTAGGAGTGCTGGCAACCCTACTGATTCTTGGAAGGAGGTCTCTGAAGAGGTAACAATATCTAGCTATTGGATTTTACTGTGATGCATATATTTAGTTGTTTCGCTTCTCACATCACTCATATTATCAGGGGCGACAGGCCTTTCGGGCTCTCTTCTCCAGAGAGGTTTTGCCACAAAGCTTTTCACCACCACTCTTGGAAAAGGACATTCAGAAAGACCACAAAAACGAGGATCACAGGAAGAACATGGTTGACAAAGAGGAAGACCTTGACAGCAACAAATACAGTCCTGATCAGGTAGGAGTAAAGAAGAACATGCCATTCTTAGAATACACACATAAAGAGGAAGGACTTTTAACGATAGGGCTCGGACAAGGAAAGCTTAAGGCATGTCGAACTGGGTTTAAACCTTACAAAAGATGTTCAGCGGAGGCCAAGGAAAATAGGGTTGGAACTACTAGTAACGAAGGTGAAGAGAAACGTCCGAAGAGAATGCGATTGGAGGGGGAGGCTTCCACTTGACCGCATTTGATATTTGCATGCAGTCACACAAAATGAAAACTTTGGTTTTGCATTTCAGTTCTAACTCCCCTTGTCACCTATTGTTTATTCTCTAATTCTGCAGCTTCACGAAACTTGTGTAGGAGTGTGTACTATATTAATTTTCTACATGCTCATATTTACTATCTCGGGACTTATGTTACAACAATTAAAACTCTGCTAAAGACTTTTAAAAGAAACATCGAGTACCGTTTATGCCTTGAATAGAAAGTAATCTATAAGCCTTCGTTCAGTGATTTTCGTCATCCTGTAGATTATTTGACATCCAAGAACAATTCTCTTTGTGCAAACTTCACAAATAGATGTTTTTTCTGGTTGGGAGAGCTTAATGTCTCCTTTCTTTAAAAAAAAAAAAAGGATGATTGTGAGCCGCTTCCTCATGAGTTTTAAATATGTAATTTTCAATTTTAAATTATCTGTTGACTTCTTCCCTACCTTCCTCAATAGTGCCATGTACCCTTCATAATAATATACCTTGGTTTTCAATTTTCATTGTGAAATTATCAGATTTGAAAAAGATGTTCAACCACAGCTACTTGTGAACCATATCTGCTGGGATGAATGTAAAAGAAAGCTAAACCTAAATTCCCTGCAAAAGGGAACCACAAACACATCTTTACTTTGTGTCACTCTCAACTATTGTATTATCGTAAAACATCTAAAATCCTCATCAAAGCCTTCAAGGACAGTGAGATTGTAAACAACTCAACCGATTTGAACTGATCAACACTTGATCAGAACTGTACAACATACAAAACTATGAAAATTTCATGTGGAAGGATTTATAATATTATATACAAAATCGTCCAATAAAGGTAAGTTCCTCTACAGTACCACCATGCTAAGTCATAAAATTCACTGTACATCATATCTATCAAATCAAAGCTTTTCTTTTTCTCTCACCTAGGCATAGAAAAAGTCAATATTCAATTCACCAACAAATTGCTCCTGTTTATCAGCAATCCCACATATAACTGTACAAGGACTACTATACAAATGGTTATTTACTTCATAAAAGAATGTCGGATACCTTAGAAGGATGGCGAAGACTGAAGTTGACGTGACTGCAGCTTGGAAATATACTGTAAAATTCTCTCCTTATTAGCAGGAGTTAGTGAGAATGGTGGGTTCAGTGGAAGGTGCACTGCTTGGTTCACAACGAATGAAAGTAGAAGCATCGCTTTTGAGTATGATGCAGCTGCCTTGCCTCTATTTTCCAGACACTCATCTACCTAGAAAAAAGGCAATCACTGCTTAGTCAAGTAATAATTAACACAGGGGTCAGTTATACTTTACTCCACGTACTTGACCTAAAATCAATGTCTTCGCATGTTTTAAAGTGCGTCATTCAACTCCTTTGTCATTTGTTGTATTATCATTTACCCATCTAATACTAATTCCAGTATATTGAAGTTAAAAAAGATGAACAAGTCGTTGTTTAACATGTTTCACTTGTGCTTTGAACAAACTTAAATCTTTCACAGCTATTAACATTTGATGGGGACCCAACTCCCAAAACTAGCATGAGGCAAAACAAAAGTTCCACTTAAATACTGTTGTGTAAATATAAATAGATGTAGGAATTGGGTCAAAGGGCAAAAATACCTGACAATTTTTTCTCTAGGAGCACATAGTATCCTTATGTGAATAAAGGTGCAATAATACCAATGGACTTGTTTTAATGAGTGCAACCTTCCCCATCTTGTTAAATTTGCTTGATGTCCGTTAACGTTGACCGATACAAAAAAAAATGGAAGCAACCGTAAGGTACAAAAATACTCATAAACTTTCTCTCCAAGAGCTTCTAGTTCGCTAAGCCAACAATGGTATATGGATACCGATTAACTTTATAAAAGATTATATGGGCTGTTGTTGACTTAATGATATTAGAAGATTTTGGAGGAAAAGTTTATGGATATTTTTGTACCTTATGTTTGCTTTCTCTCTCTCTTTTTTTAACAATTAAAGTTAACGGATGTTAGGCAAATTTACCAGGATAGGAAAGGCTGCACTCGTTAAAACAAGTCTATAAATACTCCTGCACTTTGTTTACTTAAGGATATTGGGTGCTCTTGGAGAAAAAGTTGGATATTTTTGCCCTTTAACCCATAGGAATTAGTTATGTTGGTTATGTTCAGTTATGTTTGCTAATGACCAATATACTTAGATCAGTATAAATAAGGAGGGTTAGGACTGGATATCTATCATGCATTGCTTATTGACAGACTAGTAAATCTGAGTTCTCCTTCTATTTCCTCTCTGTTCTTTCTTCTCCCAATGGGCCCAAATATTCACATGCTTATTTTTGTTAAAATTTGGATATAAAATATCATAGGATCATTAAGTGATAACTGCACAAACTTCAAGGGCGTTAAATGACACAATTTAAATCACATGAAGTTAAAAGGTAATTTATCATTTGTTTGTAATAGCCACCATTTTTATGCCTCGGCAATAGAGGACATAAGAATGTAAAGAAAAAATTGAACCGGAAAACCATGTCTACTTACAGCACCGCTTGTGCCGATTGATAGTACCTTTTGAAATATGATCTCCATTGCATATGGCATCTCAGCTGCACCTGCAATATATTTTATATTCTTAGTACATAGTGCAGAAAATTTTTCCTCTGAAAGAAATAAAGTTAGAACAAGAAAGGAAGTCCTACCATCCATATTTTGAATAAGGCTTGAAAGTTTATCAGCATGATCAACTGCAAAAATAAATCCTTTCTTGGCCCACAAGGACACAGCTGAAGGATCACTAAAATCTATTTTCTCTAGCATGGGTTGTGATATGCTTTCATCTCTGTCTGAGATTGTGGATTCCTTCCCTGAAGTGCTTCCAGGCAACTTGCCCTCAGCAATGGAGGCCAGCCACGAGTTACAAATTTCAAGGGCTTTCTTCCATATAGCCAAAACCACCAGCTCGATTGCAAATGATTCTAGATACAATCCTGCATCATACTGCAAGAATAACCATTTAAACTAAAACCAAAAGACAAAAGCAGAGAGAGAGGTAGAGACATGCCAGTAGACTGTTGAAGCCATGACTAAATGGGCTGGCATCTAAACACATGGGATGTGTAAGGTGCGTGAGTGCGTGAGAGGTTTTTTGGTTGAGTATATTGGGGTGCAAAATTATCAATCATTTTAATATCATTTTGAGCTTGGGTTCCATCATAGAGTTTTGATATAGCATTGATATAAGTAACACTGAAATTATTAATTAGAGATACAGATTACACATTCAGTCCGTTCTGGACTATATTATACTTCCAAGTAAATGAGTTAACAGGCAAAATGTTATATGAGCTTCTTGCATGAAATTCTGATTGTTGAATCGTAAACGTTATATTTGCATATATCTAATGAATGTATAGACCATTCTTGAGAGTAGGCAGAACGAATAGGAAGGGGAAACATGAAATAAAATGGAGGGGAAAGAATGAAAGAAGAATTTAGCTGTGATAATAACGCAAGCATAGTTTTAAAGTCAACGCGCATAATATATTAACACAAAGATGTAACTAAAAGAGCAAGACTAACTTTTTCTTGCGAAAGTGCCGAGAGAGCCTGTACATATTGATGCAACAAATCTAACCTACTTGAAGGCTGCTTTGAGGATGCACCCTGCTCTTTCCTCGGGACGGCAAACACAGAGGATGTCTCAAGTTTACCACTTTTTGACCTTTTTTCTCTATCGACATTGCAAAAGGCTAAATCCTTCGTTTGCTTTGCAACTCCAACTTCAAGGTCAACCCTCTTTGAAGGACAAATAGAAACCCTGCTTGTGATATTATCTTGCGTAGATGCCTCAAAGTAATCAGAGGAAACCTCCAATGATGCAAAGTGAGGAACTAGGACATAGTCTTCCTCAATGGACTCCATCAAATGAGAAGCTAAATAAAATGAAAATAAAAAGGATCAGGAAAAACAGGTGAAAAGCCATGAAACTACAAGATCATAGTAATAGAAAGTATTGGACCTTGAGGCTGGTCTGACAATTGAGCAACATTACCAAGTCCCTGCTTATCACAAGTAATTCTTGAAATTATGCCCTTAACACTCTTGGTGTCAGCAGTATTTCCACTATGCTTTCTTTGTAACAGCACAGTCTCATTGACAGCTGAACTAATTACCACTGGGTCATCTACTGATTTCTTCAGATGAAGAGCAGAATGCAAATGAGGCCTTTTGTCAGATGTTGAAATACTACCACATTGCTGGAACATTGATCTTTCTGGTGGTTGTACAGAAGACCGTTCAACATTCACAATTGACCTATATGAATTAATGAGATGTTACTGTGGCATGGAAGAACATGTGACAGGTATACAAGATGAAAGGTTTTAAACTACTAGTAAATTATAACCTGGGCTCCTTCAGGAAATTGTGACCAAAGAACTCTTTGAATGTCAATCGCTCAACTGCACATCACAGTTCAACTTCAGAGAAGTTGTCTGCATGCATTCTAAATGATATAAAATGTGATAAACTGACTGATCATATTCAATCTCAGATCCAGCACCTTTACACAAACACACAGCCATAAGCATATAAGATAGTGCACATATGTGCAGGCCATGCAGCTGCCATCGATACCTGGGTTTAGACGTAACAGGCTTCTGCAAAGATCCAAACAGTCTGGATGTAGCTCATTCAAAGACTCTTGTGGGAACTGCAGTTCAGTGGATGTTAAAATGTTCTGAAAAAGCTGCAACACAAAAAGTGATCAGGGGAAAAAGGTACTTCCAGTAACAAGGAAATACTGTCTTCATCATTCTTGAAGGAAAACAATAATTGTGATCCTTCTACAAAACCTGCAATTGATTATTTCCATCAAATGGTGGCCTCCCAGTCACTAGCTGGAACAATATGGCTCCAACGCTCCATAAATCAGCCTGCAACAACAAAATCAAATAATTAGAGGGGGACATCTGCAAGTGATAATGTCATTCTATCTTTCATCACCTTGGCATCATACTTCTGATTTTGAATTATCTCTGGAGCCATGTACAATGGTGAACCACATAACGTGTCTGCCAACCCTTGGGGTGTGAGAGACCTAGGACATCCATAAATCAGGACTTACCAAATCGGAGGGGAAAAAAACTCCAATATCTTCACATTCTACTTCTTCTTTTTTGTAACAAACCATTCAGTATCTGATGCTGCCAACTAATCTAAATACAAGTCATGTTTAGCCCCAAATGGGAGGTATCTCTCCCGACATGGATTTTTCCATCTAGGCTGAAATTCAAGACCTTGCTTTAAAGGTGTTGAGTTCCTTATTACTCAACCAAACAATGATCGCAATCATGTTGAAGTAAAAAATATTCAAAACCAATAAAATAAAAAATGTCATTTGACTGCTTGCCATATAAAACTATGAGGGAGAGCATATAAAGAAATATTCATTAAAAAAGCTGATCTTCACTGAAAAAAAAAATGTCTTATGTGTAAATTCACACCCACAAAATGTGCTTAATTCAATCATCAACAACATTTTGGCCAAAAAAAATGATCAACAACATAATAACCCAATTTGCAAAGTTAAACCACTTACAGAGCTATCCTACCTTGCAAAACCAAAATCGCCTATTTTTAGAAGTGGTAAACCTCCAGTGCTAGACAATAGTAAGTTCTGCAAGTTCCAAAAATATAGAATCATGACATTAACATATTAAAATATGAGCAATAGTAACTATGAAACAACTACAGATGATCATAAAGAAGTTCCCCATATCAAGTTAACAAAAGATTCTAAATCAGCAATGTTTCTGAACTAAGAATGGCACTGCAAATTTTGATATTTAAGTCAGTAATTTATTCTTCCTTCATTACATCGCTTTATTTAGCAGTGACTCATTTTTGTTCTAAGGAATTAGAACTATAGTTTTGCTTCACAATGCAGCTTCTATAGATAAAGGAATAAAGCTATAATAAATGGAGAAAAATTATGTACAAAATTTAAATTTTTGCCATCAGGTTCTCTAATAAAAGCATGACACATAATCTTTTAAGACAAATGCTGAATTATTGTCATTTCTTTCACACACACACATATATCTTTTATTAAATAACCTAACGACAGTGAAATTAAAACCTATATCAAAGTCTGTTATGTTTTTATAATTATGACATTAGTTAGTTTAGTTCAATATAGCTGTTGGGGGTTATAGCCGTTGGGGGTTTAGGGTCCTATAAATACTTCTCTATTCAATTGTATCGTTGTTGTTGAATCAATAGACTTCGGATTATTCACAGCCCCTCATCTCTCTTTCTCTCTTCCTTCTCTAACCTCTTGTCTCTCTTCTTCTGTCTATCTTCTCTGTTCTTCTCTCTATCCTCTTACTCTCCTAAAATCTCTCATTCAGAATTATTCTACCACAATAGTGGTATTAGAGCTAGCCAATCCTTGGCCATCGGCTCTTTTTAATCTTCTCCTTACACAGACAGTTTATGGTACAAACCAGAAACCAGAAAAAGCAAGAGATGGATGATTGTGTCACAAGATTGGAAGAAAGATTCGAAAAGATGGACACTTTAACAGAGATGGTTGAAGGCATCTCTAATCAGTTACAACTACTTATACGAGAAAGAGAAGAAGGCCCTCCTAATCATGAAAGAAGAGGAAGGCGCAATCTTAGAATAGAAAGTCATCAGGACCGAGATGATGATTTACGCACTAGAAATGAGCACACACGCAAGACCCAATTTACAAAAATGGAGTTTCCTAAGTTTTTCCGGTCTGATGTCGTGGGATGGCTTATGCGATGTGAGCATTTCTGTGAACTGGACAACACCTCAGAAGACGAGAAAGTATGAACAGAAAGTATATACTTAGACAATAAGGCATGGTCATGGCACACCATGATAGAGAAAACATGGGGTGGTTTTGAACCCACTTAGAAGCAGTACGTTGAGTGGCTTCAAGAAAGATTCGGGCTTGTACATGAAAGACCTATAAGCAACTTGATGCGACTTTGCCAAAAGGGGTTTTTGGCAGACCATAATGATGATTTCAATGCCATTGCATGCAAGCTCCACCTTTCCCAGGACTATCTTGTTGATGCTTACTTGGAAGGACTTATGGAAGAATACGCAGGACCTATGCATCTTTTTAAACTGAGGATTCTTCAAGAGGCTCAATCGCTAGCTCACATGCAAGAAATCTCGATTCAATGCCTGGCAAAAAAAAAGATGGGTGGCAAGACTCCATCACATGCGTCTCTTTCTAGGAATATTTCATCACTGTTGAATCAGACCACTTGGCCTTCCTATAAAAATGCCCTTCTGAGCAGTGGGGCCCAGCAAAAGGGAAAATCCTCTTCTCTTCCAAAAATTAATAATTCTTCATCAAAAAGTGGCAGTAACACCTTTAAAACTCTGATTGCAGAGGAAGAAGCTGGACATCGAAGCAAGAATTTGTGCTTTGATTGCCATGGAAAATTTTCTAGAGACCATAAATGCCCCCAAAGACAGAAGATGCAGCTCCATTTCATTGAAATTCAAGAAAACACAGATGAAGAAAAGTCAACTGAGGACTCAGAAAATAATGATAGTCCAGAAGAGGGGTCACCCTTAATTCCATTATATGCAATAGAAGGAATTGACGACGCTTTATCAATGAGGATTGTGGGCTACTGTGGCGGAAAACAGCTCCAAATTCTCATTGATAGTGGAAGCACGCATGATTTTTTAGATCTGGAGTTAGTAAGAAAGTTAGGGTGGCAACCTGGTAATATTCACGAGTGATGGGTTGAAGTTGCTGGTGGTCAGAAATTAAAAATGCATGGGTGTGGAAGGGTTTCAAATGGCACATGCAGAGCTTGGATTTTACCTTTGACTTCAAAATTTCAGAATTGCATTCATATGACATGATTTTAGGGTTACATTGGCTGAAAAGCATTAAGAATACTTTTTGGAACTATGAGACCCTCACTATGTTTTTCTAGTATGAAGGAAAGCTGAGTAAACTCTAAGCTAACATTCCTAATCAATTGAGGGTAGTCCAGTCAAAGCATTTAGGGAGGAGAGACTCTTGGGAAAGTTAGGTTTATCTAATACAACCTGCTATAGAGCATCCAACGAGTCTGCAAAATTTTTATCTTCAAGCTCCTGAAAAAATTCCAGCAGAAATTGCAGCCAATTTGACAGATTTTTCTGACCTATTTGTGGAGCCTAAAGGATTACCACCTTTTAGAGAACGCCATAACCATCCAATTGTTTTACAAAAGGGCACCAATCAAATTAATTTGAAGCCTTACAGACACCCCGTTGCATAAAAGGATGTAATTGAGAGATTAGTTGGGGATCTTCTTCAAATAGGGGTTATCCAAGAGAGCTCTTCCCCTTTTTCAGCTCAAATTGTCTTGGTTAAAAAGAAAGATGGTACATAGAGGATGTGCATAGATTACAGAGAGCTAAATAAGAAGACTATTAAAAACCAGTATCCTATTCCTTTAGTGGAGGATTTATTTGATGAATCGAGCATAGCAAGGTGGTTTATGAAGCTAGATCCATCATCAAATCAGAATGATGCCGAAAGATATACATAAAACTGCCTTTAAAACTTATAGCAGACATTACGAATGGTTAGTTATGCCCTTTGACTTAGCAACATTTCAAGGCGCTATAAATAACATTTTCAAATCATTTTTTAAGGAAGTTTGTTCTGGTATTCTTTGATAATATTTTGGTTTATAGTGCTAATATTAATGACCATGTGCAACATTTGAAGCAAGTTTTCTCTATTTTAAGAGAAAACCATTATTTTGTCAAGAAAAGCAAATGCTCTTTTGCTGCCAAAGAGGTGGAGTACTTGGGACATTTGGTTGGAAATGGCTTAGTCAGAACTGATCCTAAGAAGTTACAAGCAATAGCTGATTGGCCTGAACCATAGAATGTTATGCAATTAAAGAGCATTCTTGGGTTTGATGGGGTAATACAGATGCTTTATTAAAGGATACGGGATTTTATCATTTTAACTAAGCCCTTAACCCTTCTCCTCAAGAAAAATGGGTTTGAATGGTCACAAGCAACTGAAGCATTTAATAAACTCAAAGATGTTTCGATTTCAGCACCTGTTCTCATACTTACTGCTTTTTCACAACAATTTATAGTTGAGGCAGATGCTTGTGGAGTGGGTTTGGAAGCTGTGTTAATGCAAGAGGGACAGCCGATTACTTATTTTAGCAAGGGTATGACTGAGAGACATCAAAAACTCTCCATTTATGAGAAGAAACTGATGGCAGTGGTGCTGGCAGTAGTCTGTTGGCACCAATATTTGGAAAGGCAGAAGTTTATCATTTGATCAGACCAGAAAAGCCTGAAATATTTGCTTGGACAGAAACAGAAAACATCCTTTCAGATGTTTTAGATTCACAAATTAGCTGGATTATTATAAAATTCAGTAAAAAAAGGGGCATGAAAATTCTGTAGCTGATGCTCTTTCCAGAATTATGCAAATTATTTAAGACATTTCTTTGCTTGAAATGCCTGACAAAATCAAGAAGAGTTGGGAAGAAGGATGTCGTAGTTACAGAAATCCAACAAAAGGCTCAAGCAAAAAATGGATTTTGGAGTCATTTCTCCTGGGATGGTAACTTATTAAAAAGAAAAGGGAAGTTGGTAATTGGTCATGATCCTATTTCAAAACAACAAATTCTTGAATGGTTGTATTCTAGCCCTCAAGGGGGTCATTCATGCATTCAAGCTACTTACCAGCAGGTTAAGGCATTGTTTTGGTGGAAAAAGCTTATTAATGATGTCTCAAACTTCGTCAAACAATGTGATACCTGTGCATAATATAAATATGAAGCTATTGCATCCCTAGAGCTGTTTCAACCTTTGCCTATACCTCGTCAAATTTGGAAAAGTATTACTATAGACAATATTGAGGGACTTCTTAAATCTAATAATAAGGACATGATTTGGGTTTTAATAGATAGGATGAGTAAGTATGCACATTTTATTTCTTTAACTTGTCCTTATTCAGCATCTTCCTTAGCACATATTTTTATGGATTGTGTTTATAAATTACATGGTGCTCTTGCTAAAATTATATCTAATCGTGATCCAATTTTTGTAAGTGGGTTTTAGAAAGAATTTTTGCAGATTTTAGATATTGAACAACACCTTTTTTATAGCCTATCATCCTCAAATGGATGGCCAATCCAAAGTTCTTAATAGGTGTTTAGAAACCTATTTGAGGTGTATGTGTTGGGAGCAACCCAAGGAATGGATTAGATGGCTGTCACAAGTTGAATGGTAGTATAATACTACTTTTCATACAGCAACTAAGACCACTCCGTTTGAACTTTTATATGCTCAGGCTCCTCCTCTACATTGCCCTTATTTACCTCACAATTCTATTCTAAATGTGTTAGACAGCTCCTTCACAGCTAGGGAAGAGATGATAAAGGTTTTAAAGCATCATTTGCACCGTGCTGCCAATATGATGAAGCAAAGGGCTGATGCTCACAAATCTGATCAAGAATTTATTGTGGGACAGTGGGTTTTTCTTAAGCTACAACCCTATAGACAATTATCTGTTGCTACGCTAGGAGTTCTTAGAAATTAGCACCATGATTTTTTGGCCCTTACAAGGTGCTGGAAAAAATAGGGGCTGTTGCTTACAAACTTGATTTATCACCTGACTCTAGAATACATCCTACCTTCCATGAGTCTTTGTTGAAGTTGTGCCCTGATCCTAAGGTGAAGCAGGGATATCCACCACTTGATTGGCCAAAAATTCCAGCCACAATCGAACCTGAGCAGATTTTGCAGAAAAGAGTGGGTCCGGTCGAATCATTACTGAAATTTTAGTTAAATGGAAGCAATTGCCAGATGAAGAAGCATCTAACATCTTGAATGCCTTTGCACCAATTTCAGCAAAAGTTTTCTATCTTTGTTATCACTAATCCTTGAGGGCAAGGATCTCTCTCTCTTTTTTTTTTGGGGGGGGGTTATTGTTATGTTTTTATAATTCTGACATTAGTTAGTTTAATTTGGTATAGCTGTTAGGAGTTATAGCCATTGGGGGTTCAGGGTCCTATAAATACTTCTCTATTCAATTGTATCATTAATGTTGGATCAATAGAATTCGGATTATCCACAACCCCTCATCTCTCTTCCTTCTCTAACCTCTTCTCTCTCTTCTTCTCTCTATCTTCTCTGTTCTTCTCTCTATCCTCTTACTCTCCTAAAATCTCTCATTCAGAATTATTCTACCACAACAAAGTCTGGTCAGAAACAATCTGAAGCAAAATCTAGGTATAATTGTAAAGAACTTGCGTAGGAATTCAAAGGTTTAATTTTCCTTTTAACTTATTTTATTAGAATGGAGCAGCATGGCATTTATAGTTGATAAACAATCAGAATAAACTGCCGCTCCAACAAATAAATCTAAAAAATAAGATATTTTTACCCAAATCAAAATAAGATAACTCTCTTTATTAAAATAAAACAATCATAAATGCATAGAAACATTGTCCAAAAAATAACTGAAAAATAAATAAACCTTAATTAAAATAAAACAAATAAATAACTTAATCAAAATCAATGTAACTTTCCACAACTTGCATATTTGTTGTCCTCTGTGTACAAAGATTGGACCTCATAAATAATAAAAAGGTGGGTACTTGAACATAAACTAAATAAGCAGCTGACAATTATTAGAAAGAAGAGATTAAGATATACCCGTACAAGCTATGAAAAGATTCACTCTGGTACCTGAGGTTTTAGATCTCTATGAATGAGGTGATTTTCTTGGAGTACCATCAAGCCTGCAGCTACAAGTAAGCCCAGGGTGAAATTAGAAATTCACAACATAATTTTATATACAACAGAGGAGGCCAGGAGGGTAAATTAGAGGATCAAGTTAGTATATGCAGAATCGTCAAACCATTTGCAAAATCCAAATAAATTGGATAAATGAACCTTATTATTATGGCATATGCTAAAGAAAATCACTGAAAGGACCATCTTTCAATTACCAGGTCAAATAAAGATCATTGTATATGCTAGAAAATGCTAAAAAGTAAAACATCCGCCTGAAGTCTACTCACCTAAGTGTCTCATAAAATGCCGTGCAATGGGTTGTGAAACTTTTCCGCGTCGATGAATGTAAGTAGCAAGGTCACCACCATTACAATACTCCAAAATAAGGTAAATCCTATCATTGGTCTTAAACCCCAAACATCCAACATTACACTCAGAATCAAAACAGCTCAAATAACAATGAGATTGAAGAAGCTTTCAAAAATGGAACAAAGAAAACGGATAAATTATCAAGACTTTACCTGGATCGCTTCGAATAATCGTATAATGTTGGGGTGATTGATGGTGCTGAGAATAGAAATCTCTTTAAGCAGATTCTCACTGACTTTTGGGCTAAGCTGTTTCTTCTCAATCTCCTTAACTGCAACCTCCAAACCCGAGTGACGATGCCTTGAGCGCCACACCACCGCGAAGGAACCCGACCCGATTTGCGGTCCCAGCATGTACTCTCCGACCAGGCGCGGCTGATTGGGGGCCCCGAAATCCATGAAGAATCCGAACCGGATGACCCGAGCCACGAACTGGGGCTGTGACTGTCTTCGTTGTAATTCCCAGAGGTATTGTCTGGCTAAAAATAACTAAAATTTATGGATTGGATGATGATGATGATGCTGGTGAATTTGTAGATTGTCGCTGAAATTGAAAATAAATGATGATGAAGCTGACAAAGAAATCAATGAATGAAGAAGGCTTTTCATTGTCGTTTGGATATGTTTTTTCTGCAGAAACTCCGCCGATATTAAGAACCCGAGACGCACTTTTGACAGAATGGGGAATTGCTGACGTGCTTTATCTGCAAATCTGCGATATACTCACCAGATCATTGCTGAATTCTAAACAGAACAAAATGATGAAAGCCGTTTTTTCGTTGGAGGCTAACAAAAATGATTACTATGTGTTAGTGTAAAAAAAAAAAAAAAATTGATTATCCGTCAGGGAGATTTTGTTTTTTTTTGGGGCCAAAATAAGGGGGAGGGTTTGTTATTTAAATTAATTTGATCTTATTTGAACTATAAACTTAGTATTTATTGATCATATAATCATTTTATAAAATATAATAACCGTTGGTTTATTCTATTTATTTATTTATTTTTAAGGTAAATCACCCTTTAAATTATATGTTTAATAACACCATAAAATCATAAACATTAAGCTCATCTATTATATAAATTCTTTATTTAATTTTTAAAAATAATGCAATCTAACATATATTGTTAATAAAAATTAACTTTAATCATTAATTAATTAAATAATAATAAAAAATAATTAAATAAATTATAATAAAAAATTAAAAAATTACAGAAAACTAAAAAATTAAATAAAAAATATAAAATTATAGATAATGATACGAAAAAAAGAATCAAAACTTTTTTTTTATCAAAGTCATTTTCTATTACTTTTTAATTAATTAATGATTAAAATTATTTTTAATTAACGACAAAAACTAAATTTTAACTTTTAAATTTGCACAATAAACAAATTATAAATCAGGAAATGCATTTTAATAACTCAAAATTTAAATAAATTATAATAGATATTTTATTTAAACTTAAAATTCTATATTATATTAAAAAAAAAACTAGCTTATTCCTATCCTTTTAAATTTAAGCAAAAATAACAAAAAAGAATTTTAAAAATAATATTATAAATTTTTAATTTGTAAAACTATGTCTCATTTTGAATTAATTTACTAAAAAAAATCATGATATCATTCAAATTATATTTTTTCAGATGAATAACTTTTTTTTTTGTTGAAAACTTTTTTTTAGATATAAACATCTTTAATATATACTCCCTCCATTAAAAAATATAAAATACTCTTAATCAAATTTCACTTTTAATAAAGTAATTATCTATTTTTAAACTAAATTTATCTTTTTATATTTATTCTTATTAAATACCCTATAATAAATATAAAATTATTCATTAAAAGGGATACTTTAAAAAAAATAATTACGCTTTAAAAGATTAAAATTGTTTTATATTTTTTGATATTCAACTCTTTAAAAAATCTCTTATATTTTTTAACAGAGAAAGTAAGTAATGAAGGTTATCAACATAATCTAATCTTTGGAAACTTTATTATAACCTTATAAAAGTTTAAAATATTTTTTCCCATAACCTAAAGGCTTTTTCAAAAATTATATTCGTCCATTTACAATTTATTTCACTGGCTTCGACTTGAAGTGAAAATAAATAAATTTAAATTAAAAATAATACAATTATACGTAATTTTTTTCCCATATTTTCCAATTAGAAAATATAACAAAGACATTTTCACTTAAGATTTATTTATTTTCATTATCTAGTCCCATTCTACATCAGTATTTAATATCTTGGCGTGTAAATTAAGCAGGAGGCCCACGTAACTAGTATCATCTGATATCTTGAAACAGGCCCGGTACGTTTTTGCATTTGGGCTCATGCAAAAAAATAGGCCCAGTAGGCTAACTGGGCCACTACAATATCGAACTAGCAAACATTTTGATTTATCTTCTCATGTAAACATTGGATTGATCAAATTCTCATATTTAAGATTTAAAAAGAAGTAAGTTTTAGATAATTTAAAAATTTTATAAAAAGATATTTATTTTATATAGATTATGTAAAATGTAAATATTATTTTATATTTAGCTACAATAATAAAAAATTAATTATTAGTTAATTAATTTTAAATTTTATAATATCTTTCTTAATTTTTGTTTTATAAAAATGATTTATTATATTATTTTAAAATCTTATTATATCTTCATGTATCTAGCATATTTAAAATACTCCCTCTCATTTACTGTATTAGATTATTTTGAAAAGTTACTTAAAGTAATTTTTAAAAATAATCAGAAATCTTTTTTTTATTCTGATTATTTTCAAAAATTTAAACAAACATAAAAAAAATCACAAAATAAATTTTTTCAAAAAACAAGGGACTTTTTTATGAACTAAGCTAAAATAAACAGGCCTTACCAAACAAGTTTTTTTAAAGATGCAAATGCAAGTCCAGATCATCATTGATGATAGATTTATCAAATAGCATTCTTCTTTGTTGCATTTATTTTTTTAAAAAAATCTGGGTCAATAAGCTCTCAAATATCTAATATTGTTGGTTCATTTCTTTTTATTCAAATTGATTAAGATTTCAAATCTCCTATCAACATCAATTTCAGTGTTAGTGTCAATATCAAATATCAAATTCCTAACAAGTCATACTAATTATTCCTCAATGATATGCAATCCACTAAACATCCACCTAATTATACTACAATTAATATATATGTCTTCTATATATAATAGTATTTATGTATTTGCACATAGTAAATTGCAATACTCATCACTAGTCAGATTTGGAAAATGCTTTTATAGGAAAAGTGTAACTTCTGATTCTTGATTTTTTTTAATTATTAATTTAGTCCCTGAATATAAATTTGGAAAATTTTATTATTTTTTTTTACAAGATCGAAAATTAAGAGAAAGCTTGAAAACCAAAAGTTATATTATTTTGTTTTTATATATGAATTTAACCTCAAAAACCGAGACGTGAAGAGGAAGAAAAAGAAAAAGGACAATGGTTGGAATGGAAGTGATTAAATTAAAGTATCAATTCTTCCGATGTTTTATGCTTCTCATATACCAAATTATGTTTCAGCATATCCACTAAAATCTAACATTGGAGGTATAATTTAATTATTGTGTGTAATAATAATTGATTTCCTTGCGGGAGTATTATTGTTATGCGCGCGAATAAGGGACAAGAAAAGCTGGCAATATCTAAACTGAAGGAACAAATGATGACTTTCCGGCAAAATGTGCGAACAACTTTAAAAGAAACGAATTCGTGCTTTAACTTGTTTCTCTGGATTGCTTCGTGAGCTCCATACCATAACTTTACATGTAAGATTTATAAACTTCATATTATAGAGGCAGAAGAACGTGAGACCTTGTGAGCACATGCACGCCAACTTGTAAAGTTGTAATTTTATCATGTGCCTCTGTGTCCGTGAGAGTGAGAGGGATAGAGAGAGACCAAGTCAATCACTTGATCACCTAACCTATCTCAATCTAACTCAGATCTCTCCATTTTGAAAGCAGGACTGGAGTGATGAAGTAATTAATTATTGATTAGACATAATTTTTTCTACAAAAATTGTAATTATTAACTCTAGTTCTTTATTCTACTGCAAGCAGTTATGGTCAAATTGGTCTCACATCTTCATATGCTTAGTGAAATTTCAAACTAAAACCAACTAAGAGACTATTCTTGAGCACAGATATCAATGCTATCAAGTTAGTCCCGTTTTAAATTTTATAATTTTTTATTTTGATCCCAAAAGTCTCATTTGCCCCCTAATTAAGCTTGTGTATGTTCCCCCCTTTTTACCTATAATTCAAACGATTATAATACACAACTAGTGTATTTTTTTTAAAAAAATTATGTCTTTTTTACATCCTTTAAATATTTAATAATATAAAATTTATAATACAACATAGTATTTATAAGTTACAAATAATAATCAGTTTTAAATTTCATGCAATATACCAAAAACGACATCCCGTAATTTCCAGCAAATAACCTGACTGTTTGTGGATTGTTGAATAAAGTAATATTTTATAATCCAACATACATAAATGATTGGTTGGACTTTTGAAATCATAAATTGAATAGTTAACATTTGCTGTCCAATCTCTCCCCCTCTCCCAAGCGATATCTGCAGTCTAGTTCATGTTTTTGCGCACCGAGTGCGCCATTTTGTAGCTTCTTTCAATGAATTTGTGCTAAAAAGGTCAAAAAGCAATATTTTGTTTTACAACAAACTTATTCAAATATTTATAAATTATTTTTAATATATTTTATTAAAACTAAAAAATATTTTAAAATTTATTAACTCTATCAAAATATTTAATAATTTCTAACTTTATTTTTATTAAATATACATATTTTAACATCATATTTTTTCTCTACAATATTTAATAGAGAATAAAAGAAAAAATTATAACAAAAATTTAATAAATTGACTCATAGGATAAATTTTTTTCTCTATCTTACTTCTTTGGTCCTATTTATAGGGAAGAGAAAAAAAATTTTTGATCCTATTTACAAGGTAGCTATCAATTTTTAATACTCTTCTTTATATTTTTACCCTAATTAAATATCTTGAATAAAAATATTAGTAATAAAATTTAAAAATATTTATTAGAGATAGAGGTAAAAGCTTATTAAATTTTAAAAATAGTTAATAAAATTTAATTTTTTTAATTTTAATAAAATATATTAAAAATAATTTATAAATAAAATCAGTATATATTATAAACAGCACCAGAGAAAGTAAAATGTTAACAACTCCTGTTTGGAGCAACAATATGGATGTGGGATCTCTTCTTTTTTTTTCCATTTCTCTTCATTTTTTTCATTCCCTTCATTTATTAATTTCATTATTTAAAAAAATTATTTAATAAAATAATTTAAATAATAAAATTGAAAAAATAAAGAGAAATAAAGAAAAAAAAAGAGAGACCCCTCTCCCCAATGGTGTCACTTCCAAGATTAGCTTTCGATGCAATCGAGAGAGATTTTTTTTTTTTTTAAAATCATACAGTATAATAACCAGTCGAATAGTGACATTTTAAACTCTTTTGGAATTAGTTTACACACCAAATGAACGGATCTCCGAATCTTCGCAAGACAAGGTGAGTCAGCCTCGCATTCGTCCTCGTCAGTTGTGACCTAATGTTACACATATAAGTAGCATCGACCTCGCTTCCGTTCCCCTATACAGCCATTGACCATTTCTTGAGATTACTCAGGGTCTTGGTGAAGGTGCGTTTTTTCGTTGGTTCAGAACTTATAATCTTCTTAAGAGCCTCTTTGTTTGATTGATAAGTTATTTGTTCGATGCATCGAGGAATCATCTTTTACTAAAATTATATTTTCTGGGTTTTCTTCTGCCATCGCTAATAATTCTCTTTCACTCATTTTGAGCTTAGAGCTATTGCTCTGCACATAAGACTGCGAAGCTATAAAGAACATGCTATTTTGTATCTTTCATTTTAATCATATAAGAGCTGATTTAGCTCAGATGAACAGCATAATATTGTTTTTTGATGCCTTGATTTTTTCAGTGATTTAGGTGTTAGACTTGAGAAGATAAATCATCGTCTCTTGCCAACTGACAAAACCCATTTAGGCCAGACAATTTTTTGCTTTTCTTGATTCGTTATAAACAGTATTTTGTGCTCTTTCTGTATTAGGATGAGTCACTCAGAGGAGAATAAAGAAGCTTCAGCTCCAGAAAACCGACCAGTTCCTCGTTTGAACGAAAGGATTCTTTCATCTTTGTCAAGGAGATCGGTTGCCGCCCACCCCTGGCACGATCTTGAAATTGGTACTGTCATTGATCATATTGCTTATTTGCACTAAGTGACATAGAAGACTTGATCTTGTTGCTGATTATCTTAAATTCTGAATTGCTGTATGGTATCATTGGTATGCAGGACCTGGAGCCCCCATTATTTTCAATTGTGTAAGTTTTCATTTTCTGCTTCTGGAGATGGTTGTCTGATTGTCTCCTTCCATCTACTGGAGGAAAGAATTTGCTTACTTATTGGTAGAAGAGGGATAAAGTAGATGTGAATTATCTTTTTTAAATTCAATGCTTGTGGAATTTTGTGGCATCTTATGATCCAATGCGGTTCTGAACATAACACCAACCAGCTGTGATGGATTGATACACATTGAATTCTAGGAAGTTCTGACTTGATGGTCTTTTCCCATTGATTTTGGCAAATTACAGATTACTTATAAAAGATGAAATCATACTAGTTGCTAAAACGAAGCAGAACATCATACAGTCTCTTGCCTGATTTAGAAGAACTTGGATCTGAATTTTCATGTTGCAAGATTGTTCTTTGCTGAATTCATTTTTGACTTGGATCTGCGCTTATGCATTTAAATACTGAACAGATTCTCAAAATTTGAAGTAATTGGATTCATAAAAATCCTGTCTTACTTTATTAACCCTATCTCAGAGCTTTCCCTGCCTCCATAAATGAAATCCTATATTTTTCCTTACCTCTTCAGTGTTTCCTAATAGTCACTTTGAATCTCAAATATCCATTATTCTCCTATTAAAGGTATTTGTTTATAACATTAATCTCATTTTGACCTGAACTTTCCTTGTGACATAGCAATTCATTCCCTTCATTCATGCATTTATAAATCTGGAGAGGGAGTGTCACAGAATAGATTGGGAGTGGGACCATATCCTATTTTTATGCCCATTATTATTTTTTTCTTTCTAGCTCTCTCAAAATGTGGGGCACGCATTTACTTTTGAAAATGTAGGGGATCCAGATTAGGAAACATAATGTTTCTGCTTTTTTAATGGTTAGTTGCAACTTGCAGGTTGTGGAGATCACCAAGGGAAGCAAGGTGAAATATGAACTTGACAAGAAGACTGGATTGATTAAGGTATGAGCCAATTCCCAGCTTATTCAATAATATTTTTGTCTTCCAGTCTTGTAGACTTTTCATTCCTATAATTGCTTCGTCTGCCTTTTCTCATTTATCCGTCTTTTAGATTCTTCATATGATCTGAATAATGCTCAGGTTGACCGGGTCTTGTATTCATCTGTCGTTTATCCTCATAACTATGGCTTTATTCCTCGTACACTGTGTGAAGACAACGATCCACTTGATGTCCTGATTATAATGCAGGTAAATTTCTTATTGTTTCAGACTATGTTCTTGAAGCATTTCATCCTGTTTTTTGGATTCTATTGATTAGCTCCAAAGCATACCACACCAGTCGATTCAATTTAATTATATTGTTACGCTCACTTCTATAATTCACTGTCTATTCACAAAATTCTTTTTTTCTTTATTTAAAGCTGCTACTGAAGATTTTTATTACCCACTTTTTTTGAGGGACTTGTCACTTCTGAATCCCGTTAATTGCCCATGTAATTCTCATAGTCTGATTTATCTTTATCTTCTTTCAAAAGATGAAGACACCAAATCACGTAAATGCTTCATTAGCTATATCTATGATGTATCATGTTGCAAAATTAACAATTAATTCTATGATTCAGTGCCTGAAAACATTGTGCACAAGTCATTTGAATATGAGTATAATCACGCAAGGTTCCAGACCACTGTTCTATTCACACAATTGTTTCTTCATTATCAGTATTCAATAGCTGCTAATGAAGTTTATATGTTTGAATTTTTTTTTTTTGGCTCGATGGATGCATCAATTTTGATTTTGTTCCTCAGTAATCTCTCAGGCAAATCTCGCAGTCTAGAGTTATCCTTACATGGGTTCCAGACGTGAAGATCCCAAACCATCTCAAATTCTGCATTGGCCATGATTTATCATGTTTGATTCTTTCAATTCACGAGTTATGATCAGCTAATTGAATATCTGATGTGGTTAGGAGCCAGTTCTTCCCGGTTGTTTCCTGCGAGCCAAGGCCATTGGGTTGATGCCCATGATTGACCAGGTACCCTTTTGGCTATAATTTTTTTTATCTGCTTTTTTTTTTTTACCATTTGAATTTAAATTTGGAATTTTCCACCTGAAATTTTGTTCAAATCAATATATGATTCAGACACAATGTTTCTGTTATGTTATTATTAATTCCATGTATTGCTCAGGGGAAAAATTAGTTTTTTTTTTCCTTATTCAAACAATTTTATGTTAACAAAATTATGACGCCCCTATTGATACAGGGAGAGAAGGATGATAAGATAATTGCAGTATGTGCCGATGATCCAGAGTACAAGCACTACAATGACATCAAAGAACTTCCACCTCATCGTCTCTCTGAGATTCGACGCTTCTTTGAAGACTGTATCCTTTAGAATCTTAATATAAGAACTTAACATATTTATGTCGCTTTAACAAATTGTGTTTTGTACTTTTGTTTCTTAACATGGTTCTCAGACAAGAAGAATGAGAACAAGGAGGTAGCTGTTAATGAGTTCTTGCCCTCAACCACTGCTGTTGAAGCGATCCAGTATTCAATGTCAGTATAGTTTAAACAACCATTAAGTTTCTTCTTCTTTTTCTATTTTTAATTCTATCCAACTAATCTTTTTTTTTTTTTGGGTAAATTCTATCCAATTAATCTTTGTTAGAAGTTGTTAGGGAGGGTTTGTAACCAGCTCAAGAGTCAGTTACACATATTTTCCTTGAGTTATGCTAAACTATAAGAGTATAATAGTTTTGTACAATCCATGTAGCCGACATCATTTAGTGGGATAAGACTTATTATTTTTGTTATATGCTAAAACTACAGGACCTTTTCTTCCTAGAAAAGAATTATACATGTGATCCCTATAATTTAAAAGTTTGCAATTGAACCACTGCTGGTAAAAAGTTGTATTTTTATGTGTTTATGATATAACTAACTGTACACTGTATATTATCTTAATACTTTGAACAAATATGATTTATAAGTTATAACAACAAAGGTGAATCAGCATTGCTAGAAATAATTTTAAGCTTTATCGGACATGTTGCAGGGATCTTTACGCGGAGTATATTCTGCACACCTTGAGGAGATAGTCAAGGATGGTGCCTGCCATAAATCAATCATAACATGCTGCACTTTAATAAACGGGTTTTTGATTGTTTTAATGGAACTCTATTTTGTATGTTATTATCTATTGGATCATTAAAGTTGTTTAGTTCATTCTGAGAGTACCTTGAACTTTTCTTAGTACGAAATGCTTCATGTAGAATTCCTTCTGTGAAATGTTCTCCAAATTTTTTGGTCCGCTTTTGCCCTTGGAAACTTGATATCTGCAAGACACTTCATATATCTGATGTGTTGGGTTCACGTGTTCAACCTTTTAAGTTTTTCCCCCCTGCCAGTGATTTGGTTAATCTGATGCTATCAGCTTATAATTTTCTTTTTCTGCGGTTACTTTGGTGTTAATATGGGGACTCATGGGTCAGAAGTCAAGTATATGTCTCTTGCAGCTTCTCTACTTTTTCACCGTAGTTCTGAATGATTCATGTCAAATTTTAACCGGTTTAGATTAATTTACTCTTTTTTCAGTATATTTTAATTCAATAGTATTTTTTAAAATGTTTAATTTGAAACGCCCATATTTAATCGGGTTTTTGGTGGAGAGAAGCCTGTCATCTCATGCGGACTATGGTTTGGTGGGAGGATTTATTTTAAACTCATTGCTATGTTTCGTGTGTGTGTGTGTGTGTGTGTGTGTGACAAATGCACAAGATATTTTGCGAGACTTTTAACATTCTAATTCCCTTTAACTTCTTGTTAATTATTTTGTTGATATGATCCTGTATATGAGGTCTAGTATGGTGTTATATACTTCCTCGTGTGGATATTTTTGTAGTTTTTAAGGAATATTTTTCCCCCCATTTTTACCTGTATTTTGCCCAGAATTTTTACCTGGGTTGATTAACCTGCATTAAGCAATTATTTATAGGAAATTGTGTTAAATGTGGACAAGTAATTATGCATAGAAAAATTTGAATTTTCTTAATATGTCTAATATATTTTGGAAGTGTCCTGCATTATGATCCAAGGACAGGTAGGGGAATATGTATAGTCCATCCGATGTGTTCATATTTTAACCTGAATAATCTGTATTCATATGTTCATATTATACATTCAAAGTATAGATATAAAAGAATACAATTGTGTGTAAGGTTAACATCTTATTATTATATTTATCTTTTTTTCTCTTGCGTTTTTTTTATATTTCTCTATATTTTATAAACTTTTATATACTTCTCTTTAATGCTATATATATATATATATATATTAAATTATGTGAAAGAGATATATTATTGAAAATCACGTTTCTATTTTCTAACAATCCTCCGGCGACATGTGATGATGGGTCATTTAATTTACATTTTGACTCTTTTATTATATGCTCTGTATAATGAAAACCATGGAAAAAATTAAAGTTTAAGAAAATAAAATTTAAACTACCTAAATCAAATTCTCATTTTCATCAAAAACCATGAATTAGGACCCAAAAAATAGTGATGAGTTAAAACCTATTCATCCACAGGGTGAATGGAGAATGAAGCAAGGCCTTGGCCCACAATTATGGGCCTATAGTCAATTCGGATTGATGAATGAAAAGGGCCATCTGGACCAAAAGGTAGGCCACTAATAATGGTTCCCAGTCATTTTTAACAATGGGACCCACCTGAGGAGCCACCGTTATGAACAATAAATTATGTATTTATTTTCCTTTTCCCATAATGATAGGATCATGAAGTCTTGTAAGATTATTCAAACGTGAAAGACAAGTATTTCATTGGTCATGAATTTTTAGTTCTGTTCCATCTCCATAATTATAGTTTTGTCAGAGCTCTTTATACCTTCCCTGGACGATATATTACTCTGATCAAATTAACAAGATAAAATTAGACTATTCCTTGAACTAATTATCAAAATTAGACCCGACGTAATGGATTTCTTATATATGTAACCCGCATTTTCCGTGTGACCCTATATATACTTTGTGAGCTATCTTATAAAGCAAGAGCCCAATCCTTAATTCCTAAATTCTAAGCCTAATGAGATAACCAAATTGATAATCTTGATTAAAGTGATAACTGAATTTTTAAAATGAGTTTCAAATTCAGACCTATGTCAATAGTTTAAGGGGGGAAAACACAAAAAATACACACACCCTCCAATAAAGCAGTAATTCAAGCGAGTTGAACCTATTCATATCGAATTCAATTTGAAATGAATTTATTCGGACTATAAGTACCTAAACAAATAAAAAAAATCTTTATAATTAAGCTTTGCCCTAACACCTTGGGTTTACAAGTTGACTCGAATATCTTAATTGTTATTTTTTTAAGTCAATTTCAATTTTTACCTTAAAAAATAATTTTTTTTTTCAAATAACATAACACTTTAACACATGTTTATATTTTTTTGGGGAAGAACATTAATGAAGGACCTTTGAAATAATTTAATATGCGACAATGACCTTAGACAAATTATACTGGATACTTATTAAAATAATAACTTCACTTGTTAATTTATTAATATTTATTTATCAAAAATCCTTATGAGATGTTAAATTTTTCCAGATGTGTTGAAAGCAGAAGGTAAAGTGACATGGGACATGGATGGGGAGGGAAAGCAGTATATGGGGTGAAAAGCATAGGAGCAGAAAAGAACATAGAAATGAGAAGTGAAAGGGAAAATGATATATGAGAGTGTGAACGTAGGGAAAAGAGAAGCAAAGTTCGAGTCAGCATCTAGCTCTGCCTCTGACCGTTATGTGATTCACGCACATAGGGAAGGGGTCATATCAGCATACAAACGTTGAAAGAGCATGTGTGTGAGAGAATCTTGAATTCGGGCATGACATGTGTGTGACTGATTGATTGTGAGATCAATCAGGTGGTCGGCGATTCATACATATCCACTTCGCTTTCACTCACCTAACTTGCCCGTCCTTCCCCTCCTCGCACAGCACATCTCCTTCTTTGCTTCATTATCTCGCGCACACTCCCGCTGCAACCAAACAAATTTCTACTCCGATCCCAACCTCCAATCACAACTCGCCACATGTCCTCCTCCTCATCATCACTTTTACTTTTCTTCTCAATTCCTTTTAATTTCTCTTTAAAATTTCGCCTTTTGAGTGAATATATACTAAGCAGTTGAGCGCATTTTCCGAAGGCCTTTTCTTTTTAAAAAAAAAACGTGCAATCTTGTATTATATTAAAAAAAAAAAACGTTAAACACTTACTAGATTCAACATTCGTGGGTTGAGAGTGACTTTTCCCCCCTCAATCCTTAGCAAATATCTATACGCTAAAAACGTGCGTGATTTGATAAATTGCATGTATATTATAATATAATGGTTGATTTCAGAAATTTTAAACTCGATCGAGTGCAAACCCTTTTTTCAACTTAGATGAATATCCAATATAGCTTACGTTTAATTTTAATTTACAGCGCTTGCCCATATGGATGGATGGGTGTGTATTTGGGTGTCATGTCATGCTAATTAAGTTAACAAATTAGGTATTAATGAAGTGGCATGATTGTAGGTTAATTAGTTTTTAATCCTTTGAGAGCAGGTTTCATTAACGTGAGCGTTATGTTCCATGTGTCTACATTAACAATTCAATGAAAAACGGAAATTGGATTTCTATCATGTTTATTTATAGGTTAATTGTATATATTATTATTATTATTATTATTATTATTATTATTATTATTAGTATATAAAATTCTTGAACCACCATTGTATTCTTTGTTATAATAGCTGATATTATTGACTAATTAATCTGATTTATATTTAAATATTATCGACTCAATTGGTTCTTTAGGTCCTTAATGAACAGCCTAGTTACATTGCCAGGCAGAGTAAAATCATATACTCCTTCTGTGAGAAAATGTAACGCATTTTTTTAGGATTAAATGTTAAAAAATGTATGATATTTTTAATATTTCAAGATATAATTAATGTACTTTTTTAAAATTATTCCTAATAAATAAATCACTTTAGAAATAAATATAAAATATAATATTAGTTTAAAAATAGCTGACTACTTTATTAGAGAGTGTAATTTAGTTAAAAATACTTCATAAAGGTAGAGCATGAGAGACCAACTATATTCGAAGCATAAATGAAAGATTGAGAGTGACAAGTTTACTTTTATTTATTAGCTAGTGAGAGATGAGAGATGATAGGAGAGGTGAGAATAACAAATTAAAGGGATCAACAGTGAACACATAACATTAATGAAAGGAAAGGTAGCTAAGATTTTAAATTATAAAGATCTAGAAAAGGAACTTGAAATTACCAAAAAAAAAAATTATAATAAAAGATGAATTTGATTAAATATAAATTTCAAGACTTCTATGTATTTAAATAAGGGATTTGATTTAAATCAAATCTAAACCCAAACCTTCATGAATCGAACCTCAACACAATATGATTGGAATGAGTGGCTGAGTTGAGTGAGGAACTAATATGGTGATGACTTCTAAAAACCAGTTGGCTTTTGGGGAGAAGGGGGAATGGGACCGTACAAAAAAGGGGATGATAGAAGCAAGGAATGAGGAAAGGTATATACCGTGGCAAGGTAAGAGAAGGGGAAGATAAGAGAGAAAGAGTGGGGCACATCATAATGGTACTGATGATACATATAACAGTACTCCCAGAGTGCCAATATATATACATGAATAAATGAAAGAGGATTTATGGGCGTAGCTGAGTGGCAGCTATTGCCCCTATACATATAAAAACTCTCACACAAGCTAAGGCCCCTAAGGTCGGAAAGCGACCCAACACAGTACTGAGATGGAAAAAGAAAATAGCCCTCAACGGTTTTCACAGAGGGGTGGTATTGTAGCACAAGTAATGGTATGTGGTGATACTGATCATGAACAAGATGCAGCGGCCAAGGGCATGTACGTTTGTAGGGCTTCTCTTACGTGCACCTATATTCTAGCTAGTATGGGGTTACTTCAGTTTTTTTCTTCTCTTTTTCACTCTTTCGTATTAAAGCAATCAAAAGTGCTCCATCAACATGCAAGCAAGCTTTCCTTTCCCTTAATGCTCATCATCTGCTAACTGTAATTACATATGCTTCTACACCTACCTACCCTATACCCTACATAACTCACTCCTCACTTGCGCGCGCTCGCAGATGCATGTAGCTTTGGCCTTCATCTACTTCTATTGTTTTGGCTCTTTCTCCCTAACATTGCACTGCTCATACCCTCGAAATATATAAATGGAGTTTACTTTGGGCGAACTTGCTTTCCACTGAATAAAGCTTCTTCCATTTACAGACACCAGGATGATCTGTGTGTGTGTCCCCATTCTCCTACATATGGTCCCACACTAGCTCTGATCTGCTTCTCTGCGCTATATATATATATATATATATATTATATTATATTCATACAAAAATACAAATCAGAATCTCTAGATAACCCGTCGTTATTAATTCTTCTTTTTGTTTCAGATGGTCCATCTCCTCACATTCATTTGTAAGCTCGCTATAATTAATGAGAGTTCAAAATAAGGAATTGCTACTCCTCCTCATCATTCACTTCTACCAAATATATATATATATATATATGTATATGTACACGTTATATTGAAGAGCATGTAAATTTTGCAATTAGTGCCGAAAGTTTACACCCACCGACATATATATATATATATATATAGGAGTTCTATATACTCTAAGTTAGATTAGTCCCAAAAATTAAGCTCATAGAAGAGTAGTGTCTATGTAATTATGTATATTTTTATTTTTGGCAAAAATTAGATCGAACCCGCAAGGCCTTGACCTCCCACTCATAGGGAAGGTTACATACCGCCAGGCATACAAGACCCATTCAGTGTGTATGTATAGTTGATTCAAATTCCCCAAAGGAATGTAAAGCTTGTCCTTTTTTGCCATGATGCTGTGGGTCTCTTTTCTCAATAATAATATAGAAGATATCAAATTGAATATGATATGATGCTTATTATTGGCATGATTAAGGATTGCTTAATCCGCTAATCAGTACCACTTGACAGTTGAAAACTGGCAAAATAGAAAAGTATTCCATTAATTAATTTAGGCCTCGCAAGGGTGGACAAAGAACAAAATTATAAAGACCATACATTTAGCCCGGAAGATATAGTATTTATAATAAGAGATCAAAGCTAGCTCAAAAGAAAACACCCAATGGACCACATCATGTGAAGGGGGTGAATATTTTTACAATATTAACCAAGATTTTGCGCATATATAATCTAGGAGATTCTTCTCAAAAGTCTCCTAACAAAGTAATTTACTTTTGGGATTGCCGCAATTTTTTTAGTTGGATTAAGATATGCAATTAAGTGATTTGATAGGCAAAGTGTTTAACATGGTACTATATGTTGGAAAAGGAAATTAAAGAGAAAATGAAAGGAAAAGAAAACCCTAACTAGGTCCTAATAAAGTTTATGATCAATAAGGATAGGTTGTTAGATGAACATGTTTTAATCAAAGTTAAGCTATAATTTTGCTAATTCCTATTCTATAATAGGCTACTTTAATTAATTACGGCATGTGGTGACCGGAAAAAATTGAATCTCAAGAGCCATAATCAACATGAAAATCAACGTTGAGGTTGATGATGATATCCCAAAACTCCACCGCTAGCTGTATATATAACTTTGATTGTTCTTAAAATTTCAGTTCGAATTTAGAAAAGCTATAAAACATAAGTAATTTATAGGATAACAAATAAGCCAAGCGACCCCATTTTCATTTGGTGAAAGACCTTCAAGCAAGATATATGACATCGTCTAGCTAATTAAGCATTGAAAGTCTTTTGGAAAGTCATATATTTGAAATATCCTATTTCTATGTACTTAACCCAAATCGTACCTAAATTCTCACCTAACGTACGAAATAATAATGCCTATTGAAATGTAATCAGATTTAAAACAGAAAATAAATTAGACACCAAGAAATTAAAAAAAATGAAAGATTAAGTTTTTCAATGGATATGCAATCATAGATTAAGATTTAAATTCTTGCAGTTGGAGGTAAGTGCATAGAAAAACACAAAAAAACATAGGATTTAGTAAGCTACATATGTTACTATGTTAGAGATCCAGAAGAAATCAATTCACTAAAAATACAAAAAAAAAAAAAGGATTTAGTAGTGGTTTTGGAGCTTTTCTAGTAACACAATTTAAGCCGCTATTGGAGACTCTAGTTCCAATAGCGGTTTGACAAATCACTATTATACAAAGCATAGCGAGGTATATAGTAGTAGTGATTTTTCAAACTGTTACCATTGGAGTCTAAACGATACTCAAGATATGTAGTGGTTCAGAGAAACCCGAACCAAAACGAAGTTTAACTCGAAAATTTGTTCGTTGGTTTGAATTTTCGTTGCAAACATATATGGTAGCAGTTTTATGGAACTACTATGATGTATGAAAATTTTAAAAAATGTGCCAACATTATTAGATTTATTTTTTAGTGTTATAAATTAAAAGGTAAAAAAAAAAAGGAATTTGGGGTATTGAGTTGGAAAAACCTATAAAAAAGAAGAAGAAAATTATTAGTAAAGATTTTAAATGGTAGAAAAGAAATTAAAATGAATTAATTAACTAAACAAACGTTATCAATGAAATAAAGAAATAAACAAAATAAATAAAATAAGATAAAAAAATTACCAAGTCCCAGCAAAAACCCAACACTAGAGAGCTTATCAATGAAGAGGAGAGGGATGAAACAAAGGAAACGAGCAAATGGAAAGGGGATCCATGGGTTTTTATAGACTTTAGAAGTTTTAACAGTTCGGGTAGCGATTTCCTCCAAACCACTATGCCATAAGTTGTGGGTTTCTATTATAGTTGTTTGTGTCCAAAATCGTTATGAATCTAAAATATTGTAGCAGTTTAATTTCTTTGGGAAACTGTTAGGAAAATTTGAATTTTTTTTTTTACAATTTCATTCATATTTACTCAAATTTTAGTATATTCAACATACACTCAATGAATTTAAAATACTTTAAACATTCAATCAAATAAGCTGGTTTCCATTGACATCATTTTTCATCCAAATTCCTGTTAAAATTGTTATTATATTATTATTACATAAATAAAACATAAATTATTTTTTAAACTTTGTAACTTTAAAAATAAAATTTTACCTGACAAGTGATAAGTGATCATCTCCATTGGGAAAGAAATTTTTCAAGTTATTTGGTTGGAATGGCCTATTATCATGGATGATATCAACATCATCATTACCTATATCATAAAAATCTTGAGGTTTTAAATGAACAATCATGTTCCAATCTTTATGTTTTTCATCTTCAGCATACTAACCTTGTTGTGCCTCTGAAGCAAGCATATAAGGTTTATTATCTTTATGTTCACGGGTGTGAATTAGTCGAGAGAAGTTGATTGAGGTGATGCTCAAATCTTTAGTTGTTATCCCTCGAGCAATTGTTGTATTTGCCTACACACAGATATTTAGATAGGATCACTTTAAAATGCCCTTCATAATTCAATTCAATTATATCTACAATCTTGGCATAACAAGGGATGCCTCCGTAACGCATGTTCCGTCAAAAGATCTCGCATAACTCTGGTTCTAAAAGTTACAAAAATTCTACAATTTTGGTCTACAACCATTGATCATATGCAATCATGCAAAGCCTAAACCCATTGACATTGTATGTTGTAAAAATTCTTGCACTAATAACTAGACCAAGAGTGAGAAATCTCAAATTAGGCGAGTAGGAGTCACTATCAATATTCACAAGACAATGTGGCAACCAAGAAGATAATTCTCTATACACTTTCTTATCTACCTGAGCAGAATTTTTCACCATACTTCAGAATTCCCTAGAAGAAAATAAAGTGAGAATTAATAAAATTTTGACCCTAGCGTATACTTGTCTATTTAATGATATTATGTAACAAATATAATATTTACTGAATGTATGAATCAACTTGACTACAATTTATCAACATATGCCTATAAGCCTGCAACTTCTCCTTTAAGTTTAAAATACCCAAACTCTCCAACTTCTTTTCTAATAAGGGGAAATAACAAGTTTATTATTGAAGGACCAACATCATTAACAAGACAATCATCAACATGTAATGGACAATTGAAGGCTATCTCAATGCCATGGAAATACCTTGAACAAAAGTTCCACACCTCATCCCGTAAACACCTTTCAGCAATTGAACCCTCTAGCCAAGCTTTATCTCCGACACATGATTTTAATTTGAACCCTTTGGCAAAGATTTATCTTTGACATGGTATTGACTTCCCATACCTTTCAATTGGATGGATCTAACGATATTAAATTTTCAAATAAGGTGTGCAGTCAGATAAATCATAACTATGAAAAAATGAAGGAGGAAAAATAATATCAAGATGGCAAAGAGTAAGAATAATTTCATCCTATAGCTAATTTAACTATTCATTAATGCTCAAAACCTTTGTGTACAACTTCTTGAAAAACGAACACAATTTGACCAATAACCCCGGTACTTCTAGCAACAATGAATTTTTCATAGCTAATGGGAATAATTATTGTATCAAAGCATAGGAGTCATGACTCTTTAAACTTGCAATCTTTCAAACTTGTAAATCCACATATCTAGAGATATTGCTTGAATATCCATCCGAAATTCTGATATTTTCTAATGTTACAAAAAGATATCCTTATTTGATTTTGCTAAGATGTCTTTATTTTTTTACTATTGAATTTAGTAGTAGTATGTTTAAAGCGCTACAAACGTTTTGACCATTATTCGAAACGCTACAAATTTTTTAATTTCACAAAATCTTATCTAATTAAATGTTAAAAATTGTTCTAAATAATATAAAATGATTGTACTTCGCATAAAAATGTTAAAATTAAAATTGAAATAAAATTAATACTTTAATTAAAATAAAAAATTCAAAAAAAAATAAAAAGTTAATTCATTACATTTTAAAATGAAAACTAAATTAAAAGAAATAAAATGAAAACTAAGTTAATCCATTTGTATTTTTAAAGGGAGACTTGATTGAATTTTATGAATTGAATTTTCTTTCAATTATTGTGGGGTTATTTCAATTAGTATTGTTTTTCATGAGATAATACCATGGGATTTCAAGTTATTATAAGCTATCATTCAATTGACCCATATCACCTTGAGTATGATAATGTGTGAAAAATGTATTGTGTTGGGTTTCAGTGTTCAACTCTTTGATATGGTGTAATTTAAAAATAAAATCAATACCATTAGTTAATTCACTTTGTAAGCTTTATGTGGATACTTAAATCACTTCGAACTAACATTAGATGGAGATATAGGGAGTGCCGGAAGTTGGCTCCTGAATATGCTTTGTGAAAGCATGAATGATGTCATTCCAATGCTTTACGCTATGGAGGATAATGCCTTCATCGTGGAGCACAACACTAGGGAGGTTGGCCGCAGAACACAAGTGCACTAGCCATGAAGAATGACCTTTGAGTCATTAGCCATGGCAGATACATTATTGGCCACAATAGATGACCCTCATTGTTGAAAAATAATTTTTAAATTGTATTTAAAAATGATTTCAATTCTAAAAAGTATCTCATGCTTCCATATATTTTATAACTCTGATTTTTATTTGTTTTGATTTAAATCTTTTATGTTTCTAAATGTAAAACTTGGGATCCCATTTTGAATTAAACTATTTTCTATTTACCATGGTGAAAGCTTATGGTCCATTCTTTATTTATCATGGTAACGTGTGGTTAATTTGGTTAAGTAAGTGGATTAACTAGCTCATATTACAAGAACAAATCCGGAAATTCTATCCATCCTCAAATGGTGGTGACATTCAGAGTTTCATCTATGGGCGGATGAGTGATCTTGGACGTCATCTTGGGTTTTGATTTGTAACTTTGTATTTTTGGCCTTTTATATGTTGTTTTCACTTCTTTTTCTTGAAAATGCTCTAAAAACTCCAAGTAAGGTATCCATTACCCGAGACAATGCGGTAGAGAGTTGGGTCACCAACCGCTCCAAATATTGCAGCGGTTTCATCATCCAAACCTCTACTAAGTTTTTATGTCATCTGTCAATGGTTGGCACAGTTTTGAATAGTAAAATCGCTATGATAACCATTAATGCTTCTTGCCAAAAGGTGCAGGTCAAACTATTATAATGTATCAGCGGTTTGGGTCAAAATTGCTGCAATAATCACATTTGGTAGCGATTTCTGCAAACCACTACTATATAACCGTTACTAAGTAACCCCTTTTTTAAGTGATTACATATATAGTGGATTTGATACAAATTCTTAACCTAAAATCTTAAAGTATTAAGACAACGAGTTCATACAACCCACGTATCCTTGTTTTTTTTTAATTGCATACAAATGTTATTTTATTGGAGATAATTTTATTTGAGACATGATTGGGCATTTAATATAGGTACATTTCTTAGCAATGATCAATTGGAACCTTAGCATGTCATATTGTCAGAAACTAATCCCTTTTGCTAGACCTATATTTTTTTTAAAATTCAAATTTATCCAATTTTAGATCATTGGGTACTTCTACTCACACTTGAACATCTTATAAACATGACTTTGAAACAACGGAAACATGACATGCAGTTATACTATCGAATCTCTGAAACTTATATATAGCTTAATACGTCAGATCTGTGGTAATTAATTTTTTAAAACCCCTACAAATTATCTGAATCGTTTATAGGGCTAGTTAAAACCTGGTCCATCCCCTCAACAAAACTCCATAAAGGTAATTTGAAAAGTTAGAGAACCATCCAACAAGTCAGGTTCAGTATAATTCTGGACTTAAATAAAACCTGCAAAAAGAAGGCCGGGAAATTAATGAAACTAACAAAGCTTCCAGGTAAATAACTGTACTATATAATAGTTGTGTGTGTGTGTGTGTGTATTCAACGCATTACTATCAACTAGTATGTACCCGTGCATCGCGCGGGTGTCAATACATTTCATAATATTTTATTAAGTATATTGTTAACAATAAAAATATAGTTATATACATTATTTTTATAGTTATTATTAATGAAATTAATAAAACATGCCATTCTAAAATAAAACTGCTTTGTTATTTCAACAATTTTCTTATCATTTAATTAAATTTTTAAAACTGTTAATTCAAATTTTTGTAGTATTTAGTGTCCAATCCTTCAAAATAATTTATTCAAACGATGGAACCAATATTTGAATTTTTGTATCTTTAAAACCATGTTATTTACAAATTCCATTCATTGTTCTAGTTTGCATAAAATTTTTATGAATTTGTGAAGCAAGAAGAAAGATTTGAATTCATTTGCCAGCATAACTAGAATATAATGAGAGTAAAGATGCAAACCCATTCTTCTTTTTCTTGATACTACCATCATCTACACATGAAATATATACCTCTTATTCATAATTTTGCTTTGCAAGATTATTAGAAAATTATAACTTTAAAAATGCATAAAATTCTCAATAACCTCATACACACATATATAATTGTAATTTCTGTATAATTCAAAATGATATTGCACTCGAGAAAATTCAATTTGGGAACAAATGTTTAAAATCACTACTATAAAATAGACTTTTCACATCATATTTTTAAGTCTTTTCACATCATAATTTGAGAGGACATCATACTGGGGGACTTAGAATAATGGCTTATTTACGTCACAGCTGCTGTGACGTGAAAAAGGATAAACCATGTCTCCCTTTAGTAACATGGGATGTAATTTCTATACGATTCACGTCCCCATTAACCAAAATGGGAATGTGGTTTTCAGAAATACCTCATTCCTTCTTCTAGGTTGTGGACACAGATTGTAAAGAAATCACATCCCCTTACAGTTAGCAAGATGTGGTTTACTATCAACAAGCTACAAGGAAGAAAAATTGCCCCCCACTACCAATAGGGGACATGGTTTCTCATCCAATTCAAGAAACCATGCCCCCCTCTATACAGGGGGCGTGGTTTCTTAATAAACCACATCCCTTGTGAGATAGGGGGACGTGGTTTTCTAATCGTATTCTCAATGCATGTCCCCCTCTAGTAGTAGGGGGATGTGGTTTTTAATTTTTTTTAATATACAATTTGTATTTACTTTTCAACCAAAATAGAATCAGTCAAAGTATGCCACAGAGATAGCCAAATTCATAAAGCAAAAATTCAACAAATAACAACTCATTTACAGGCTTTCATACACTATTGCATCAAAATATACCAAATGCAATGGAATAACTAAACTATTGTCACCTATTTAAGTGTCAATATTTACAGCCAAATTTTAATAAACTATGAAATCACTATATAAATAGTTCTCGAAGAAGATAACTTGCTAAACTGTTTCAAATGTCACTTGTGTCTTCCCTTTTTTCCCCCCTCCAAGAATGGTTATACATAAATAACCATGTGAAGTTATATACATAGATATTAAAATTATATAAATATTAATTTATTTGTATAACTATTCAAATTATTTGTAAGGATATATTTATAAAATTGAATAAACTGTATACTTTTTATTTTTGATGAAAAATTCTATAAATTAATATCATAAAAAATTTAATTTATAAGCTTTAGATGATTATTATTACTTATTTAATTAACGTGGAGCAAATCTTATGCATTGGAAATATATATGAAGTTATATTGATCTCAATATTAATTTTATTTTATCAAGTTATTTTATTTTGTATTCAAAGTTAAAATATAAAAAAAGTTAAAAACCATGTATTGATCATAAATCATGTTTAATTCATTCGCAATATATAATATAACAATGTTAGGCAATTTTTTTTACTTGAATGTCACACACTAAAACCATATCTTAATAAAAAATATATCCCCAAATAAAAATAACATATATTGACACATACAAGAACAATATAGGCTGCTTTGATTTCCCTCAAAAAATAAAACAATAATAACTTTTTTTATAGTTTTATTTTGCTTTTGGTGATACAGCATAATATGTTTATTTTTTGGATTTCTAATTAACCCCATCAAACAACAGTATCGTAACCCAATTTCAACACCTCACATACTTTACCACTCTATCTGTTCCTCAGATTTTTACTTGCATGCAATCAAATCTCAAAAATTGAGCCTTAGGGGGGCATCATCTGCCAACATACAGCTTTGAATCAGTATAAGGACAGGGAAAGAAATATCTAGAGACAAGAGAAGATGTTTCTAGGCTTCTTCTTTAGTCGTGATCACTGGCTAGGCTTCTTCCTCTATAGAGTTGCCGAGAGAGACAAGGAGAAGACAAGAGATACAGATGCAATGAGGAAGTCAAGAAATGAGAGATAGAGACTGAGGTAAGGATCTAAGTCGAGAGAGGGAACTGAGATGAAAGGGAGTTGAGAGTTGAGACAAGAGGGAGCTAAGCTGAGACGCAGATAGACAAGAGATGAGGGAACTAAGATGAGAGAGGGAGCTATAAGTTGGAGGCAAAGACAACAGAATGACAAGCATGGAGCGACACTGGTTTTGAAAATTGCTAAAGTAGGTGTGTGAAACTAAAAATTTTAGACATAACACATCTCCCTCCTTAGAGGGGGATGTGAATTCCAAATCTATGTCCCCCATTGGGATGAGGGATGTAGATTCTTTTACAGTCCACGTGGATTGCTACAGCAGACCACGTGGACATCTGCAGAAGCCATGTGCCCCTAAGTGCAGAAGCCACATCCCTTGAGGGGAGGCTTTGGGGGATGTGGTTTCTGAATAAGCCACGTCCCTGTAAACAGGAGAGGGACGTGGCTTATTAAAATTATAAAAAAAATATTTTTTCAATCCACATCCTTTTTTTGTTTGGGTGATATAGATTGTCTTCTTTTTAAATCTCATTTTCAAAATGTGACATGAATTAAGGTTGTAGAATTGCCTTTTTGTAGTAGTGAATTGTTATAAAATGATTAATTGATAAAGGATGGAATCAGATTCTTGAGTGTATATACACACCATACTTGCACCTGACATAATTATATATAAATCAAAAGACAACATCTCTATAACAACTTTAGCATTATACATCAATACAAAAAAATACAAACCCCTCAATCTCATAAGACATTGTTGGGATAATTATAGCATCTCCCTTTCATTGTTGATAATACAAGCCTGAATTGTAATTTAGTATTTATAGGACAAGTAAAAATTTGAAGATGAAATGGGAATTTATGCTTGATCTATCATACAAAGAAGCCAAATATAGCTCATAACGCTATAACAAATATGATCATAGAGGACAGATGTCTTGCCTAATAGAGGATGGTTTCCAATCATCAACTATTTGACTATCCTCTATTGCTAAAGATGTATTGGATGGTTATAAAATCTCCTATATTAAGCCCAATATAGGATGGTTGTACAACAACCATCCTATATGAGGTTTCAAATTTCAACCAAATCTGGAACCTCTAAAAGCATATAGGATGGTTATAGCTATAACTATTCTATATGGCCACACATATAGGATGATGCGTGTTACAATTGTCATCACAACAATCCTATATGAAACGTCCTATACGTGCAGTTTTGTAGTAGTGTAACTTTTTACCTCTGCAAAAAATTATGTCATATAAACAAATATACTGTTGTTTTGTAGTACTCTAATTGAATAAACATCATATCTATGTGAAAAAAAGGTAATTCCTAGGGTCTCAAAATACTTTTTTTTTTCAATAAAAACTAATACCTCTTTAATAAAAGCTTGTGTTAATGTAGTAAAGGTTTTAGAAACTATTATTCAGTAGTTATAGAAAGTACTTGGTGCCTAAAAAACAGCCACAAAAACATAGCATCTGTTAAATTGTGTAGCAAGAATAAGCTTTCAGCTTCCCTCCAAAAAACACAAAAACGTGGAACCTATTATGCAGCAAAGCATTTGAAGACAATAATGCAAACTTAATTTCACATTTTTTAATGATCAATTAATCATCAAATCATGTGATCATTCAATAAAACATAGAGAGAATGCCCATTTTTCAAATCATCAAAGAACAATGACCTACATTCAAACTATCACCAATAAAGTTGTTCAATCATCCTTCACCTCCATCTTGTATCTTCTAAATTTGAATTATTAGTCTCCTAAAAAGGGAGAATTTTCATAGAAATTAACCAAAATAAAAACCAATGTAATCTATAATAAATCGTAGTGTTTAAAGACAAAATTTGGCAAGGAAATAGGTTGTTGATAATAAAGCAAGAAAATTTGCTTTTTTTTTTAATTAGATCAAAGCATTTGAAATACCTTATCTGTAGATCGATTTGAAAATTATTATGAGTTTGAGGGGGAAGGGACTCAAACTTTTGGCAAAGGAAAATAATTGGTTCAGTGAAAAGTGCAAAAATATGCAAATTCATTACTATTTAGCAAACTCATTGACGTTACTCCTTAAGTACATAATAGTTTTTAGGTATCTAATTAAAAGATAAGATCAAACAAATAACAAAAATAAACTTAATGAAGATAAATCATTAACAATTTTGCCTATTCTGACTTGTAAAGGTATCAGGGTTATCTATCCTAGAACAGATAAGCATTTTTATTTATTTCAATAGAAAATCCACATACCAAAGTCTCAATAAGCATTAAGCATTTTGTTCTCATGCGTTAATCTATGCCAATGCACATTAAAAGAAAAATTGAACAGTGAAGTGAATCAACCCCAATGACGCATGCCTGTGTTTTGTTAGTATCTATAACGGAGGATTTATCGTCTAAAGTGGTGCACAAGTTGCCTCATCGAGAGGTGGTCACTCCATGAGCAGTCTTGGATTGAACATAGATGCATAGAAAGGGAAGAAAGAAAGAGTAGAAGGGCTACGGTAAAAGTGAGGTTACAATGATAGGAGAGGAAAATTATGACTTATGATAGAGTGAGACAGATAAGGTAAAAAAATTATTTTATTCATAATTAAAATTTTAAATGTAAAAACCAGAATTACAAAATTTTAAATTATATAAATTTAAAAAGATTCATGGATAATAGTGTTAGGAAGTTACACATTTTTAAATTTTAAAATATAAATAATGTATCTTTCCGATATAATTCTTACCAAATTCTAAGTGAATCTTGCATGGAGTTAGGGAGTTATTAGGATAATAGAATAATATAAATAACTATCCATATTTAAATTTAAATATAAACTTTATAATCAATTCAAATTGATTTGAATTAATTAAAAGAGGGATCATTGTATTCGATTATAAAATTTAATTATATGTACAATTTTTTTTTTTAAAAAATTGCAAATTCAATCCTACATGGATGGTAGAGTTAGGAAGTCATTAGAATGATATAATACTCTGAATAACTAACTGTATCTAAAAGAGAGATCATGCGGTTAGGAAGTTAATAGATCATAGGATTAAACAGTTACTAGAATGAAGGAATAAAAATAAATTATATTCATAAATTAAAAATAATTTTGTAAATAAAATCCCACATGGCTCCCTAGAATTGAAGTGTTTGAAAAAAAGACACTTATTATTCATAAAGATGTGCTTGTTATTCTTCTATTATATATGCGTGCGAGTGTATGCTAACTTAGCGCTTGAAAAATTGGTTGTTGAGGAAATCATATTTTAGAATGTTTGAGCCTGTTTGGTTTTTGTCCTTATTTTTTATTTTTAAAAACTGTTTTATAATATAGTTTTTAAAATTATTTTTCAAAACAAAAAAATTAAAAATCTGTTTGATTATGTCAATTAAAAACAGTTTTAGAGTTAAAAAATGAATCAATAATGATAATTATAAACATTTAATGGTGGTGATTAATAATAAAAGTTAGTCAAGATAACTATAATTTTTAATAATCAAATATAATATATTTTAAAAACAAGAAAAATAAAACAAAAACAACTTGAAGTTTTTTTAATTTAAAAAAAACAAAAAATGAAAACAGTTCTGAAAATAATTAAATGAAAAATATTTATCCAACAAGTTTTTAAATTTTTTTAATTTTGAAAAATAAAAAACAAACAAACCCTTATTTGATGAGACTTCAGTTTAAGATATGCTGTTATCAAAATCTCAAAATAGGGACGCACATTCACGCATAAAAGCCACAAAACTTAAATTGGTTTGAATTTGAGTTCTTAGCTATATTATTGCGTACTCTCTCCGTTTTTATATATAAAAAAAATTATATCATACAGTTTAAAAAAGTTGATTAACCATAATAATTATATTTAACAATAAAAAAATTTGACTAAAATGCCCTATATTAATTAATATAAGCATATATTAATTATTTTTCATTAATGTAAATTATGTGAGTTATTTAAGAAATGTGTAATAAATGCTTATTGAAACAGATGATTTTACTTATTTAAAAAAAAGTAAAAAATAATACTTTCTCTTACAAATATATAAAAACGGAGGGAGTATATATTAATCTAATCCATTGCATAAAATTGCCTTGGTACTAATATAACAAGTCAATACTAATGGGCGCCGTGAATTGTTAAGTATGCAATAAATTTATTGAATAATTAATCATAGCCAATGTTACAACTACATAAATATATCTTAGGTTAAAATATACATTTTATCTTTTAACTTTACACAATTTTTAATTTTAATCCTTTAATTCTATAAAGTGTCTTTTTAGTTTTTTAACCCTAATATTGTTAGTTTCATCTCAATAAATTTTCACATTAAACTTTCAAATATTAAAAAAATATTCTTAAATGTTAATATATTAAATTTTATTTTTTAAAATTAATAATGATTGATATAAAAATAATTATTTGAAACTAATGATGTTAGTGTTAAAAGATTAAAACAATACTTTACAAAATTAAAAAATTAAATTGAAACTTATGTAAAATTAGAAAATTAAAAATATAACCTATATCTTATAATACCGACGTATTACCGGCTAGGAGTACATAGAAATTAATGAGCTGACGTGAATGTTTACGCAATTAAGCAGTGTTAAACTACAAGATGAGATTTAGACAGATGAATTTTAGACGAATAGAAATCATTTTCATGCAAATGTCAATGCGGAAGAATCGGAGCACATCACTGAGAAGACCAATAAAAATAAAAATAAAAATAAAAGGGATAATCCTGAAATATAACATTGGTGCAGGATGGTAGCTAGGGAAGATAATATCTAGAGTTTGGTAAAGAGCCTGAAAAACAAAAGCATAAGTAGACGTGGAACTACCAAGTCCATCAACCCTAAGAGAAAAAGACAATAGATGCGAGAATACCAGAATAGGGGGAAATGAAAAAAAAAAAGTTGAATGACAAATTCTCTTTCAAATTATTGGTCCACTTGGAGCCATCTAGGATTTTAAACTTTTTTTTTTGCATTATTTCCCTTCATCTTTTAAAAATAATAAAATATAATCTCTATTATTAATAAATGTTAACTTTAATAATTAATTAATAAAAAATTAAAAAAAGATTTACAAAATTATAAAAAAAGACCATAAAACTTTTCCCGATCAAAAGGACCAACAAATTTTGACCAAGAATATTTTATTGATCATTTTTTTATAATTTTTGACGTCTTTTTTATAATTTTTTGGTCAATTAACAATTAAAAATAACTTTTATTAATTATAAGGACGACATTACACTATTTTTAAAAGTTAAAAGAAAATATTGCATAAAAAATAAATTTAGGATTGTAGACCTTTCTAGACCTATAATTGAAGGGTAAGATTAATCCTTTTAAAAATCCTTAAAATGCAATGAGTTTGTTCTTTTGGAGAAGAAAAGTAGATTGGTAATTTATATAGGACGAAGGTTCATTTTTATTCCTGAACTGTACGAAAAAGGTCACAAATGTCTTTAAATTCAACTGTAGCTCAATTATGTTTCTTAACTTTAAAGATTCTCTCATTCATCACCCTGACATTAAAAACAATTAATATCCGTCAGTCATCAGTGAGTTCTACTATGTTTTAATATTTTTTATCAGGTTAAGGGTCATTTTTATTTTTTAACTCAAATATTTTATAATAAAAAATATTAAAAATATAATGTGAATCCCACTAGTGGTCAACTAACGGTGAGAAAATGACAAGGTAATGACGAAGGGAATCTTTAAAGTTGAAGGATAGAATTGACCCACAATTGAGTTTAAGAGCATTTATAACATTTTGTATATAATTTAATGATAAAAATAACCCTTAACCCATTTATATATAACATGAGAATAGTTGGTCAAAAAATATATATAACATGAGAATAATTATGAATAATTAAATATATAACATTTAAATTTTTGAAACGTTGATGCGATTTTTTGGAATCTCCAAGCGTAATTTCTATTAGACAGCAAACATTATTCTCGCTTGGGCTATGGAATGTAAAGGGCAAGCCTCTTTCAACTAGATTTGATTTGTTTCATGTCGATGAAATAATTTACAACAAGTCAATTTACGCAATAGTCTCTTCCAAATAAATTAAAATTTAGAAGACTCCTCTCTCTATGGATGTGAATTTTAAAGATATAAATTTAAATTAAATTCTCCACTCTTCCCCCCCTTATATACTCCCTCTAGTGTTGATTATGGAGCAAAATTTTGTCTTATTTGATCCGAAATACTCTTCTCATTCAAAAATGTAAGTATTTTTTGAAGAGGTGAATGTTAAAAAATGTAAGATATTTTTAGTCTTTCAAGATGTAATCATTATTTTTATCTAAAAATGCTCCTATTGATAATGATTTTATACTTATTGTAGGGTGTTTAATAGAGGGTAAATATGAAAAGATAGGGTTAGTTTGAAAGTAGGTAATTACTTTATTGGGGTGAAATTTAATTAAAAATATTTTATATTTTTTAACAGAAGTATATGTCAATGATAAGACAGTTAATTTTTTTTTTTCCTGACCTTGGACTAGATGTAGTATATTTAATGTTAGTGAAAGATAAAATTGAAAAGTCACATATTTTTTTACAATTTTATCAACTAACACTGCCTAGGAACCCTGAAATTAGTGAATATTTATTTTTTCTTAAATTATCTTACATTTTGAGATAATAAAATATATCTAAAGTTCTCTTATAATTTAGGACAGATCGAAAAGCAGTATTTTGTGAAGAGAATTAATCGATTAGGCAACCAGCTTAGATTAGCATATTCCTAATTAAGGCCAAACTTGCTCTAACCTGGCCCTACAAATTCTCCCAAACCCCCCCCTTCGTTTTTCTCTTTTTCGACTGGACCAAACTTATCGGGCTAATTGTTAAATATCCCTACAAAGCTCCTTTAAAATTCGGCTATATATGTATACACACTTATATAATAATTTGGTAGCCTTTTTATCTCAATTCACAAATATTGTCTCGAAAAAAATCCAAAAGTACATTTAAAATTTAAAAAAGTGCTATCCAAACCGGCAAGTAATCGGCGGGATTGGATGCAAACATGTATGCACCTATTTCCTAATAAATTACATATTTCACTCTCTCTTTTTTTGTTACTCAAGTGAAAATTTTTGTTACTCAAGTGAAAATGATAATTTTAATTTTTTTGAACACAAACATCCCATGCTTATGAAAAGATAATGCGATTAATTAGGAAAGAAATAGAGAAAAATATAAATATAAATAGGGTACACAGTTGGGTGCATGGAGGGGAGGGCAGACGGAGGAGGTGGTCCAAAGTGGCAAAGGCTATACACATAGCTAGAGGCAGTGGGTAACCATATTGCGAGAAGACAAGTCTTGCCACGTACCTCTCATAATTGTCATCCACACCCTTGTTACATCTCACCACTTTGCTGCCCAAGATACTGTATATACATACATGCCCTCCTAATTAAATCTCACACATCAGAGGGGTCCCCATTTTTCAATACTTTCTTTCGCTGATATGCCACCCACCCTCTCTCTTCTGCACCCACGTAGTACTATATGAATATAGATACTCTGAGAGAGAGAGAGAGAGAGAGAGAGAGAGAGAGAGATTCATTGATGGCGTTTAATTAAAAGTGTGTTTGGAGGAGTATCTAAAAACAGTAGGGTGGTTTGGCGGGGCTTGTTGCTGCTAATTGCCCTAAGCGCTTCCTTTTTACTGGGGAATCTAGGACTAGCATCTAGCTAGGCTTGCGTGCTCTCTCATTCTGTCTTCGACATGTGGGTTTCTATCATATGTCTCTGTGACATTTCCTCGGAAATTCTCGGAATGTGTTACTTCCCAACTGTTTGCACATCATTTCCAGAAACCCACATCACCCTATTTTAATTATTCCCTTTCAACGTTACAAACAAACCAACCTCATCAAGGAGAGCACGTACTCCTAATCCCATCCTACGCGCCTTGCTCACAAGAACGTCTGTGCGTATGTTGATCAGATAGATGCATGTTCATCAAGTCCGTTTCATCTTATTATTTTTGGACACCTTGTTGTGTGTGCGTGTGTGCGCATGTGTTTGCATCTATATTTCCTTCTTTTGCAATCGTTCTCTCTGATCTGGAAAACAAACCATGGGTCTCTCTTCTCGTTGCTCTTGCTGTAACTATAGATTCTGAATTCTCAAACCCAATCATAACCCTCTGGTGGTCAAGGAAACTATCATATGAAAGATCGAAGAGGAAACACTCCCTCTGAAATGCTAAGTTTTTTAGGAGTTAGATAACAATTTACATATTAATTAAGAAAATGAGTAAGCTATTTGTTAAAAAAGCGTGTATGAATTCCTCTAAAATGCCCACTCTTTTAATGATTTACATTGCGAACTATTCTTATGGATTTTATACACTTTGACGTCTGTAACTGATAGAGGTGGTCTGGAAAAAATGATTAAAAAATTATTTATCTGAGTTTTGATTCAGTTAATTAAAACTGATTTGGCATAACTCGGTTCTTAATTAATTTCGATTTAGTTACAATTTAGTTTTTAAACTGACTTTTGTAACTCAGTCTCTAGATATAATTTTAATCATTCAAAATGTTGATCCTTGTATATTAGAAAAATAAGATTATAAAGAATAAAGTTATTCTTGAAGTTTTGGGACAAATGTTTTCAATGGCAAAAATTACAAAAAACTGAACTGCATTTAGTTGAAGTTGAGAAATCATGCTTTAACTTATGAGTCAAATCTGTAGAGAATGAATTGTACTATATTTCTATATTAAAGTTTAGGAATTGAGTTATAATTAATCAATCAAAACTATATAAACCAAATAATTCATTTTCCCAATAATATACTCCCTATGTCCTAAAATATAAGACAAATTGAAAAAAAATAATAATATTTTTTCAATGTTACCTTTTAAGTGGAGAAAAAATTGAAATGCTATTATAGCGTGATAGTTAAAGATATAGGAGCATTTTTTAAAGTTTATAATTTTATTTTAAAAAAATAAGTTTGTAAAGTATCATTAGTACTGGTATGTGTATTTTTGTCTTAAATTATATTATAATTTTGGGAGGAAAGAAATAATAACTATAGGAGGTCTTGTATCTTTAGGATAAGCATCATATATATTAAAAAGTTGAAATTAAATATATATAGAAATAAAAGAAATGTGGGAAATGAAAAGGGAGAGCATTTAGAGAAGAGAGGGCGGCGTTGAAATTAAATGTGACGAGACGGAATAACTTTTGGGAAGGAAAAGCCAACTAGTTGGATTATGATCTACCACAGATCTATGCTTCTCCACTCAACTTTTAAGTAAGACGTAGCTAATCTTTTTTCATGTCTATGCGTGCCCCCCAGAAACAACTATGTATATTGCTTTTTGTTTATTGTTTATTGGGATCGACCCTCTGTCCAATCCAACCAAATGCCCACATTCATTCATGCATGCACACTCATTCTGGACCACTTTGATACTTACAGCTCACAAGCAACATAGCTATCTATCATGTTTATATGTGGCTACTTACCTCTTTCAATTAATGACCCCTCTTCAATTCTTATATTTTGTTTATATATTCCCAGGACAGGGACGTGCTTCCTTCCTGTGTATTCCAAGAAACCATTGCTGTGGAAACCCAAAATATCTAAAACCCTTCTTCTGTATTTCTTCCTAATAATAAATAATGTTTATATATGGGTAGCAAATTTAGATCTTGTATAGTATGAATTTGTCTTTCAAAATAACAAATATATTATGTAAAAAATGGTCTGTTACAACATTGATCTTACTTCGGTACTAGTCATTATTATTTATGAGAATAATATTAAAAGTATCTTAATATATTGATCATAGCGGACACCCTGTGAGACTTTTTTGTTTAGCATTTGACCAAGGGCATGATGACATTTGAAGTTAAAATGTCTGAATCATTTTTATTCATGGCGTCATAAATTGGAATCTACTTCTGAATATAGTAAATTTGTGATCATGTAACATTTTTTTTTGGTACTTCTGTGGTACTAATTTCTCAATCTATTATTCAGAGGATCTATACATTTAAGGTCGTCAAAATTTACTACCATTTATTATAATGTTGTCAATCATTGGGACAACTAAAATATTATTCCTATTTATATTTTGATGTGGTGAATTGTTAATTTTTAAATCTATTATTCAACTCGACCATAACTTAACCTCGAATGAAGTGTCATTGACAGTGTGCCTGTGTATCATTTTAATTAGAATTTTTTTTAGTAAGTATAAGGAGTAAATTTCACCGATAGTAGATAATGTCTTCCAGGATGTACTGAAAATAATGGATAGATTTTTTTCAACTAAATTACTACATATACAAAGGCTAGGGTTCAAATTCTCAAATACTTTATCTGTTTTTATTTATAGGAGAAAAATTATATCACACAGTTTAAGAAAATTAGTTAACTATATTAATTGTGTTTGAAAATAAAAGAGTTAGATTATGATAGCCTTTATTAATTTTATCTAGAAATAAAATTACACACATGAATACTCATAAAAATAAATTCTTATTTATGACTAGTTAAATTCTACCATTAATTAACACTAATTCACTTGAGCATATATATGCAATGTAAATTTCCATTTTAGCTATTTGAATTCGTATTTTTTTATTCATTTGAATTGGAATTTCTCTACAAACTATAAAAAAAAATTAAAATTCATCACTTGCTAGCTTGCTTTGTTTGCATACTTTTATTTTTCATTTGGTTCTCTAAAAACATAAATTGTCTGAAGTTAAAAGGTTGGTCAACTAATCAATTTGTTTCCTTGACGATCAAATGGGAAGTTTCACATGATAAAGAGTGAGAGATATTAAAAAAAAAAAAATAGATACATACTAACGAATGAGATAAAAAAACACTTACTACTAAGCACTGATTTTCTTTTGTATTAGTAACACGAAAAGCACAATAATTTGTGAGGTTTAATAATTCGGGTTAATGAAAAGACAGGCAACCAAAACTATTTATAATCGATCTTAATGATTCTCTCTGACTTCTAGGAAACTGGATTAGGTGATGAGGAGACAAGGCAATAGGAAGATTGAGGGAAAATTAAAGCTTGCGCTTAAATACCCTGACCAGGTAATTAGATAGTAACGCTAACATTTCCACCTGGTGAAACATCGAGCACACACAATAGAGTAATGATTGATATAACTGGTTAAAGGTCAATCACGCGCAGAGAACTTCTTGATTACTAAGCTTCAAATTTCAACTTATTTTCCATGCTTTTTCCAACTCTTGGATTTATATAATACTCCCTCTATCCTAATTTATAACATGTTCCCTCCATTTTAAATTATAAAATATTTTTAAATAAAATTTTATATATTAATAAATTTTATTAAATACACTTAATAACTTATCTTTTCAAAATAAAAGTATAAACTTTTAAAAGTATCCATCATTTGATATATTGAAAAGAAAAAAGAAAGAAATTAATTATAGAGAGAGAGGGCAATGTTGAAATTATTACATTTAATGAAACCTTAATCTACTCAAAGCATCTCTTAAAATAAAAAATTTCTTCAAAAGTACCTTATAATTTGGGATAAAAGTAGTACTTTTGAGAGATATGTGATTTTTTAAAATATAAAACATTTTAACAAAAATAGAATTTCATTAATGATACCCTTTATGTCTCAAATTATAAGACATTTTTTAGATAAATCTTTCATATTAATAAACCTCATTGACTACACATAACAATCTTATTTTTTGAAAATAAAAGTATAAACTTTCAAAAATATTCATTATTTAATATATTAAAAAGAGAAATGATGAAAATTAATTATAGAGAGAGAAATATTAATATTGGAATAAGCCTATTTAACAAAACTTTAATCTTCTCAAAGTGTCTTATATTTTGGTATGTTGTATTTTTTTCAAAAGTATTTTATAATTTGAGACGAAGGGAGTGCTTTTCTAATACTACTTTTCCTATTATATTTTTTTCTCTTTAATGTTCTTTCATAAATAATGGAGTATTAAGTGAATAATATTTTTTAAATTTATATTTTTCTCTTAAAAATTTAAGATTTAAATTTCAACTTGTGTTCATGCTTTTTGGGACTCTTGGATTTATATGATATATCTACCTGCAAGCTCTCTCTCTATATATAATTATATATATAAATATAATATAATATAATGTATTATGTGAATGATTGATGTCAATAATTACCTAAAAATAAAAATAAAAAATAATTATTATTTTGAAAAGTAAAAAGTATAAATCAAGAAAATTGACTTATTCAAATTAAAAAAAATACAAATAAGGTATTTACAGTGATACAGATAATTGTTTATTTATCTAAATTGATATTCTACAGAATCCAGATCTCATAATTAAAATTCGAGCATCTAGCTTTGGGAAAATTAATTATTTAATTATTATAATTTTGACTCAATTGTAACCTATTCTTAAATTTTTATTTAGTTGTAATTTTGTTCATAAAATTTAAATTGATAAAACTCACTCCCTATATTTTTAATCATATTTTAAAAATTGGTTCCTATATTCTAAAAGATAAAAATTTTAAATTTTAAAACAATTTTAGAATTTAGGAATTGAAATTTTAAATGAAAAAGACTTTTATAGCACGTTTGAAAGAATATTATGGATTGAAAATGAACAGTCATTAATAAAATAAAATGGGCTAGTAAAATGAGATGAAGTGAAACAAAATAAAATATTTCATTGTTTGGGAGTTTTATTAAAAGAATAAATAATTTTATTTAATCATCATTTAAGAATAAACATAAAATTAATATATTTGAATTAGATATAGTTAACATTAACATTTTTAGTTTTGCAGTGAGTGGAAATGAATGAATGAGAAAGGGTGAGAAGGATAATGGGGTAATTTTATAATAATATTATTTATATCATATCATTTCATCTTGGGGTCAAGAAAAATGAATTTAAGATGGTAAGGGATGTCTTGAAAAGCCATTCCAAGCCACTTCATGCTTTTTTTAAAATTCTTCCAATCAATGATATAAAGCTTATAGCCACCCCATTTCATTTTATTCTATCTTTAAAAAAACTTCCAAACATCACTTAATCTTTATAAATATTATAGGTATTAAAATTTTAATCTTTATAATTTTATACTTTAAAATATAGGGATCAATTTTTATAATTGTTAAAATTATAAGGACTAAATTATATCAAATTAAAGTTTAGAGATTGAGTTGTACCGATTCAAAATTATAAAAACTGAATTACAATAAATTAAAATTTAAAAAATAAATTATAATTAAATTAAAACTATATGAATAAATAATTAATTTTTTTTAAAATTTTTTTTTAGCTAGTGCAGCTTATGGGATCATTTTAAATAGAAAGACATTAAAAAAAAGAGAGAGATAGAGTTAATGGCCTTTTCTTTTTTCCCCCTTCGCAGCAGAAAAATGACCTTTCTAGCTTCGGGCTACATCCCTCCCTCATTAATTAATGCACTTCACATGGATATTGTACAAATGCATGGAGTACACAGTACAACTTTTTCTTATTCAATATTTTCATAAAAAAAAGTAAAATATATATGATCATCATCATAAATTAATATAAAAATTTAATATTTAATTAAGAGAGACAATTTATGATTTGAGAGCAATTTACTGCCTCTCGTCACCTTATTTAAGTTTTCTTTTTTAATCTCGTTGCAGAGTGGAATGTCAAACTGACATGCTAAAAATGGTCCTATAAGAAGCAAGAAGATCAGGTTGATAGAATTAGACGACCGGTGCCACTAGGGCTCTCTGATTTGGCTTTTTCAATGATTTTGTCACATATAGTATTTCATTTACATTTTTTTTAAAAAAATTGATTAAGGGCATGTACGCCGGACAATTTTTTTTTTTTTTTCAGTGCAATATAGGACAGGGTATCCTAAAACTGCTTCCATCGTTAATGAGATACTCCTTCAATTTTTTATAAATTATTTTTATTAATTTTATCAATATCGATATACTAAAAATATAAGGAATAAAATTACATAAAATTTTAAATATACCCTTATATAATAATTTTAAAAAATAATATCATGTTACTTTTTTTTTATGAAAGATAATTTTAAAAATATTTTTTAAAATATTATTTACAAAGTTACATCGTGACTTATAAATAAAATTAAATAAATTTTTTAAAATATAATTTATAAATGAGACCGGAAAGAGTACAGATTAATCTGAACCAAGGAGAGTAGAACCTTTTTGAGTGACAATCTCTATCACAAAGTTTTAACATTGCTGCATTATTTGGCTTGAACTTGAGATCACCAGCCGAGATAGAATAATTTCATGCCAGTTGATTCAAGTAATGGTGATCAAGTGGGGAATGTTGAGGAAGGGAAAGGGTGGTGAGATATGACAGTAAAATAATTTAAAAAAAAAAGTAAAGAAATGAGAAAATGTATTTTGGGGGTTGGCAAAGGAGGGACCAGGAGCATGAGGTGATGAGGCAGAGCCATCAATGACACCAAAAGTCAAATATCAATTTAACCCTACGAACCTAACACTCTACTCCCCCCTTTCCCTGCAACTTCACTAGCTACGCGCCCCCCCCCCCAAAAAAAAAAAAAAACCTTTTCTATGTTTCCCAAATCAATATAGATTTTTTTTTTACACCGTTTCATCGGAATTAAAAAGAAGTTTTACTGTCCGACAAAAAAACAAGAAAAAAAAAACAAAGAAGAAGAAGAAGAAGTTTTACTGTTAATCTATTAATTTTGTCTCAAAATATTTTAACTCCATCCATATTTAAACCCTTGCTTTAATAAAAAAAGGAAATGCATGAAATTAAAAGAAAAGAGTATTAATAAACATTAAAAGGGGCAATATTAAAAAATCATAATAAATTCGTCTATTAATACCTCATGAAAGGACCAAATTTCTCCCTTAAAAGATGTCATAAATAGGATCAAATATACTTCCTCATTTAAAAATATAAAATATTTTTAATCAAATTTCTATTCTTAATAAAATAGTTTCCTACTTTCAAATTAATTTTATTTTTTTATATTTATATCTATTAAATACCTTATAATGAAAATAAAGTCACTATCCATAGAGGCACTTTTGAAAAAAAAGACAATGATTACACATTAAAAAATTAAAAATGCCTCATTTTTAAACATCAAACTCCTTAAAAAAAGTCTTAAATTTTTTAATGGAGGGAGTATATAACAATTAAAAGATACTCCTTTCATCCCATTTTATAAAATATTTTTTGAGGTAACTTGATCTCATTATTCCAGTCTTTCAATAAATTTTCTTCTCTCTTATTAATGTATGATATTTTTAGAAGTTTATCGAAATATTAATATTGTAAAATGACCTCTTTCAATTAAATTAAATTGTTACATACACCATTTTTTATGTGACGAGAATGGAGAACCTCCACCACTGCTCACATAAACTTTATTTGGCTTGTAAACTATATTTAATTAATTTTATTGACATGTGCAATTTTATAAAATATATACTATAAATTGGGATGGAAGGAATATATAATAAAATTGTAAGTCATTAATTAGAAGTATATCTCATTAGATTTTGCGTCCGTTTTAATTTTTGCATATGATCCATGTCAAGGTCGTCAAGAAGAAAAATCTGAGCTCTGTGGAACTTTTTTTTATTAAATTTAAAAATGATAGTTTAAAAAAAAATATAAAGCACTTTTAAAGTAAAAGAAAAAATTTAAAAACAAATAAATAATCCTAATCTTGTTTCATAGATAAGCAAGACATACTGAGGCTGTATGGGGATACAGGTTTTTTTTTTTGAATACATGGCTACAGTAAATTGTACAAAAAGACTAAAATCTAGTCATATCTAGAGTCAAGAAGCTTCTACAAGCATGCGGAGGGACATCAAAGATTGTAATATTAAAATTATCCTGAGATATTTGATGGGCTAAACAATTAGCACATTTATTTAAATCTCTATAAATACGATCAAATGTGACCATCCAATCCTTCGTTGTGGGATCTTTGATTTTTGTAATGATGTCGAAGAAAGGATGACTTCCAAAGTAGTTGTAGTTGATGAGAGAAAGCGCTTCCATCAAATCTGAATGAATATTAACTTTGTATAACTTTTCATTCTAACAGAGGATAAGCCCTTCATAGATTTCCATGAGCTTAGTAACTATGTTAGGTTGAAAGCCAAGATACTTGGAAAAACCCTTTGATCCAATTTCCTTTGTCGTTCCTTGTAATGCCTCCACAAGCAGCTACTCCACTAATGTTAACAGTATCATCCGTGTCTAGTCTAACCTAACCAGGTTCAGGTGGTTTCCAATTAGTATCATAACTAGTGCTTCTTTTATTTAAGTGATTGATTTTGGATAAAAGCTTCATGCCATTACAGATTTGTTGATTGCTAAAAAAGGCGATATCATTATCTTGAATCTCATCTTTGAAGTAGAGCTTCTTGCATCTTTCTTTTCAAATATTCCAATAGGCTTGGGCGAATAAACTCTGCCAATGTATTCTTCTTGTGTTCAATCTCCCTACTTCATTCTCTGCATTCCATCTAATCCAATCCTACAATCCAACAGAGAAAAAGGTGTAAAGTTTTGTAGGGTTTATCAATTTTTTTAAACCTATTTAGCTTCTTTATAATCTCTTAAGATATGAATAGTAAAGTCAGAAGAGTTACAATCGAAAGAGCAACAACATTGTTGTGGAGAGGGGACACGTGTATTTTGATTACTATTGAGAACGAGAATTCAAACCTAGCTGATTTATATGAAATATAACATCTCCATCTTAATGCCAAGTTTGACACTGACGAAAATACTAGACTTTGCTTCTTGTTTTGATCAGCCATTGAAATTTTTAAATTAAACTAATTTCAAGCATAAGGGGTTTAATTTATGGAGATTTTTTGAATTTGGATTTAGAATTATATTTAGTACAAGCATTAAATTTATATTAATAATTCTAAACTCATATTTATTTTGATATTAATGAATGAGTGGATTTATGTAAATCAATGAGCCTAGTCCTTTTCATATTAAACAATTTTAATATCGTTTATTCTTGAGGACATTTTCCACTGTTGCAAATTATTATATTATGTATGAAAAACATAAACTACCACAGTATAATTACTGTTTACCATTAATTTACATATATTCTATATTTTTATTCTCCAACCCCCGGTAATTAGACGGAAATTGCTCTTTTAATACTATTAAATTTTTCACAACAGTTTTGCACTTAATAAATTCCCGTCTTACATTAACAGTAACATCGTATCATCTAGTGATCTTCCTGGCATTAATTTCATACACGTATATGATTGAGGTGTACATATATGACAATTTGAAAACACGTGCTTTATGCATACTGAGAGAAGGATTCAAGAGTGGATATACAACTATAAATGTTAAGTGTATGAAGAAACAGAAGATATTAGCAAGTTATAAGAAAGCATGAGAGAGTTGGGGAATTAAATTGAGAAGTGTAAAAATTGAAGACAGCAGAAATAATAAGTAAGTTTATTATTAGGTTCAGGAACAACTGGCGTTTTGCTCGCAAAGCAGAAGCATATATTGTACAGATTATACCAAATATGATGAAAACGACAAGTTGCTCACATGACCCCGTTGCCCACATTATTCATGGGCCCCCCACGTAGTAGTGTTGAAGTAGTAATCCTCTCCCTCTCTCTCTCAATCTCTTTCTCTATATCTCTCTCACATGACAAGAATATAAACACAGAGGTTGGAAGAAAACTTTTTCTTCTTTCCTAGTTGTAAAGAAGCTTCCTGTGAGGTAACTAGTTGTTCCTCTTCCCTTACCTATCTCTTCACACACACAAAAACTCTCTCTCTCTCTCTCTCTCTCTCTAATTTCTTCTCTTATATCTGTGCTGTGTAGGTCAACAAAACAACAACTTGACCCCCTCCATGGCTGGTCTTTCTTTAGGGTTTGAAGCCCCTCCTGGTCAAATAAGAAGGCACCGACTCTTAATTGTCTTGTACTGCTGATTTGCGAGCCCATTTTTCGTTTTTGTTTCTCTAACCTTGGGACTTAGCTTTTCACTCAACTATCAGCTATATCTGATTGGTAAGCCTTTTTGACATTAATCTCTCACACTCTTATACTTTCCAAAAAATTTCCCTTTTTTTCTCTTTAATTTCTTCGGTTTCTGCTTTCCTTTTATTATTATTGTTGTTGTTATTATTTCTTATTTTGAGATCCAGAGGTTAGAAATCAAGGTGGGTCACTCAAAATTTCATGGAATTGACGCGAGAAGCTGCAAAAGGGTATTCTGATCATAGCAGAGAACAAGAATTACTGGAGGAGGAAGAGGATTTAGCTGAAACGAGTAACAAAGAAAGCAGTAAGCAATACTATCCCTTTTCTTCTTCATCGCCACCAAATCCATGGTTGGGAATGCTTCATCATCATCACGATCATCATCATCATCATCGATCTCCGGAGGCCACAACCCCTTGTGAATCTCACAATTCATCGTCTGGGTTAGGGTTATACCATCAGGATGCACCTTCTAACTCCAATTCCGCTATTAACAATCCCAAGAAGCTAGACTTGATGGACCTGTCGCTCGGCAACAAGGAAGAAGATGAAGGCAACAAGCCTATCGAGAAAGAGCACATGTTCGATAAGGTTGTGACGCCCAGCGATGTGGGCAAACTGAACCGCCTCGTGATACCGAAACAGCACGCGGAGAGGTACTTCCCGCTTGACTCCTCCTCCAACGAGAAAGGCCTTCTCTTGAATTTTGAGGACCGCAACGGCAAGCTATGGCGGTTCCGGTACTCCTACTGGAACAGCAGCCAGAGCTACGTCATGACCAAAGGGTGGAGCCGTTTTGTTAAAGACAAGAAGCTCGACGCCGGCGACATTGTATCGTTCCAACGCGGCCTCGGCGAATTGTATAGACACAGGTTGTACATAGACTGGAGGCGCCGGCCGGATTACGCGGCCACCGATCGTCATCGCCATGCCGCCACAATTACACCGTTGCTCCTTCCAAATCAGTACTCCGTCAGATGGGATGGTAGATTGTACTCTCTTCCCGCGGTGGCGCCGGCGCCGGCACCGCGTCACCACGAGCATTTCCAGCAAGCGAACTACAACAATTACTCCTTTCAGCAACACCAGCTACCTCAGTACCAGCGACAACATCACCATCACCATCACCACCAGCTCTATGGCGGAAGTCAAGGAAGTTATAATGAGGTGAATTTGGGATCTGGGTCGCTTTACTACCTCAGACCATTGTCGGCGCCGGGAGATCGGACTTTGATGGAGCAGCGAGAGGGAGGAGGCAATGTAAGTCCGATGATCATTGATTCCGTTCCGGTAGTCCATGGTAATTCTAGTGGTGGTAGAATTACTGATACTACTGCAAAGAAGCTTAGGCTATTTGGGGTGAATATGGAATGTTCTTCGTCATCAAACACAGTAGGACATGTGCCGATGGATGATACATCGCTTGCCTCACAGAATCTTCAGTACTTGACAGAATTCCAAGAAGAAGAAGATCCAATTTCTTCATCATCATCGTCAGCATCAAGGTTTGCGGATCAAAAGGGGAAAACTTCGGTGCTGTTTGATTTGAGCCCGTCCTTCCAATGCCGACAGTAGTGAATCAGTGATCAAATTGAAACACTCGCTTTTGCAGCATTATGTTATATTTCCATCAACCTCTTCTTTTCATAAAATAATTAGTGTTTAATTAATTAGCTTTTGGATTTTAGTACATTTTGAACTGCTCAATGCGCATTAATCATATATTATAACTAGCTGGGGTTTATTTGGGTCCTGATGAACTGGACCGTCGTTTCGCAACCAAGAAAGGCTAACGAAATCCATGGGGGATCAACTACGTCTCAGACCTTTCAATTGTGTATAAATATAGTAGTAATACAATATATATATCGAATGATTATATGTCCTCTAGTATCTTCCTTATTTTTCGGTTTGTTTTCCTTGGTGTCTTCTAATTGCTGGATAGTGTATCCCCCCCCCCCCCCCGGTTCACTGCATTTAATGGGTAGACACAGAAAAGCTTGCTGCTTTTGTTCTCTAAGGTTTCTGTTAGCCGTGTTGGGATGATGCTGTTCACAAACTGCTGATTCTGCTGCTGCGCTTCTGCTTCTGCTTAGTGAGGCATTTTAGCTTTGCAGGTTCTACAGCTAGCTGTTAAAAGGTGACTTCTATTATTTTTATTATTATTATTTAATTCTTATCTGTTCTTATTACTGCAGCTCTATCCATTTTGATTGATTACTTTTCTTGTTGCTAAATTTAGCTACCACATGTATCATTTATCCACGAGTATATAGCTGACCTTTTCGCTTCTGGTTTTTTGGCCTTACATTTTTGTTCTCTCTTATTTACCAGCCGCCTCTTTATTGGATTACCACTGTACAAAAGCTTGCAGTCTGAAAGCCAAAAAGTGGTCTCTTCCCTTTATTTCAATACTGAAAAAGAGTAAGGCAACTTATTTTTCTGATGAGACTGCACACACACACACACACACACACACACACATCATGATAGCATAAATGCTATTGCTTTGTCTCGTTTTTCTCATGCCATTTTTATATCTTTGGCTGCAAACTTTAACTTGTCAAGTAATGTTTGTGTTATTATAACCATAGAACGGCACACTTTACTTTTCTTAATTATTTGTTCATGACATGCATAATTAGTCTTCGTCACAGTGTTCTTACTGTTGAAAGTTGAAATTATTTGACGAGTAATGTCAGGCGATATAATTGGACATTAAATGATGGAGATATGAATAAGAAAGTGAATACTTTTTTTGCCCCCAAAATCTATCACTTTGATAATTTATTTAAGATGTACTGTTATCTGTACGGAAGTCTGGTGAACTAGCCATTGTACTAGGAAGTCTTGTGTTCTTGTATGGATTGTCAAATTGTAAACAGATAAACACACACACACACGGGGACTTTTGCATTCCTTGACCTGTTTATAATGTTCTCAATGTTAATTTAAGGAAACAGATACTTGAAATTATGATTAAGCTAAACTAGTGTCCCTATTATGGTCTGAAAACTAGATTTACATGTGATAGAGGTTGACTGTTAATAGAAAGGAAATGATAGTAAATAAGGGAAGCAAAAGCAATGTTGAAGGCCGAAAGTATTACGGTAAATGAGACAAGACAGATGCATTGCTTTGGACCTTTAATCTCTTTCCCACAACACAGTTAAATGTGATTACTTTTTGTTAAAATAGCGTCTCAGATTCTTGGATTTTGCATCGTCAATTTTCCAAAAGCTCATCGCTCAGGAAACGTTTTGGAAAGATACATGCATTCTGACCTGTGAAAGTGCTGCTGGAAAATATGGGATGAAAGGGACAATAAAATGCTTTTTAACCTAACAAGATCTGAAATCAATCAATCAACGATGACGTAAAATAAAGAAATTTCTTTTATTAATTATTGCATATTTTCTCTGAAGGAAAACTTATTTTCTTCGCTTAAGGAGGTGTATAGCAATCCCTTTGAACATAGATAAGGGAAAAAGTCAATGAGAATAGAAGTTATATGGTCAAAGACGGAAAGATAAAAGATGCTTTAAGCCATAAGGTAAAAATGTGATTCAAGGTGGATTGATAATCGATCATGTTTCAGTCGACAAAACATGTATAATCTAATCTCACACATGGCTCTTTCTATAATTACATTTAAAAGAATGACTGCACACACACACATACACGTCTCATGTATTTCATTATATTCTTTGTATTATATATGTTTGATTGTTGTGTGAATTGTAGTTCATATAGTTCAGAATGTTATATCAGATTTGCTAGTTTTATGCGTTCTATATACGCAGAAGAGCAGAAAGAAAAGCTCCACTCATCAGTAGGGTGAACGTGTGTGTGAGTGTGTGTACTCTTGCCAATTGTTAATTGAAAATGATCAATTAATTGTTTGGCCTAAGCCATGGTGATGGTAGTAATAATTAGCTGAAATAGCTGAAATACTATGATCTTTTAATTTTAATGTAGGAATTTTTCCATGTGGGTTATTTTTGGCCTGAAAATCTATGTAATTAGCTATGATATCTTATAATAGTTTCTGTGAAGTGATTTTAATACCATCAATAATATAATAAATCTAGCTCATCAAAAACGGTTAATCCGCCAATCAGTTTAGCGCTTCACAACGAATCATATTCCATATTTTAAAATTCATTCTTCAAACAAGACTGTGATTATTTAATTTGATGATATGGATGATTCTATACAGGTCAAAGTATTGATGATATATATACACAAATCACTTGATATGCTGCAGAAAACAGCGTTCAAAGGATCTCACTGATGCAAAACAGGTGAGAACTTCAGCTTTGCAAATAAATTTTTGTTAGTTGGTTTACGCATGCATGTCTCTCACTTTCAATGGAAGTCGAATCTTAAGCAATATTAAAAAATAATTTATGGCATTCAAAAATTTTAATAATTTGCAGGCTGCTTTTAAAGTAAAATGAGATATGCTAAAAGTTCCAATAAATAAGATCAATGTCAATGACATATGTCGCAGTTTAATAAAAGTTCAATTCTTACCATATTTTCTGAGTTCCTCAGGGACGAAAGTTATTAGAATTAACAAATTAACTTATGATTAAGATTAGTACTTAGCAACCAACTCCAATTTAGCTTAGTGGTATTAATTTGGATATTGGTCGTTATTGAGATTTTTTTATAGAATATTTTTGGATGAATGATTTTTATAGTATTTGATAATTTTTTTTGAGGCTCTCATAAAATTCAAATGAGTAGAATTAATTTACGTATTTATTTAGGTATAAATATAAATTTTCATAATATTTAAAGAATTATAATCTCATAAGTAGGAAGACAGTTTACATAATTTAATTTAATCCCACTTAAACACATTAATTATTTTTTTCTAAAAATCGTGGCTTTGTACTAGGTTCTAAAATTTAATTTTCCAACCTTAAAAAGTTAAGCTAGCTATAATTATTTTCAAAATCTACTTGCCTCTGAATTGCATGTGTTGAAATTTCATGCGTCAAACTCAAATTGAAAAACAATAAAGCTAATGGCCTTATAATTTAGTGGCATATAAGTCCTTCAATGGGAGGTCATGAGTTCATGATGATCCCGCTTATAACATCAGATCAATAGTGTCTGCCTTTCAATTAATTGAAAAAACAATAAAATAAATCAATGCTTTGTGTGGCTGTTGGAGTACATGATGAACTGGTTTTGATTTTACGAAGAAAAATATTATTCCTAGATTACAAACCAATGACTGGTGATAATTTATATAGTGCAAATATTACTAATTACTAATGCAATACAAAATAAAGGACTTTCTTTTCCTATGGCTACGTGAAACATTGCCCAAATGCCCAATTCATATAAGTAGCGAAGAAACATATATAACGTTGTAGTCCTAGTATTTAGATTGTTGATGTCAAATTGTTGCTTGTGTATGTTCTCTTTCCTTTTTTTAAAGATCTATATATATGATAACTAGCTAATTAGTATACAATATATAAAATCAAAACCATTTATTACTTTTATTTAATATTATGTAATATGTTTTAAATACATTCATGACAAATATAAATATATATATATATATATATATAAAATCAAGTTACGTGTTCCTTTAAAAAAGGTTTCCATGCATTGCATGGGACCATTTTTGGCGGAGAATACTATGACTACGACAATTCGTATTATCATAGATATGAAAATTTAATAAATTGTAAAAAAAAAATATTAGAGAGTGATTTAACTCAGCTAGAAAACTACTTTGACTTAATCGTTCGGATATTAAAAGTACGGTGAAAATTTGAAAAGAATTCTGTTCATCGGCACGCACACTTAATTTTAAGGGGCAAAAAAAGCAAGCTATTCAACATTTTTTATGTCTCTCGTCTATAACCAAATAAACTATTTGACTTCTAAACTTAATTAGTTATCTGAATTCAGTTTATATCTCTAACCTCTCAAGAGCCGTGTGAAATTTTTTTTTCGTTTCATATTTTCGGTGCAAGTTATAATAATCTTTTTATCTTCTGTAAAATAGGATTTTGTAAAAAGAAAATAAAGAAGTGGAAGAAATTTTTATTTCATCTTTTGTCAACATATTGAGCAGCAACAATACATTTTATTTGGCATCTCGAAGAATAATGTCTTGATTTTTAGTTTCAAGATTTTTATTCGTTCTTCCGGTTATTGAATACATTTTCTTTGCGAAACACATATTATATTTTTAGTACATTATATTATCAGAGAGTTTAATTACATGCTGAATTTCTACACTGACCACGTTTTTATTATTTGAGTTAGCCTCCATTCAAGTAGTTGCATATATATTGACTTTTTCTAACCTGTATCTTTATAAAAAGAGTGATGATACATCAATTATGGAAAACCATGTGATCCAGTTATAAAACGATTTTGATGGCTTAATTAGGCTTAAATTATATTTTGCTTTCAATGATTTAAACTTATCGTATCATTCAGTATGTCTAATATTCGATTTTACTTGTTCAATGCAATTTTATGGTTAATTATGGGAATTTTTAGGTGTGTGAAATAAGTCATAGAAATTGACTTGCTCATTCCCCTGATTACAAATGATATTGTTTATATAATCTCTTTAAGAAAAATTAGTGTCAGAGCTGGAACGGATATATATATATATATATATATCACACGACACTTCTATCTATTATCTGTTACGTAGTAATAAAATAGGTATATTTACTGGCAGCCCTTTTTTGCTTTCTTTTTATTTTTAATATAATTCTACTTTTGTTAGAATACCTATTATATATATATATATATATATATGTATATGTACATATAGTAATACTCAATTTTTATTTACTATACGAATATAAATATATTCATTTACCTTGTGACTCAAAATTGATCCACAATTAAGCTTAAAGAATTCTAAAGTTGATCCTACGATTTGATGTTTACAAGTGTATTGTAAGATTTTGCTTGGTTATATATGATTTGTTATTTAATCATCGTACATCTTATGAAAAAAAAACTGTTAATTTTTTTTTTAGTCAACTAGTGTAGATGCCGTGAAGTATATGAAGTGTGGGAAAATGAAACAACGTTATTCGTAGCTCATAAATTAATATTGCACTTTAATTTGCTTGAATCTTTATATTATAGATTAAAGATTTTATCAACAGTACATGTACAAGTTTTGAACCAAACAAAATACATGTTTTCCTGATTAGCAAATTAATCTCATAGCAGAGAGAATTATTTTGAAGTCACGTAAAGCTAGTTATCACTATAATTTATTTTGAATGATATGTATATAAATAATACTTAATTACAACCACTGTGACCGCATTGAAATTTGTAAAATACGATTCCCCACCCACCCACCCCCCAAACTCTCTGGTCTTCCACGGATATGTAATTGCAACGCGAATTTACTGCTCATGCATAGCGTGTTGCAGAGAAAATTATAGATAATAATTGCCAGCCGGCCATGCAAGAGGTTTTTTTTTTTTTTTTTTGGGTACAAATGCACGAGGTTTGCTTCTAGCTGATATCCACTTGATTAATTAAAAAATAATCGTAATTAAATTCTGATGATCTACTAAACTTCACCAACAACCTTCTTCTGATAATTTATAAATTCGTCACTTCACTAATCAGTGTATATATATATATATACAGAGAGAGACATATATATATATATATATAGATGCACAACACAAGTACATATTTAGCTCAATATATAATTGTAATACGGACAAATTAAAAGATCAGAAATCAACAGGAGTTTTCAAAAAACTAAGTGCTACAGTATTCTTATTGAAATCAAAGTTATTAGAACATTTAGAACATATGATATACATAGATACTGATTAATGAAGTGATGAAAGTATATATGCTATTTTATAGTGCAATTTAAAACTTGTGGAATGGAAAGTATCAACATATACAAATATATATGTATGTATATGGTGGTGACAGTAGTCATGGATAATAATCACATATTAAAAAATCATACAGTAGAAAGAGCTAAAAGAAGAAGCAGAAATGCAGAGAGAGAGAGAGAGAGAGAGAGAGAGAGGTTGGCCCACCCTATTAGGTAGGAGGTTATTAGGGCTAATTAAGAGGAGGAAGGAGAGGAGGTTGCATAATGGACGACGATCATAAAGCAGAGTGTACCATAAAGTCTTGCTATGGCCGGCGTGGCCTTCCCCATTTATTCATTTTCTGCAAATTGTTTTGGCTTCTGATCTGGACGCATGCACTGTCCTCCCAGTGATCTATCCAAATCATTGTATTTGTACTACCTTCCATCTCTGGACCACCTTCCCTCATTTCACTCTCCTTCCTCTTTTCCTTCCCTTCCCTTTCCTTTCTATTTCTCTCATCATCTCTCTTCCATCTCTTCACTTTAATCTCTCGCCTTTTCTCTTTAATAACCATTTCATCTCTGCTCCTGAAAGCAACCGAGTTTAGCCCCATCCTTGTTTCTAATTACGAGCTAGCTAGCCTTTTTGGTATGGGATGGGAAGAAGAAATCATGCGTATGTAATTTAACATGAACGACTTAAGTTTTGCGGATATGAACTTTGGGTTTAAACTTTCACGAGTTACAGACAGGTTTTCTGCTGTTGCTTGAGCTGCAGAATGCATGACAAGTTCAAAGCCTCGAATTGAAAGAGCTGATGGGCATACATTTGAACCCAAATGTGCGCGCCTGTGTCTCCGTGAGAGAGATATTAATACATAGCTAGGTTTTTGACGTATCTAAAAGGGTTCGGGGATTTAGCTAGCTGGCTAAGGACAATAGAATCTCAGAACAGATAATTAATTATGCAGGTAGCCAATGGGCATATGTTTGAAACTTTATGATCAAATGAAATAACTACGTGCGTGATAAAAGAGTACCCTACCTATACCTATATATATATATAGCTAGCGGGGCCTATATAGGGATTTAACTTAAGAAAAAAAAATTAAACCCTAATTTCTGACAGAAGAGAAAACTTTACTGATGTTTTGTTGTTTTATGGTTTTGTTTGTTTACCACTAAGATACTGAGAAACACAGTCAGAAAGAAAAGCAAGAGCGGGAAGGTTGGGGTTGGGGTTGGGGTTGGGGGGGGGGGGGAAGGGGGGGATGGGGAATGGAGGAGTCCCCAGGACGCAACAGAAATGATCCCCAAAAGTGACTGAACCCTTTTTCAGTGGTTTTGCTATTTACAAAATGATGATAATGATGGATAAACTCAATATAAGGGATCAGATCAGAATGAGTGTGTTCGTTCGCATTTAATACCAATATGGACCATGCACTCTCAAAACAACAGAGGGGAGAAGGACCATCAGCACGTACGAGAGATGGATGCAAGAAAAACAAAACAAGCCTTAATCATCAACCACTCACTTAATCATTACCACAAAACACACGAGTCTGTTCTCATCTATATAATAGAGTCGTAAACATTTTGCATTTTGATTCTCTTTTGGGTTTATAGTCAACAACACGCAGGCATTTTCAACATCCCGTGCATGTGCTCCGAACCCAAAACCCTACAATATTGTTATCATAGCCTTCTCAAACACGTACCAGCATGTAAATTAGACGAGTCTTTTTGAGTGAAAAATCTGATGCATAGTTAGGAAAAGAAAGTTGATAGAATAAGTGGCTAGGGGAGAGATACGGTTTCGATTTGTCCTTTTTTGTTTGATAGAGGGCTTTAAATTTGAAAGAAAAGAGAATGTGGAGTTATGTACGAAGCATATGTGAAATAGCTACCATGTTATTTTGAAGCTGTAGGGTCATTTGATGGATTAGATATGTAAGAGTTAGGTGTTCAATATTATGCATCACAATGTTCTTGGCCGTGAATGGCAGATGAGTCACAACCACTATCTCTGCTTTCATATCATCACATAATAACTATTTTTCCATGTGCTTTGGTTTCAACTTCTCTATAAATGTACCCAGTCTTGGAACCACATGTATTTATACCCACCTCCTAAAATAAGTTAAGGCATGCAAATAATATTCTCTGGTCAAAAAAAATTTAATTATATTATTGTATGCTACTTTTTACTAATTAGTAATGTTTGAAAATGCATTTGTCTGTTTTTGACCAAAACAATGTAAGTACTGTGCGCTCTTGAAACTTACTAAAGCATATTCTCCAGACAAAAAATAAAATAAAAAATCAATTTAGAATCAGTTTACTCTTTTCTTCTTCTTTTTTAACATTGATTGCGATATTTTATTTTTGAAATTCATTCTCTGGCATTGACATTAGGTTAATCATAAGACTACATCAAAAATTAATCAATTATCATTATATAATTTTTTTTATAAGTCGGTGACTTATAAACAGTGATCAAATTTGACGGGCGCGCATGAAATATTTATTTTATCGGCCGATGGGTCCCATGCTTGCAGTATTGGCTTGGTGAGTCTCGTGCCTTTAGTGTTTTTTTCTTTTTTTTTTAATGAATTTTTTGACGCGATAATCTACATGTCAAGTTTTGCTTCTTCTTTTTTCTTGGGCCTAGCGAGGCTGAATCAGAAAATCAACACATAGAGGCTTTTCTTTTAGCCCAATAACCGATTCATGTCCCGTCAGTGTTTCTTTCTCGGTCAGTCACTCAGTCCCCTTGGAAAGAGGAATGGCGCTAGCAGGGACGAAAATGGAGAAATCGTCTCTCTAAGATGAGTCTACGAGCCACCAAGTCAGCGAGCAGAGTTATGCTCTAATGGAGTACAGATGCGTGCAGTGTGGATTTGGGATCAAAACACTGTACGTGCAGTATTCTCCGGGCAACATTCGGCTGATGAAATGCGTAAGCTGTCTTTATTGTTTCTTTCTGTCCTGCTATCACTTTCGAATTCCTCAATTCATGAATTGAGTTCAGAACTATGCAGGAGAATTGCAAAGCCGTGGCAGACGAGTACATAGAGTGTGAAATGATGGTACCTGACAGTTTTGGAAATTTCCTTGTTCTTCTTTAATTCAGAATGTTTTTATTTTCATTCCGAACTCTCTTGCTTCTCTCTTTTCTTTTGTAGATTCTGCTAATAGATTTAATGCTTCACAAGTGCAAGGCCTATAGACATCTTCTCTTCAACGTCCTCAATCAAGAAGCCTATAGATTTAAGGTGTGCATGAGCTTATTCATCACCCTGCATGTGTTTGATGCTGCATACTTTTAACGAACACACAAATTGCTTGTGCATATATGATTCTGACAAATGGCAATTTTGCTGTTTTTGGCGATTTGCTGTTAACCATTGGTTGGTAATCAGTAACATGCAATGACTTCTGTTGTTACGTGAAATTCATTTTGATGATTATTATTGTAAGCTAAATATATTTTCTTGTGAATCTATTTGAAAATAATGACCTTGAAGTATTTTCCTCAGTAGGAGTTGAATTGCTTTACTTTTACAGGTCCTTCAGATTGTAATTAAACTATTTCATCCAATAATTTGGACTTCTAATCAAATGAACTGATATAAATGCAACCGATGCATGTATTACTGTGCTGTGGAAATGCATGAAGATTTTTTTCTGGGATAACATCCCCCCCAAATTTAATTGGGAATGCATTTTTAAATTGGTATTTCTAGATTATTTATTGGTTGTAAAATCTATATTGATGTAAGGCATGTGTAGTGCTTAATTTAGAAAGATGGCATCTAGAATCTACTGTCGATGACTTTCCCAATGTCTTGTTTTTCTCATATTGGTTTATCAAGCACCATTTTCACTTTAGCAAGTGTCTTATATTTTTTGGTTCCTGTGCAGGTGTTATTCTGGAAATTGGCAGCCAGTTTTCTTCTTTTGGATGCTTGTATCCTTGTTTTGTGTAGGAATTATTCTTATTTCATTCCTAAGGATGTTAGGATTGAAATGTTAATTTCAGACATTGTAGAAGGTAACCTTACAAAGAGTTATTCTAGATAAGAGTTTGGTTTTAGAAAGGAGCAAGGATGAATTTGTTTCATCAACGAGTGTCTCTTCACTAGTGTCAATATGTTGGAAGGTTTATATATGATCAGATTAACTTTTACTTCAGAGTTCAGAAATTGCTTGGTTTGGAATTTTATGCTAGTTCTGATGAGAGATTATTATTTCACGGATTTGTTAGCAGATGCTGATAGATGTCTTCTTTGGGAACTTAATGTTTCTTTTGACTTTCATTTTTGCAATGAGGATATTTATCGGTGAATCAATCAGATTCTCAAGGTATATGCATTCTTCCATTTATCAGTGAAAAGTAACAATTAGTCTGCCATGTTGTTATCATGATGAAAAATTCTGTGACAAGGTTATCCATTGTGGTTGGTTGTTAAAAAAAAAAAAAAAAGTTATCCATTGTGGAGCTTATGTGTTCATAAATGTCCAGTTACAGTGGACGCATTTTCTGCAATTTAATTTTAAGAAGGATAATTACTTTTGGACAAAAAAATGGCTTTAGTTATGGTTAAGCTGAAAAAATTAGCTACACGGGGTTGGCAAATAAATGAATATTATTCTGATGCATATATGTGAACACATCTTACAGAAACGGATCAATAATTTTTCCCATAATATATCAGTTAGTTCGTCAAGTATTTGTTTTACAAAATTATAATAAGAGGATAGAGTGATATAAGGTTTAATAGAAAATATGATTTTATAGACAACTTGATATTTTTAAAAGCATGAATGTGTGTCAACAGAACATCGTCAAGTTTGTACTCATGTATGCAGGTGTAAAGACTTGTTGCTTGCAATCTTGGTCTCAGGTTACTTCAAGGTTTTTCTTATTTCAATGATGGTAATCTCCACTTATAAGAAACCTTTATTGGTTCTTTCATTTTAGTTGTTGTGCACTTCCTTTTCTTGTCTAATGTTCCTTGTTCATCATATCCCTTTTACTCTCTTGCGTGTTTCTGTAGGTCTGGGAATTTCCATCTTCTGTGATCCTCATTAATGATTTATTTGTCTTATCATCTAATGTAGTAGCACTGAAAGGTTAGTCACTATGCTTCCCCTTCCTTTTAGAAATATGCAATGTTAACTTATTTAAAATGCACTCCCAAAATATAAGACCGTCCCTTTAGAAGTAATTTCATAGAATTATGCACAAAAAAGGAGCAAGCAGTCTGCCACTTTTATATCATGAGGAAAATTAGGGTGAATATTTTTTCCATCTTGGAGCTTATGGGTTAAACCATCACTTAATAATTTGGCGTTGACAGTTTAGTGCATGTGGTATTTCTTCATTCCGAAACCCCCCCCCCCAAAAAAAAAACTTATTTCCAAAGGGAACCTTTTACAATGAGAAGACTTGTTGGAGATCAAGTTCGGCATAAGATAGTTACAGTGCTGAACTGGATAAGCTGATGGATGATTAAGTGGTAAGTAGATTATGCCCATTGTCCTCAAGGTGTTTTATCTATCATGAAGCCAGTCAACTTATAGTGGTCAATGGCTGGTGAGCACGTTATGTAGCATTATTATACCCTGACGTATATAAATTATAAACAATTTTATATTTCTTACTTCGATCTCAGTGTTTTCCTCAATGGTTAAAGCAACATCTCCCTAGCTGCATCTAATTTTTTTTTTTTTTTGTAAATTATAAATAGTGTAATTATGAGACCATGCTGTTAAATATTCTGATGAACATATCTGTTGGCAACCAGTGATGACAGAGTCAACTATCAATCGATGCATTGGGGTCTGCATCAGTGCCCATGCTGTAAAAGTATTTGTCACTCACTTAGCTCAGCTCAGATTGTTCTGGCATTAATAAAATGCAGGCTCAACGGCCCTCCTTATTGCCTTTGAAAGCCAGCATGATGTTGTTCTTTGTATTGTCGTGCAAATGTATTGGCAGTATAATTCAGCTCCTTGACAGCTTTATATTCCTGTAAATGATACTCATACGTGGACACATCAGGGACATTCTGCTGTAGGCTCAGCTTGCATAGATTTAGAGTCCAATATTGAAGCTGTTTTTTTTTTTTTCCCTGTTGGTTTTTATTAATTTGTGAATGAAGTTTCTAAATGATGTAATACGTTGAGCCTACAAATGAAAGACCTGGCTTGTCAAAGTTTTTGTAACTAGGTTTTTTTTTCCTCCTGCAATGTACGGAATCTAGTAGATGAGCTGGTCACTGTTCTAAAGCAGAGTGAAAAGTGATGACTTGCACAATGTTTTATATATTTATTATTTATTGATTATTGATTGAAGATGGATAATTTTGTACTGTTTATAGACTAAATTGAGAGATCAATACTGGTGCCTTATTTTCATTCACTCTTGATGAAATGATGCGTAACGTGTTTGTGTTACAATGCTAAGTAATTGAGTAGATATTCTGCATACCATTTATTCACTTAAGTTACATGGAAATGGTGGTGAGCGGTTATACTTCCAACATAATGGTGGTTTTGGGGCGATTTGCATGTTAATCTTAAGGACATTTTAAATTAAATGCCTGCCCCCCTGTGCTAATATGTGTGTTATGTATGCAAATTTATATGGAAACTAATCCATCAGTCACTTCCTCTAATTCTAAGTGATGTTCTTCACCAACATCACTTCAACTCCTCAAATTTTGGATGAACGGATTGAAAGACAGGAGAATATTGACCTGTTGGCTAATCACTCAGTATGACTTTGTCATCCTTCGAAGTGTCTAATGGAAAAAAGCTAGGGAGAATGACAAGTAAGGACCCCTTTAAGAACATTAATGTTAAAAATTTTTAACAGTAACATTTTTAAATTCAGTACTCATTTTTCCATGTTACAATATTAAAATTTTTAAATTGATATTAATATTTTTAGAAAGTCTTTACTTGTTTTTCTCCCAAGAAGCTATGAATGATAGCCGGCAATTCTATTTGGGTTGCTACAATTCAAGACAACCTTATGGTACACGTGGATGGTCTGATACATCTCTAATCATGGCATTCCTCCCAAGCCCTTAGCAGTGAATTTCATCTAACAAAAGTTTATCATTAAAGGATCCTTTTGGTATATGAAGAATAACATTCTCCATGGATGTTGTATCCCTACTTTGTTTCTTCACCTATTTTGATGCCTGAACTTTCAATGTTGCACGATAATTGTAGTCTTTTCTTGCTTTTAACTTTTTTCCTTAAATTTTAAACAACTAATTTGTACTATAAAATTTTACTCTTAATTCATGTTTGATTGTAATAAAAAAATGCATATAATTGATTAACTATAACCAATAAAAATTAGTCCGGCTGGTAAAATTTAGCTATAATCCACAATACATTGTCATCAAATCTCATTGTTGATGTGAAAGCTTTATGAGGGGGTTGATCTGTAATTTTTTTTTTTTTTTTTTATAATTTGAAGACAAGCTATGGCTTGGTTGTGTTGGTGGGTGTGTAATACCCAAGTGAGGTAAAATAATTTTGGAGTACGAGTCACTCACCACGTATGGGGTGGTGGCGCAGTTGGTTAGCGCGTAGGTCTCATAGCTGTGTTGAGTGATCCTGAGGTCGAGAGTTCGAGCCTCTCTCACCCCATCAATCCATTTTAGCTTGAGGCCAGTTTTCATTTTTCCGGGTGTCGTGCCGTCGAGCAAAACGTGAAAAATTCCTTGCTAAACGCATTTTTGTGGAGTTGATGCAACTTTATTTATTTATTTGTGAAATCATCAGCATATTGAAATTTTAAATTTGTGTCAACAGACAGACACGTGCCCAAGGCTTGATACTTACGCTCAATTGTTTTATTGAAAATGAAATACGTACACAATGAAAGAAAAAAAATGACATAATCAAAATTTAGCGGATAAAAAGAATCCATTTTGATTAGGTTTTAATCCCAAAAAACGATTGACTTGAGTACTTGACATATGCAGCAAACTGTGAACAGCTTCACAACTTCTCTAGTAAACGTCAGCCCAGCAAAAATGCTGATAGGCTGCTTATTTGTTTCAACACTGCTCTCAACTCTCAAGAAAATTATAAAATGTTCGCTACATACTTAGAGGTTATTTGTGATGCCCATAATTTAGCAAGAAAAGCTCAAACTTATGATTCAGTGTATTTTAAATGGATAAAATTATGGAGAATGAGTTTTAAGAGTTTTGAGCTTTAACCGAATGAAACATATGAGGATTGAATAATTACATAGACTAAATTGTAATTGAGTTAAAATTATGAAAATTAAATGATCAATTTTTTTCCTTCTGTAAAAACTCAAAATGTTCACGTCCCTGGAAGAGTCAACAAAACAAAATTAGTCATATCATAGTATTTCAATCACACAGGACATCACATGGCATTGCAAAAATAAAGGCAGATAAACTGTACCATTTTTAGTCCATAAGAAAGTTACAGTGAGCTTTCTCATTCAATTAATGAGTGATATCTCAAGCACATCAGTATCTCAGTTTTATTCTACTCTCGTCAAGGAAGAAGGCCTACCGAGCTGCCAGAAAAGGAAACTGCAAATCTATTCAGGTGCCAATGACATTGTTATGTCCCGAAGGTCAAAATTCCAGCGATATCGAGTATCAGGACACCAAAAATGTCATTGGGACCAAGAACACTCGACGTCGTATTTCTCAAGGCCGGTAAACGTGATCGCAAAGGGTGCTGAAATCACGAGGTTGGAAGAAAACACATCATCGTCCAAAATTTCAAACGCCATAGAAAGATGTGATAAAAAGTCATCGTTGATTCCATAATTGAATCTGCTAGGCTTGTTGACGTTGTCGAGCAACATCTACACTACAAAAATATCTAGCAAAGTAGGGCAGAATAGGATCATGGAAAGGAAAAGGATAAAGAAGCGGCTGAAAGTGGAAGTGTTCTCCTAAATATATGGTGAGTTCACCAAACGGCACCCATAAATTAGAGTTTCGATATTCCTTTTTTAAAACTATAGGACCAACAATGTTGGGACCACAAGCCCATCACCTTGTTAAACAAAAAGCCCACGACTCAAATCAGCCCATCATAGTTTTTGGGCCACAAAAAAACCCGCAAATCAAAGTTGTGGGAAAACAGTTAAGGAAAGAAGATTTAAAAAAAATTATATTAAAATGATATTAATAACGTAAAAATGATGGAAAAGAATTTCTCCGCCATTATAGTTAACCAAGATTTTTTATTTTTTTGCCAAAATTTAATTGTTCGTTTGATTGAATTGAAAATATTTTGGGCGAAAATAATTTTATTTAGATCTTGAAAAAATTATCAACGAAAGCATTTTACAAGCCATCAAACTTGATATGTGTGGCTGTTTTTGCAATTTGTTAGCGATCCATATCCTTTAAAGTAAGCTAAGCTCCCTCCAAAATACCACTGATTACACTTGCTCAAATTAGATTAATGGTAATTATGAATAAATTTTGAAGTAAGGTAAGTTAAGCTCCGAAAATGTATCTCAATAGCGTTGTATATATAAAGGGTAAAGGCAGCAACCTATCCTCAAAATTTTTTGGCACAATTTCACCGTAATGTTTTTCATTTTAGTACAGTCTTTCCCTATCGTTAAAGTTTGGCCAAATTGACCATTAAGTTAAAAAAAATTGACCATTAACTGCTTTGATAGCATGCCACATTGGCCTCACGTGTACCCTCCTTTGCCACCTCACTCCTTTCTTCCAAACCCAGATCCTCTTTGTGAACCCCAAACCCAGATTCTATGGCACTTACACATATCTCTGGGTTATAATCAAATTTAAAGAAAGAAATCATTTTTCCTTCTTGTTTCAATCCTATCTTGTTGCCTCATTGAGTGAAATTCACACTTACTATATACTCATTCTGAAGAATGAGCTGAATGCATCTCCTAGCACCTACCACGCTCAATCAAGCATTTATTATAGACAAAACAGAACTTAAACACCGAAACTGTGAAGATGGGGCAAGTATGGAACTCAAGTTCGAATAAACATTCAATTAAAAACCAATAGAATCAGTGACTTGATGAGCCCTATCTTTTGAACCACATCTGCAATGAGAAACAGGGGAGTCTCGTAGATTAGGGAAAGACGAAATGTGAGACTGAATTAAGAAGGAATGCGAGATAGGGATGTGTAGATTGAGAGAGACGACACTCAGGAGAGACGAACAAACACATTCACGACTAAATATTGGAAGGTGGAAGTAGAGATTAGGTTTCGCTCTAGGCCGTCGCAAGTCTCATCGTTGCCATGACTCTTTCTTCTTCGACTCAAAACCTAAGCCCAGGAGGAGTCCGATCATGGTCTCTCATTGTCGGCACCGAAGAATAAGGAAGCACTGTCGTTCTCATCGTCAACGCTGAAGAAGAAGGCGAAACTCTTGTTCTCGTCATCCACGCAATGATGGAGCTAGATCCTTTTGTTCTTCAATCTAGATCCAGATCCGCTCTTGTGCACCTGTTTCTGTAGAGAAATAAGAAAAAATATTGTTTTTCTATTGATATTAGTTGTGATATGGATTAGTTAATCTGGTAGTTAGTTAGTTTCATTCTTGACTTATCTAGGTAATTTCATTCTTGGCTTATCCTGGGTTATAAATAACTTCTGCCCCTTTTTTGTATCAGTGCGCATTGATGTAAAACCCATTGGGTCAAGCATAAGAGTATTATCCAATAAAACATTTTTTTCATGGTACAAGAGCCTTAGCTCATGATCCGACCTGTTTTCTAGTCTGCCCAACCCAACTTTCATTTGTCTTCTTCGACTGAACTCTAGTCATCTTCCTTTTTCGTGATTCTTTATTCCCCTCACGACACAGCATCTTTTCCTTCCTCGCACATGCGAACGCATTAGATTCACCGTCTGCCTTCAATTTTTCAGCCAACAATGGAGTCGCCAAATCAAGAAAATCCAAAAGGCATGTCTAGCAGCAGCGTCCACACCACTCTTGACCTTAGCCACCCTTGTATCTCCATCCCTCTGAGACACAGGTGACTTCGCTTGTGACTCAGCCTCTAATTGGAGCTACAAATTACGCCATATGGAGCCGTGCCATCAAGATGGCTCTTCGGGCAAGAAACAAGATAGGTATTGTTGATGGGTCCTGCAGACGAGAAGCCCAAGATTTGAGTCTTCGTGGACAATGGGATCGTTGCAACGCTGTAGTACTCTCATGGTCGATTAACTCTGTCTCAAAGGAGATTTCAGCCAGCATTACCTTCTCAGAGAGCGCAAATCTCGTATAGGAAGATCTTAAAGAATGCTTTAGCGTCACCGATGGATCCAAAATTTATAGTCTGCATCGTCTAATCAATTAACTCACTCAGGAATCAATGACAGTGTCGAACTATTTTACACGATTAAAGGAATTATGGGAGGAATACTCTGCGGTTGTACCTTTGCCTAGTTGTAAGTGCGATTCCTCTCTTGACTATGCAAGAACCGTACAACAACAGAGGTTGTTTCAGTTCCTTATGGGGCTTAATTCATCCTATCAACATGTTCGGAGTCAAATCTTGCTAATGAGCCCTCTCCCAACAGTAAATCAAGCTTACTCATTGGTTTGTCAAGAAGAAATGCAACGCAACTTGACTCAACCACCCCATAACCTAAGCAATGAAGGTTCTGCCATGACTGCTAGAGGACGTGGTAGATACAGTAGAGGACGAGGGCGAACAACCTCATCTGAGGAATGCACGTACTGTCACCGTCAAGGCCACAAAAGGGACAATTGCTACCAATTAGTGGGATTCCCACCAAGTTTTGGCCGCGGAAGAGGCACCCAAGATCGACAAATCAACCACACAAATGCCCCTGTTAATCCAACTTCAATTCAGCCACAAGAAAGTCAACTTCTTTCCCAACAAGACTATGAAAGCATTCTCAAGATGTTATGCAAAGACATTAAGCCTGCTCCTTCTGTTGGTGCTATAACCACAAATGACTCGAAAGAGTCGTCAGGTTCGGTTTGCAATATCTTGTCTCTCACACATTCAGCCACACATCTTTTAAATATGCATAAACCACATTGGCTATTAGATTCAGGAGCCACTACACATGTAGTCAGTTCATTAAGTTTCTTTGACAAATTCACTGAGTATGCTGGGACCCCTATTAAGATACGTATTCCGAATGGAGAAAAACTGACAGTCACACATGTAGGATCCATCACGTTATTTAATGACATAACTCTAGAAAACGTACTTTATGCACCTGGAATTCATTATGATCTGGTTTCTGTCTCACGCCTCACCTCAGAACACACTTGTGTTGTTGCCTTCTTTCCTGATGTATGTGTTTTGCAGGACCTTTACAATGGAAACACCAAGACGATTGGTAAAATAGATTCTGGACTTTACATTGTAGAGGAGACTGATGTTTCTATTTGTAATTCCTCTGCCTCTAGTAATGAACTTTGGCATCTTAGGTTAGGCTATGCTTCGTTTCATACTCTTAAGCATCTTAGTTCTTTAAAAGGTGAATTGTCTTCTATTGATAGTGACAAGTGTGATGTCTGTCTACAAGCAAAACAACCTCAGTTGCCCTTTCCTGATAATAATAAATCTGCTACTCACTGTTTTGATCTCATTCATATGGATGTGTGGGGTCCATATAGAGAACCCACACATCAGGGATATAGATATTTCTTGACTATTGTGAATGACATGTCACGAGCAACATGGGTATATCTGTTAACCAATAAATCTGAAGTTTTTTCTTACATTAGGATTTTCTTTATGTATGTACAGACTCAATTTTCTGCCCATATCAAAAGAGTAAGAACAGATAATGGAACAGAATTTATTAATAATGAGGTGTTAACTTATTTTATGAATAATGGAGTTGCTCATGAGACTTCTTGTCCTTATACACCTCAACAAAATGGGGTGGTTGAGAGGAAAATAGGCATATTCTAGAAGTTGCTAGGAGTCTCATGTTTCAAGCTAACATTCCTATTAAATTTTGGGGAGAAAGTATTAGAACCGCTGTTTATTTCATCAATAGGACACCTTCTAGAGTGATCAACTATAAAACTCCATACGAATTACTATATTATAAACAACCTAATTTAAGACATTTAAGGATTTTTGGATGCTTAGCTTATGCGAAAAGGTTAAATGAAATGGACAAATTTCACCCTAGGTCTGAACCTTGCATCTTTTTAGGATATCCTAATAATCAAAAGGGTACCTCCTTTATAATATTATGGAAGATAAGATATTGGTCAGTAGAGAAGTTATTTTTCTTGAGAATAAATTCCCTTACAAAGATGAGGCCCTAACGAATTCAAATCAAAAGGAAACTCTTTAACTAAAACATTGGATCCCTCTTTCTTTGATACTCCATTTGATAAATATCAAGCTATTGATTATGTTCCTAAAACTCCTTATATTGTTTTAGATACTTCCTTCCCTGGTTTTGTTAGTAATAATGATATGCAAACCCAATCTAATTCACATGATTCTGGGCTACAAACTGATAGTTTTAATGAGTCTATGATTCCTAATGATTCAAGGTTGAAATCTCATACTGAAACATCACGACCTATTAGGAATAGAAAACAACCAACTTGGCTTAGAGATTATGATTGCACAGAATTAGCTCATTTGAATAGTGTTGAGGCTAAAAACAAGAGGAAAATTCTATATCCTATTCAACACAGTGTTTGTTACACCAATATATCATCCTCTTATAAAGATTTTTTAATATGCACGGATGAGATCATAAAACCAAACACTTTTGAAGAGGCAGCCACGGTTAGTAGGTGGATAGAGGCAATGAAAAATGAAATAAATGCCTTAGAGAGGAACAAGACTTGGGAAATAGTTGATCTCCCTGTTGGTAAGAAAGCCATAGGGTGTCGATGGGTTTTTAAAAAGAAATATAATGCTGATGGCACCTTGAATATTAAAGGCTAGGTTAGTTGCAAAAGGATATAATCAAATCGAGGGAGTTGATTTCTTTAATACTTTTTCTCCTGTAGTTAAGATGACCACTATAAGGACTGTTTTATCTTTGGCTGTTAAAAATAAATGGAACATGTGTCAAATGAATATAGATAATGCATTTTTACAAGGGGACTTAACTGAAGAAGTCTTTATGAAAATACCATAAGGTTTTGCTAAAAATGGAGAGAAAAAGGTTTGTAAACTTACCAAGTCTTTATATGGGCTAAAACAAGCTTCAAGGCAGTGGAATTTAAAGCTGTCTGAGTCTTTAGTTGCAGGAGGTTTTATACAAAGCAAACATGACTACTCCTTGTTTTCTAAGCAAAAGGTAACAATTTAGTTTTAATTCTGGCCTATGTGGATGATTTACTTATTACTGGAAATTCAGATTCTTTTATCCAGGAAACAAAAGATTATCTTCATAGTAATTTCAAGATGAAAGATTTAGGTCTTCTGAAATATTTCTTAGGACTAGAAATAGCTAAATCTGAGAAAGGAATCGTCTTAAATCAAAGAAAATATGCATTAGATCTAATTTTCAGTACTGGGTTGAGTGCTGCCAAACTAAGAAATGTTCCTATGGCTCAAGGTTTAAAGTTGTACAGTGAACCTAAAAAGGGGGAGAAAGACCCTTTTTTGCCTGATGCAACCAGATATAGAAGATTAATTGGTAAAATGTTGTATTTAACAATGACCCGTCCAGATTTAAGTTTTACTGTGCAGGTATTAAGTCAATACATGAGTAGTCCCAAAAAGTCGCATATGAGGGTAGCAATAAATGTGATTAAATACCTAAAGAAAGATCCTGGTAGAGGCATATTCTTTCCTTCAAATGGAGGGACGATGCTTGAAGGATATTCAGATTCAGATTGGGGGGCTTGTGCAGACACCCAAAGATCTGTTACGGGGTATATCATTAAAATAGGAGGAGCACCAGTTGTATGGAAGTCAAAGAAACAAACAACAATTTCACGTTCCCCAACAGAAGCTGAATATAGGGCCTTAGGAAGTACTGTTTCAGAATTACATGGCTAGTTGGTTTGCTGAAGGACCTGAAGGTTGAGAGTCCTCTCCCTGTTTTGGTGCATTGTGACAGCAAAGCAGCAATTCAGATTGCTTTGAATCCAGTATTTCATGAACGGACGAAGCATATTAAAATTGATTGCCATTTTGTTCGTGAGAAGCTTCAGGAAAGAATGATCAGTTTACGCTATGTGCCTTCTTCAGATCAGCAGGCAGATATTTTTACTAAAGCTTTAAGTAGATCGGGTCATGAGAGAATGTTAGACAAGTTAGGAACCATAAATATTTTTTGTTCTAACTTGAGGGGGAGTGTAGAGAAATAAGAAAAAATATTGTTTTTCTATTGATATTAGTTGTGATATGGATTAGTTAATCTAGTAGTTAGTTAGTTTCATTCTTGACTTATCTAGGTAGTTTCATTCTTGGCTTATCCTGGGTTATAAATAGCTTCTGCCCCCTTTTGTATCAGTGCGCGTTGATGTAAAACCTATTGGGTCAAGCATAAAAGTATTATCCAATAAAACATTTTTTCAATTTCCTCCATAACTCTGCACGAAGAAGGCAAGGAAGAGAGAAGAAGATAAGGAAGGGGGAAGGGTTCAAAGCGATGGATTGGAAGGGCAAAGGAGAGGAAGGAGACAACAAGAACACGATGAACTAATGAAACGATGGGGAATGAAGAGTTGCTTTTTTTTTATACATACGTGGACATTAGGTGGCAGTCCAACAAGGCATAAAATTGTCAAAATTAACGGTCAAAACAGTCAAAGGTTAACAACAAGGTAACATTATACCAAAATGAAAAACATCAATATTAAATTGAGTCAGAAAATATTTTAAAATATAAGATACGCTTGGTTGAAAACTTTAAAAATATCTTTATACTTTAATCCTATACATAAATATAATCAAAAGTTGGCAATAGATGCTTTAGAATTGAGCATGTATTAGAAGATTTCAAAATGATGGTATTATCTTGTTAGAAAGCTAAAAGCCAAATGTAATTATACAAACAAAAAAGGAAAGAATTAAGCAATGTAGGTAGTAAGTATTTTGGCTCTTTGGATCTTGTAGTTATTATGTATATTATGAGACAAATGAAAGCCAGGTGAAGATATAAATTTATTCTTAAAATTTTTAACCAGACCCAGATTTTAAAAGAAAATTTGGAAGGATTATTGAACAGCTAAAGGAACAGGGACACATTCCCCACACCTTCCTCAGTAGCGAACGGGTTGAGCTGCTGTAACTGCTGCTGATTTATTATCATAACCATATCAAATGGATCAAGATCAGAATCATCATCATCATTAGATGGCTCAATAGGTGTTTACATGGCGTCGGCGGTTGTGCTTCTTCTTCTCTTTAGTTTCTTCAAAATCATCACCCCAACCAGTAACTAATACTGTTTCCATTGGGATGAAGGCAGAGGGTGGTGCGCTGTACTGCACCATATAGTCATATCGGCCTGATGGTTCTCCAAGTGTATCCTATGCTCCATCAGTTGTCCAGTTTTCAAGCTGATCATTAGTATTGGCAGCATTTCCATAGACTTCATCAGGGTCTATGTCTTCAGGGATATCCATCCATAGGGCTGCAACTACTTCCGTCCTTATGGCTTCTTCATCAGAGTCAACCTGGACTTCTTCATCTTCTTGGTTGTATGTCGGCTCTCCTGGATCTGGTGCTGCACGATAATCTCCAAAGGCGAGGACGACAGCTCCTCCCATGAGATTCCTTGTAGGTACAGAATGAGGCTGTAAGGGTATTATGTCCCTTATCTGAGGAGGCCTCATAATCAGTTTCCTTGTCTGGCAGCTTCTCTTCCTTGAACTGGTAAGGCACGAACTCCATGACTGGTTAAGTAATCTGTTACTCCAGATATTGAGTATTCAAACCCAACATTCGAGTATTTGACAGTCTACCAACCATTTCACTTCCAGGGGTTCTTACTACAGTTTGAGTAGTAACAGGGGGTCCTTCAGTTGAACTGCTCATAGCTCACCACGTCGTTTGAGCTTTTCTTGCTCTTCTTTAAGAATCACGTACGGGTCTTGAAGACTTTGAGGGTTCCTCTGTCTCCTCCTCCGATTTTCTTCTTGCCTCCTATAGAAAGCCTTCTAATTTCTTTGAAAGCTCGTCTATAATTTGGTCAGGGATAGGAGTAGCTGATGTCGAGGCTTCAGGTTGTGCAAAAAACTTTGTTTTTGAGAAGTTTCAGCTCAGCCTTTATCTCATCAAGCTCCTTTCCTTGCTGCAACAGTAGCTGGATTAAGGTGTTTATTTTGCCTGATCAACACTGAAAAGCTCTGTGTGCTTCCAAGACCTGCAGTTTTAGATAATCTAACAGCGGGGGCGTCTGTTTTCTCACTTTCTTTCAAGGCTTTCTCCAAAGTAACTGTTCATGAGAATGCCCAAGTGGAGATTTTAGACACCAGTTCGTCTAACCGATCAATCTTTTGATCTAATCGACTGGTCAGTTCCAGGGCCTGCTGCTCCGCAACCTTCGAGTGTGCTGTTACTTCTTCCACTAGCTTCTGGACTTCTGGCTTTGTTAATGGTGGATGTGCAACAACTGTTTTCTTTAAAGCAGCAATTTGTTTTTCAAGTACAGAAATACGGGAATCAAAAGAAACCAGAGCTTCCTGAATTTCCTTTTGATTTTTGATGATTACACGGCTATGAATAGACAAACGATCGAAGATGACACCAATATTATGAGCTAGATCTTTATGGGATACCTTCTCTGCAGATGCTAAATCAAGATATTCTAGACCAACAGTATGAGATTTTGCATACCAATCCTCTATTGATTTTTCCCACCTAGAACTCATGCGTACTGGGATATTTTACTAATCAGACAAGATATTCAAATAATAACAGTACTTTGGGACCTTACTAATCATGTTTTTAACAGGCTCACCTTTTCACTCTTTTCTTCGTCCCTCCTGGACTACTTCCTCAGAGTTTACGTCTCTTGCCCAGAACAAGTTTTCAGGTTTATCCAGTTCCACTTTAAAATTTGAATATCATAAATCAATTTTCAAATATGTTTTCCAGCACAAATTCTAAGGAGTTTAATCAAAAAGTTTGATCTCAGCATCAATGGTGGACTTAATTGGTTTGAACTTTCCACTGGCATAGGCGCAGATTTTCTCTGAACTTTTTGGATCAAATTCAGAGGGCTTCCATTTGCAAATTCCTCCCCATCCTGTCATACAACCATCAGTTTCTAAGATTATATAACAATCCTTAGGAGGGACTTCAAGGTCTGGGAGATTTTGAATTCTTGTTTAATCTCCTTTACCAGTTGAAAGTCTTGCCTATTGAAACGCATTTCTCCAGTAGGGCTAACTTTGGCATAAAGGGGGCTAAGCTTGGTACCAATCCCTTTCATATATGGTCTTGCATAATTCAAGAGGCCAAGCCATGTCCGTAACCCTTTCTTTGTTTGAAGGGTACCTTCATCAAAATCAGCGATACTCTTTTCACTTTAGGTGGATAACCTGGTGGTGTCATAGCAGTATCTTCAGGTGGGTGGTAGTGAGAGATTGCTGTAGAAGAGGTTGTTCCAGAGGCAATAACATGCTTTTGTAATCGAGCAAGAGCCGGATAATCTTCTATAGCTGCAGCAACGATCTCGACTTGTTTTTCCTTTTGTTTTGCCCACTGCATATATACTTCCTCTTCCTCATTTTGTGAAGAAGAGATTCACCATTTACCCCATCACCTTCCTTAGCAGCGAATGGATTAAGCTGCTGTAACTGCTGCGCATTCATAATCATGACCATATCAAATGGGTCAAGATCAGAATCTTCAGTGTCCTGTTCATGTGGTGGTTCAGATGGCGGTTCATCAGGTTCCTGGCCATCATAATGGTCGTCTTCAAATCATCACCCCAACCAGTGACAAGTACAGTTTCGATTGGGATGTAAGCTGATGGTGGTGCGGTGTACTGCACCATATAATCATAGCGGCCTGAGGGTTCTCCCAGAGTATCCCATACTCCTTCTGGTTCTTCCCAATTTTCCAAGTTATTGGAATTGACGGCATTCCCATAAATTTCTTCATCAGGGTCAATTCCTTCTGGTAATTCCATCCAGATGGCGGCTACGACTTCCTGCCTAATGGCTTCTTCGTCAGAATCAGCCTGGATTTCTTCATCTTCTTGGTTATATGATGGTTCACCAGGGTCTTCAGCAGCTTTGTAATCTCCAAAGGCGAGTACGACGGCTCCTCCCATGAGATTCCTTGTGGATACAGACTGAGGCTGTAAGGGTATAGGATCCCTTATTTGTGGTGGTCTCATGATCCAATTTCCTTGACGGGCAGCTTCTCGTCCTTGTACTGGCAGTGCACGAACTCCATGACTCGTGAGATAGTCAGTGACTCCTGCTATTGAATATTCAAACCCAACATTAGAAGTGTTTGACAGTCGTCCGACCATTCCTCGAGTAATTAGCAAATTGGCCTCTCCATTTCGCCAATTGCTGTATCCCCGTGTTTGAATAGAGATTATTACGTTCCTGCAGAAATCTCTAATGGACATCATTGTATCAGGGATTGCGTACACCAATTGCCTGCCAATTGTCAAGTCTATCTCCATAGTTGAGAAGATAGCCTGATCACCTTCCCAGCGATTTTAGTTCTTTGTTTGGCACCTCCTCCAATAGAGAAACCTTCCAATTTCTTGGACAGTTCGTCTATGATTTGATCAGGAATAGGAGTACCAGTTGAAGTTGAGGCTTCCAACTGACCAAAGACTCGATTTTTGAGAGTCTTCAATTCAGCCTTTATCTCGTCCAACTCCTTGCCTTGTTGAAGCAGTAGCTGAATGAGAGTATTGTTTTGCCTGATGAGCACTGAGAAGCTTTGAGTGCTACCAAGACCTGCAACCTTGGACAATCCGACAGCGGGGGCTTCAGTCTTTTCACTTTCCTTTAAAGCTCTCTCCAGGTAACTATTCATGAGAAAGCCCAAGTTGAAAGCTTTGACGTGAGTTCGTCCAACCGATCAATCTTTTGATCTAACCGGCTAGTTAACTCCAGTGCCTGCTGTTCCGCAATTCTTGACCTGGCAGTAACGTCGTCGATGAGCTTCTGGACGTCTTGCTTGGTTAAAGGCGGATGTGCTGTCATTGTTTGCTTAAGAACAGAAAGTTGTTTTTCCAGAGCAGATATACGAGAATCAAGAGAAATCAAGGCTTCCTTAATTTCCTTTGATTTTGATCTGAACACGACTATGAAGAGACAATCGATCGAAAATGACACCGATATTATGAGCTAGATCTTTATGGGTAACCTTCTCCGCAGACGCTAAATCAAGATATTCTAAACCAACAGTATGTGATTTTGCATACCATTCCTCAATAGATTTTTCCCATCTAGAACTCATACGTACTAGGATATCTTACTAATCAGATAATATATTCAAATAATAACAGTACTTTGGGACCTTACTAATCATGCTATGAACAGGGTCACCTTATCACTCTTTTTCTTCGTCCCTCCTGGACTACTTCTCCAGAGCTTACGTCTTTTCCCAAAAAGCACGTTTTCAGGCTAATCCAGTTCCACGTTATAATATGAATATAACAAATCAGTTTTCAGATATGTTTTCCAGTACAAGTTCTACACAGTTTTAAAATCCAGTTGAACAGTATCACAAGAACACAAACTATAATCAGAATATCAAAACTTAGAACCATATAGGAGTAAGGCGTTAATCCCATAAAGACCTAAAAGGAGTTCTACTCCATGGATGCCATGCTAACAATCAAACAGGCTCTGATACCAGGGGCGGGTGTTCGAAGTTGATGTTAACACAGCATGTAACAAAAACAGAGATGAATTGAAACAGAGATTTTATTCAATACATGAAGCAGACTTACAAGAAAAAGGGGCAGACTCCAAGAACAACTTAGAGAGAAGGCTCGCTTCTTGAAAACACAGTGAGAGGTGTTCACTCGTCGTTCGGATGTCTCGAATGTGTTTTCTGACTCTAAGGAAGTTCTTGGAAGTCTGCTCCCTTTTTCTTGTAAGTCTGCTTCATGTATTAAATAAAATCTCTGTTTCAATTCATCTCTGTTTTTGTTACATGCTGTGTTAACATCAACTTCGAACACCCGCCCCTGGTATCAGAGCCTGTTTGATTGTTAGCATGACATCCATGGAGTAGAACTCCTTTTAGGTCTTTATGGGATTAACGCCTTACTCCTATATGGTTCTAAGTTTTGATATTCTGATTATAGTTTGTGTTCTTGTGATACTGTTCAACTGGATTTTAAAACTGTGTAGAACTTGTACTGGAAAACATATCTGAAAACTGATTTGTTATATTCATATTATAACGTGGAACTGGATTAGCCTGAAAACGTGCTTTTTGGGAAAAGACGTAAGCTCTGGAGAAGTAGTCCAGGAGGGACGAAGAAAAAGAGCGATAAGGTGACCCTGTTCATAGCATGATTAGTAAGGTCCCAAAGTACTGTTATTATTTGAATATATTATCTGATTAGTAAGATATCCTAGTACGTATGAGTTCTAGATGGGAAAAATCTATTGAGGAATGGTATGCAAAATCACATACTGTTGGTTTAGAATATCTTGATTTAGCGTCTGCGGAGAAGGTTACCCATAAAGATCTAGCTCATAATATCGGTGTCATTTTCGATCGATTGTCTCTTCATAGTCGTGTTCAGATCAAAAATCAAAAGGAAATTAAGGAAGCCTTAATTCTCTTGATTCTCGTATATCTGCTCTGGAAAAACAACTTTCTGTTCTTAAGCAAACAGTGACAGCACATCCACCTTAACCAAGCAAGACGTCCAGAAGCTCATCGACGACGTTACTGCCAGGTCAAGAATTGCGGAACAGCAGGCACTGGAGTTAACTAGCCGGTTAGATCAAAAGATTGATCGGTTGGACGAACTCACGTCAAAGCTTTCAACTTGGGCTTTCTCATGAACAGTTACCTGGAGAGAGCTTTAAAGGAAAGTGAAAAGACTGAAGCCCCCGCTGTCGGATTGTCCAAGGTTGCAGGTCTTGGTAGCACTCAAAGCTTCTCAGTGCTCATCAGGCAAAACAATACTCTCATTCAGCTACTGCTTCAACAAGGCAAGGAGTTGGACGAGATAAAGGCTGAATTGAAGACTCTCAAAAATCGAGTCTTTGGTCAGTTGGAAGCCTCAACTTCAACTGGTACTCCTATTCCTGATCAAATCATAGACGAACTGTCCAAGAAATTGGAAGGTTTCTCTATTGGAGGAGGTGCCAAACAAAGAACTAAAATCGCTGGGAAGGTGATCAGGCTATCTTCTCAACTATGGAGATAGACTTGACAATTGGCAGGCAATTGGTGTACGCAATCCCTGATACAATGATGTCCATTAGAGATTTCTGCAGGAACGTAATAATCTCTATTCAAACACGGGGATACAGCAATTGGCGAAATGGAGAGGCCAATTTGCTAATTACTCGAGGAATGGTCGGACGACTGTCAAACACTTCTAATGTTGGGTTTGAATATTCAATAGCAGGAGTCACTGACTATCTCACGAGTCATGGAGTTCGTGCACTGCCAGTACAAGGACGAGAAGCTGCCCGTCAAGGAAATTGGATCATGAGACCACCACAAATAAGGGATCCTATACCCTTACAGCCTCAGTCTGTATCCACAAGGAATCTCATGGGAGGAGCCGTCGTACTCGCCTTTGGAGATTACAAAGCTGCTGAAGACCCTGGTGAACCATCATATAACCAAGAAGATGAAGAAATCCAGGCTGATTCTGACGAAGAAGAAGCCATTAGGCAGGAAGTCGTAGCCGCCATCTGGATGGAATTACCAGAAGGAATTGACCCTGATGAAGAAATTTATGGGAATGCCGTCAATTCCAATAACTTGGAAAATTGGGAAGAACCAGAAGGAGTATGGGATACTCTGGGAGAACCCTCAGGCCGCTATGATTATATGGTGCAGTACACCGCACCACCATCAGCTTACATCCCAATCGAAACTGTACTTGTCACTGGTTGGGGTGATGACTTTGAAGACGACCATTATGATGGCCAGGAACCTGATGAACCGCCATCTGAACCACCACATGAACAGGACACTGAAGATTCTGATCTTGACCCATTTGATATGGTCATGATTATGAATGCGCAGCAGTTACAGCAGCTTAATCCATTCGCTGCTAAGGAAGGTGATGGGGTAAATGGTGAATCTTCTTCTTCACAAAATGAGGAAGAGGAAGTATATATGCAGTGGGCAAAACAAAAGGAAAAACAAGTCGAGATCGTTGCTGCAGCTATAGAAGATTATCCGGCTCTTGCTCGATTACAAAAGCATGTTATTGCCTCTCTGGAACAACCTCTTCTACAGCAATCTCTCACTACCACCCACCTGAAGATACTGCTATGACACCACCAGGTTATCCACCTGCCCCCGACAGACCTTCTACATCAATGGATACTCCAGTCTTTGAAGGGTATCCTAGAAGGAAAACAAAATTCAGAAGAGAAGATCCTTCTGAATGGTGGAATTTCCCAAGTGCACATGCCACCACTGGATCGATGTTTGTCCTTCCACAGGACTACTCTTTAATTGGTGATGCATTCACTCGATGGGAATCCAATACAAAGAATTTCCTTAGTCATCTGCAATTCGACTCCGCTAAGGAAAAATGTGAATATATTGAAAATCTGCTTGGAGAAAAGGAGAAGACCATCTGGGTAACATGGCGAATGGCTTACCAGACGGAGTATGATACTCTGATTCGCAACTCTGAAGGACCCGATGGATCGCAGAATATTCTTTCACAAATCAGGAGAGTATTCACTCTTGAGGACCCTGTCTCTGGATCAACATTGGAGCAGGAACAGGCATATAGGGATATTGAAAGATTAATTTGCCCTGATGTGAAGAATATAGTCCCTTTCTTACGGGATTATTTAAGGCTGGCTGCAAAATCTGGGAGGATGTTCATTAATAATGAACTATCTGAAAAGTTGTGGTTTAAACTGCCAGGAGATATTGGGAAGGTCATTCGAGAGCTTTTCCATAAAAAGTACCCTGGAAATGATATTGGAGTCGCCCCCAGAGTTTTCTTTGCTTACAACTACTTGAAGGAGCAATGCAAGGCAGCAGGCATTCCAGAGGAGCTTGAAATCTCGGACTTTTGTAAGGAAATACCCATTCCTGGTTATTATCAGGATAAGCCTAAATATGGGTATCGGAAGAGTAAAACATAAAGGGAAGCCACACAGCACGCATGTCCGGATAGAAAAGCACAAGCATCTGAAGACAAGAAAATGTAAGTGCTTTGTTTGTGGAGAAGAAGGGCATTTTGCGCGTGAATGTCCTAATGACAAGAAGAGTTCAAGAAGAGTAATGCTCTTCGAAGGACTAAAGCTCCCTGAGGACTATAAGGTCGTATCGGTTGATGAAGGAGATCCAGATAGCGATGATATTTTCAGTTTATCTGAAAATGAGGAACCTCAAGACCTTGATCATGATTTGGAACAAATATTCATGATTAGGGAATATGATAATACGCACTGGATGGGAAAGTCAGGAGGATATCAACCTATGGTCAAAGTCACTGCTCACCAGTACCACTGTAAACATGAGTGGGAAATTAACAGAGACATTGGAGAGCATGACAACCATAAATGTACATTCTGCAAGGCAAAAGCACTAAAAAGAGCTCGAGCCTACTGCCCAAATGTCAACTAATCTCATGTAATGTGTGCTCAAACAATTACATTGGATTTTGGGTACCTGTTGCAGAAGAACGTCCAAAGGAGCCTCCGGCCTCACACATGAAAAGGAAATTGCTTCAACAACAAGCTGATTTATTATCTGGGCAGATAAGGAGATTGCCAGATTAAAGAAGCAATTGGAAGAGTCAGAAAAGAGGTATCAAGACCTCTTAGAGGAACATCTAGCTCGTGATGTTGAAAAGCTAGACCTAAAGACAGAAGAGGTAATCACACGAAGAGAAGGAAAGCAAGAATGGCAACCTGAAGAAAAGCAACGAAAAACAAATTTTCGAGAGGGTATTGTGATTGAGGAACCCTCTGAAGATTTCATAATGGCCATTGCTGATAACCCTGATGTGATCAACCTTGGTGATGATGGAAGATTACCAAAGAGGAGAAATAATCTCTTCAATATGAAGTCACACTGATGATAGATGGAGAACAAGAAGTGACTCTCAAGGCAATCCTCGATACTGGTGCAACCTGCTGTTGTATTGATGAAAAGTCTGTATCCAGTAGACTTCTGGAGCCTAATACATTCGCTAGTGAATTTTGGAGTGCTAACTCTAGAATTCCTGTCAACAAAAAGCTTCGGAACGGGAGAATCAAGATAGGGAACAATGTTTTCAGAATTCCCTATACAATTGCCTTTCCCATTGCAATCGCGGATATACAGGTGATTATTGGCTGCAATTTCATCAGAAATATGCAGGGTGGAGTTCGAATAGAAGGTGACACTTTAACCTTCTATAAGTATCTAACGAGCGTCCACACCAATTTAATTGCTCCCCTGGTTGAAGATGATGATGAGGACCAAGTCCTACTCCAGCACCAGGAATTCATAAATGCTGTTGATGTTCTGAGCCTTATCCAGATTTTAAAAAGAAAATTGGAGGGATTATTGAACAGCTAAGGAGCATGGTCTTGTTCTGAGCCCAAGTAAAATGAAGATTGCTCAGAAAAGGGTTGACTTTCTGGGAACGACCCTTGACCAAATTGGAGAAAACCCCATGAAGCTTTGGGAGAAGAACAAGGTTTTGTGCTACCTTGACATCAAAAGTCCTGATCTCACAATAGAGGATAAGCCCTTGACAGGAATTCCCGAGAAGCAGGCTGAATCATACAGAAAGCACATCAAAAGCCTTCTGGAGATTGGAGTTATTCGCCCAAGTAAGAGTAGGCATCGAACGAATGCCTTCTTGGGTGAATTCAGGAACAACAGTGGATCCAATCACAGGGGGAAGAAAGAAGGGGAAGGAACGCCTTGTTTTCAACTACAAGCGCCTGAATGATCTTACTCATAAAGATCAATACAGCCTTCCTGGAATACAAAACATCATTGCCAAGGTTGGAAGGGCAAAAATCTACTCAAAGTTTGACTTAAAGGGTGGATTTCATCAAGTGGCAATGCATCCTGAGTCCATTCCATGGACTGCATTTTGGGTTCCTGATGGATTGTATGAATGGTTGGTTATGCCATTTGGACTCAAGAATGCACCTTCTGTGTTTCAACGAAAGATGGATCAATGCTTTAAAGGGACAGAAGATTTTATCGCTGTCTATATTGATGATATCCTGGTCTTTTCAGAAACACCAGAAGAACATGAGAGGCACCTGCAAAAAATGCTCAGTATCGCAAAAGAACATGGTCTAATTCTGAGCCCCAGTAAAATGAAGATTGCTCAGAAAAGGGTTGACTTTTTAGGTACAACTCTAGATCAGGGAAGAATTCAACTGCAGCCTCATATAATAAGAGTATCGCTGATTTTGATGAAGGTACCCTTCAAACACAAAGAAAGGGTACGGGCATGGCTTGGCCCCTTGAATTATGCAAGACCATATATGAAAGGGATTGGTACCAAGCTTAGCCCCCTTTATGCCAAAGTTAGCCCTACTGGAGAAATGCGTTTCAATAGGCAAGTTTCAACTTGTCAACTGGTAAAGGAGATTAAACAAGAAATTCAAAATCTCCCAGACCTTGAAGTCCCTCCTAAGGATTGTTATATAATCTTAGAAACTGATGGTTGTATGACAGGATGGGGAGGAATTTGCAAATGGAAGCCCTCTGAATTTGATCCAAAAAGTTCAGAGAAAATCTGCGCCTATGCCAGTGGAAAGTTCAAACCAATTAAGTCCACCATTGATGCTGAGATCTTTGCAGTGATGAATAGTTTGCAGAAGTTCAAGTTATATTACTTGGACAAACCTAAAATCACTATCCGAACTGATTGCCATGCAATCATTTCTTTCTTCAATAAGTCATCTCAGAATAAGCCATCTAGAATTCGTTGGATTGGCTTAGTGGATTTCATTACTGGCATTGGATGCGAAGTTAAATTCGAGCACATTGATGGCAGTGACAATAAAATTGCTGATAGTCTTTCCAGGATTATCAATCTAATATTTTTAGGTGCTATTGTCAAACAGAGACTGTTTTATTGCAGGAAGCCTTGGAAGAAGGATGGACATCACCATGCAGGGATCAACTAGCAAACCTTCTCTCTCTCTTCCTCAACAAATACTCTCAGCAGCTGGAACACGAAGGAAGTTTGCTGCACTCTGGTCTCACCTATGCCAAGGAGCTCGAAATTCAGAAAAACAAGGCCCCTTGGAAGCCGAAGCTTTGGAGAACCTCAAGAAAGCCCACTTGGAGATGCAGGAGATATGGAAGCTCAAAGCCCAGTGGAATCACAGGTTCTGCACTAAGGATAACTACCACAGTGATATCCAACCCACTCTCCTCTCAACTCAGGAAGCCCAAGCCCAATATGGAGCCAAACTCGTGGAACTTCAGGTCTTCTTGGATCTTTGCCCCGAGAATCAAAATATGGAGCACACGTGGTCTCAATTATCGCAAAAGCTGGCAGAAATCGAGACCCTGTACAAGAGCCTGATCTATCCACCGAAGTAAAATCTGTCGTGTAGCGGAGCGTGCTGGACCCATAAATAAGGCCATTAGTGTTTGTCGGCCACGTTTATACTATTTTATGCCTTTTGGTTTTGTCGTGTTATGCCGACTGTCCTTGTGTTTACTGTTGCGTGATACCCGTGAGTCTGTAAAGGAATTCAATTATGAACGACGATGGGGCCCAAAGAGTACCCGGTTCATAATTCTTATTCCTCCACTACCCCTCAGGAGTTCTATAAGTAGGAACTTCCTTAGAGCTTGAGAACACACGAAAAAAACGATCACACTACACAAACACTCTCTCCTCTTGTTCTCAGAAGCGAGCCTTCTCTCTAAGTTGTTCTAGGTACTACTCCTGTATTGTTCTTATGTTTTGAATAATATTTCCGCACTATTCAGTATCTCTGTTGATTATTTCTCTTACATGCTATATTAACGGCAAAAACGTCAGAACCTCACCCCTGGTATCAGAGCTGAAAGAATTTTGAAGTATTTTAAAGTATTTTAAAGTATTTTTTGGCAAAGTTAGCCTCATTTTGTTGCCCCACCATTATCCTTTGATTGGTTTGATCGTTATCTTTGAAATTTTGACCATTTTTTTACCATCTTGAACTACTACCTCATGTTCCATGCATGTCTGCCAAAAAAAAAAAGGAAAGTTCCATGAGGATATTTGAAATCAATTCTCCTTCCCTTCATCATTTCTATTTTTCACTTTCTCCTTACCCTTCTTAATCCATTACTTCAAACCCTTCCCCTTTCTCCATCTTCATCGTACTGCTCTTTTCCCCATCTCCATTTTCCTCATCTTTTCATGCATAGCTATGGAGGAAATGAGAACACTGGAATGGATTTGAATTTCATGACTACACTAACAATGTGAACAAGTTCCTCCTCCTCTCCAATGCTAATGATGAGAACGAATTCCTCCTTCCTTAACATTGATGATGAGAACAAGATGCTTCCTTCTTCTTTGGCATCAATGATGAGAATGAGAGAACTTCCTTCATGCTTGTGACAATGAAAACAAGATGAATCTTCTTCATCCCAGTCACTGTCTTGACAAATTTGGCTCTAGTGTAGAAGAAGAAGAAGGAATTGGTTTCAAAAATTTGACTGCAAGATTGATTTCAAAAATATGAATCTAAATCTAAATTTGATTTCAAATCGATACTATATGATTTATCTAGATGTGGTTTTCAATTTTTATTGATTTTTGCTTTTAAGAGTTTGATCTGGATCTAAGTTTAATGTTAAGTGCTTATTTGTTTGCTTAGAATATGAGTTTGATCTGGATATAGTTTGGGTTTCCATGAATTTGTGATTGATCTGAGAAAGATGGATGACTATAGGATTCAAGTGACTCTAAAAAGTATGGAAGGAAGAAGAAAAAGAATTGAAAAAAAAAATAGTTACATCACTTACATGTACTCCCTTACGATAGCCATTAAGAAATAAAATAGTTAAAATTTCAAAGATAATTGTCAAACAAGTCAAATAGTAATAGTAGGGTGTATGGTTGCGAGGAAATAAAGGCAAAAGGAAACTCTTTGAAAAAAGGATCCCAATGAAAATAATTTTTAAAATCACTGAGTTCAAAATGCACAATATTAAAGTTATCAACAGTCAAAAGTAAAATATAACCCATTAATAGAGGATTATACCATATTATGGGGACAATTACATAGCACATGAGTTCTCTGAAACAATTGAAACAATAAATAAGCATTTATTTGTTAAAATAAGGAAAAAAGACAAAAAGAATTGACAGCAGTCATTAATTCAAAAGAAATTCACAAAAATGACAGTATCACCACTGAAGATTAATGATAAACATTAGTCACCAAAAAGGGCAAACATTAAGATTGGTGGTGGAATTGAGTTATAATCCTCACAAATAACCAATAATAATAGGAGAGAGACAGTAAAGTCAGAATTAGGAAAAAAAATCCTATGCTAACCATAGTGCCATAGGCCAGCTGGCAGTTTTAAAGCTCAGAAAATTAAATTAATAACATAAAAAATCAACGCTCCAACTTGCAACTAACCTGATTGGATTGAAATATAGCATCACAAATCCATGAATGAATCAATTTCTTTATTTTTTTTAGGACGATGTCTTCCATACAAAATTAAAATTCTTTTTGTCCATTGGGTGTCTCTATCCATAATTTTCCTGTCTCTGCCGTGACTTTCCAGAAGCCACACAAGGTTGCCCTGTTCAACCGAGTAATGTTAGAATTGGGAGTGTTCAAAATCAATCCAAATCGAACAGATCAAAATCAAACTGAGCCAAATCAAATAAACTGATCAAAATTGACCATTATCAAGTCTGTTTTGATTTTTATGACACACAAACCGATTGGTTCGGTTTGGTTTTGATTTTGAGAAATTGCTTCCTCCGAGCGATGAGAGTAGACACGATGGTTGGGATCATCACGTCTTGAGTGGTATAGTACCTCAGCTGGTACTATTCTTGCTCTTTCCCTCACTCATTGATTGGCTCAGATCAGCTTGCGGATCACCTCCTGTTCAAGAGAGTGAACATAAGGCCGAGAGATGATAGCACTACGGGCTCGCCGTAAGGTCCTGCAGCATTGTGCCTTGTACGCTGCATCCTTCTGTAGTTACGAGGGGCGGAATTTTAACGAACTTTGATGTTAACAAGGCATAAACAAAAACACAGAAAAGTAACTGAATAGTACTTTTATTGCATGAAGAGAACTTACAACAGGATCGGTGGGCAAAGACTCGAGAGATCTAAGGGAGATTTTCAAGTGGCTCGAATGTTAGGAAGTAACACTCGCTTGAATGTGTCTCCATAGCTCAGAATGAGCTCCTTATATAGACCTAAACCGGGGGTAGTGGAGGAATTCGAATAATGCATCGGGTGCTCATTGGGCCCCTCGGCACCCATCGGCACGCATTATTGATCCCTTTACAGACTCACGGGGTTCACGGGGTACACACATTACAAAGCCGAAGGACAGTCGGCATAACACGACAACACAAAACGGACAACCAAAGTGAATAAAAGGACAAGGTGGCCGACAAGCATCACATGGCCTTATTGATGGGTCCAGTACGCTCCGCTGACAATCAGTCCTTTTTCGGTGGGTAGATCAGGCTTTTGTACAGTGCCTCGATCTCAGCCAAGCGTTGTGCAAGTTGAGTCCACGTATGCTCGAGATTCGAATTCTCGGGGCAAGCTTCTCCGAGAGGTGCATTCCATAGCGGGCTTGGGCTTCAGTCTGACTGATGAGTGTGGGCTGGACGTCCGAGTGATAGTTGTCCTTGGTGCAGAAATGGTGGAAATGGTGGTTCCATTCTGCCTTCGCTTCCAAATGGTTTGGCACTCCAAATGGGCTTGTTTGAGTTTTTCCAATGCCTCAGCTTCAATGTTGGCGGCGGCTTCCTAAGCTCCGTCTCTTTGGCGTAGGTAAGTGAACCACTGTGCAGCAAGTTCCGGTGGTCTTCAAGTTGTTGACGGTGTAACTCAGAAAGCGAGAGAGCAGGTCGGCTAGTTCCTCCTTGCATGGTGATGAGAGACCTTCTTCTATGGCTTCCTGCAAGAGAACTGTCTCAGGCTTGACAATAGCACCTACAAAATTAAATTAATAATTCTTGATAAAGAATCAGCAATTCTATTGTCATCCCCAGCAACATGCTCAAATTTGACCTCGCAACCAATTCCTATAATGAAATCTACTAAACCAATCCAGCGAATCCTAGACGGTTTATTTTGAGCTGATTTATTGAAGAACAAGATTATCGCATGACAATCTGTTCTGATGGTGATCTTGGGCTTGTCCAAGTAATACAACTTGAACTTATGCAGACTGTTCATCACCGCATAAATTTCAGCATCAATAGTAGATTTTATAGGTTTGAATTTCCCGCTGGCATAGGCGCAAATTTTCTCAGACTTCTTTGGATCGAATTCCGAGAGTTTCCATTTACACACGCCTCCCCATCCTGTCATGCATCCATCAGTTTCAAGGATTATGTAGCAATCCTTGGGGGGAATTTCTAAATCAGGAAGGGCCTGAACCTCCTTCTTAATATCTCGAACCAGCAAGAAATCCTGTTTGTTGAACCGCATTTCTCCAGTTGGGCTGACCTTAGCGTAGAGAGGACTAAGCTTTGTACCAATCCCTTTCATGTATGGTCTTGCATAATTAAGCAAGCAAAGCCATGCCCTTAAACCTTTCTTGGTTTGAAGAGTATCTTCATCAAAATCTGCGATACTCTTGATGATGTGCGGTTGCAGGCTAATCTTTCCTTGGTCTATGGTTGTTCCTAAGAAGTCAACCTTCTTCTGAGCAATCTTCATTTTACTTGGGCTCAGAACTAGACCATGTTCCTTTGCAATTTGAAGCATTTTCTTTAAATGCCTCTCATGATCCTCCAGTGTTTCCGAGAAGACAAGAATGTCATCAATGTAGACGGCGATAAGTCCTCAGTACCCTTAAAGCACTGACCCATCTTCCTTTGGAAAACTGAGGGTGCGTTTTTGAGTCCGAATGGCATTACAAGCCACTCATACAATCCATCAGGGACCCAAAAAGCTGTCCAAGGGATAGACTCCGGATGCATTGCTACCTGGTGAAATCCACTCTTTAAGTCGAACTTAGAGTAGACTTTTGATCTTCCAACGCGAGCAATGATGTTTTGAATACCCGGAAGGCTGTATTGATCTTTGTGGGTAAGATCATTAAGGCATTTGTAGTTGAATACCAGCCTTTCTTTCCCCTTCTTCTCTTCTCCAGTGATAGGGTCAACCGTGGTTCCTGAATTAACCAGGAAGGCATTAGTCCGATGCCTACTTGTACTTGGACGGATGACGCCGATTTCAAGGAGACTTTTGATGTGCTTTCTATAGCTCTCCACCTGTTTCTCTGGAATTCCGGTCAGAGGCTTGTCCTCAATGGTGAGATCAGGATTCTTTATATCAAGGTAGCACAGAACCTTGTTTTTCTCCCACAGTTTCATCGGGTTTTCCCCAATGACTCCTTGCTCCTTAAGCTGTTCAATGATGCCTCCAAATTTCCTTTTAAAATCTGGATAAGGCTCAGAAAGTTCCACAGCATTAATAAGTTCCTGGTGTTGTAGAAGGACTTGATCCTCTTCATCGTCTTCAACCAGGGGAGCAATCAGATTGGTGTGGACGCTCGTCAGATATTTATAGAAGGTTAATGTATCACCTTCTATCCGAACTCCACCTTGCATTCCTCGGATAAAATTGCAGCCAATAATAACTTGAATATCAGCTACTGCAATTGGAAAGGCAATAGTATAGGGAATCCTGAAGATGTTATTCCCTATTTTTATCCTCCCATTCTTCAGCTTCTTATTTACAGGAATCCTAGAGTTAGCACTGTAGAATTCACTGGCAAATGTGTTTGGTTCCAGGAGGTTACTGGGCACAGTTCGTTCATCAACACAGCAACAAGTTGCACCAGTATCTAATATTGCCTTTAGGGTCACCTCTTTTTCTCCATCAATCATCAGTATAACCTCTAGATTAAAGAGGTTGTTCTTTCTTCTAGGTAATCCATCTCCGAGGTTGATGTAGTTAGGATCTCCAGCGATGGCCATGATAAAATCTTCAGAGGGTTCTTCAATCACAATTCCCTCACGAAAATTTTGTTTTCGTTGTTTTTCCTCAGGTTGCCATGCTTGTTTCCCTTCTCGTTGTGTAATTACTTCATCAGCTTTTACATCCAGCTTTTCAACATCACGAGCTAGATGTTCCTCCAAGAGGTCCTGATACCTCTTTTCCGATTCCTCAAGTTGCTTCTTTAATCTGGCTATTTCCTTATCAGCCCAGATTATATAGTCTGCCTGTTGTTGTAGCAGCTTCTTTTTCATGTTTGGAGTTGGAGGTTCTTTAGGTCGTTCTTCTGCAACGGGTACCCAGAAGCCAATGTAATTATTTGAGCAAACATTGCAAGAAATTAGCTGGCATTTTGGGCAATAGGCTCGTGCTCTTTTCAACGCCTTTATCTCGCAGAAGGTGCACTTATGGTTGTCATGATCACCGATATCCTTATTAATTTCCCACTCATGTTTGCAGTGGTACTGATGAGCAGTGACCTTTACCATCGGTTGGTATCCTCCAGATTTTCCCATCCAGTGAGTGTTATCATATTCTCGAATCATGAATATTTGTTCCAAGTCATGATTCAAGTCTTGAGGTTCTTCATTCTCAGACAAACTGAAAATGTCATCACTCTCCGGATCTCCTTCATCAACCGAAACGACCTCGTAATCTTCAGGAAGCTTTAACCCTTCAAAGAGCATTACTCTTCGGGTACTCTTTTTGTCATTTGGACAGTCACGTGCAAAGTGGCCTTCTTCTCCACAGACAAAACACTTGCATTTCCTAGTCTTCAAGTGCTTGTGTTTTTCAATGCGAACGTGAGTGCTATGCGGCTTCCCTTTATACGTTTTGCTCTTCCGATACCCATACTTTGGCTTATCCTGATAATAACCAGGAATGGGTATTTCTTTACAAAAGTCCAGAGATTTCAGACTTCTCTGGAATGCTGCTGCCTTGCATTGCTCCTTCAAATAGTTGTAGGCGAAGAAGATTCTGGGGGCGACTCCAATATCATTTCCAGGGTACTTTTTCTGGAATTGTTCATGAATTATCTTTCCAAGGTCACCTGGAAGCTTGAACCACAACTTCTCAGATAGTTCATTATTAATGAACATCCTCCCAGATTTAGCAGCAAGTCTCAGATAATCCCTTAAGAATGGGACTACATTTTTGATGTCAGGGCAAGTTAATCTTTCGATGTCACGGTATGCCTGTTCCTGTTCCGCAGTAGATCCTGAAACAGGGTCCTCAAGAGTGAACACTCTCCTGACTTGTGATAGTATATTTTGCGTTCCGTCGGGTCCTTCAGAGTTTCGAATCAAGGTATCATATTCTCCTTGATAAGCCATTCGCTATGTTACCCAAACGGTCTTCTCCTTTTCACCAAGCAAGTTTTCTATATACACGCATTTTTCCTTAGCGGAGTCAAATTGCAGATGACTAAGGAAATTTTTAGTGTTAGATTCCCATCGCGTAAATGCATCTCCAACTAATGAGTAATCCTGTGGAAGGACGAACATAGATCCAGTGGTTGCATGTGCAGTAGGGAAATTCCACCATTCAGAGGGATCTTCCCTCTTAAACTTTGTTTTCCTCCTTGGATATCCATCAAAAACCGGAGTATCCATGGATGTTGAAGGTCTATCAGGGGCAGGTGGGTAGCCTGGTGGTGTCATAGCAGTATCCTCGGGCGGTCTGTAGTGTGAGATAGCAGTTGATCCAGAAGTTGCTCCAGAGGCGATTACATGCTTCTGAAGTCGTGCAAGAGCGGGGTAGTCTTCTATAGCAGCCGCTATAATTTCAACTTGCTTTTCTTTTTGTTTTTGTCGTGCCCATTGCATATATACTTCCTCGTCTTCAGAATTTTGCGAAGAAGTTTCACCACTTATCCCATCACCTTCCTCAACAGCAAACGGGTTTAGCTGTTGTAACTGCTGCGCGTTCATAATCATAGTGAGCTCGAACGGGTCAAGCTCAGAGTCTTCATTTTCATCAGCAACAGTTTCTTGTGGTGGTTCAGATGGCGGATCATCAGGCTCAGTACCATCTGGATGGTCATCAAATTCATCACCCCAACCAGTAACAAGTACTGTCTCGATCGGGATGTTAGCAGAGGGTGGCGCACTATATTGCACCATATAGTCGTAGCGACCAGAAGGCTCTCCGAGAGTATCCCATACTCCTTCGGGTTCCTCGTAGTTTTCCAGGTTGTTGGTGTTGACAGCATTTCCATAAATTTCTTCATCTGGGTCAACTCCTTCAGGCAATTCCATCCAAATTGCAGCAACAACCTCCCTTTGTATGGCTTCTTCGTCAGAATCAGCCTGTACTTCTTCATCATCCTGGTTATATGATGGCTCACCAGGGTCTTCAGCTGCTTTATAATCTCCAAAGGCTAACACAACGGCTCCTCCTAGAAGATTCCTTGTAGATACGGACTGAGGCTGTAAGGGTATAGGATCCCTTATTTGAGGTGGCCTCATTATCCAGTTTCCTTGTCGAGCAGCTTCACGTCCTTGAACTGGTAGTGCTCTAACTCCATGGCTTGTGAGGTAATCAGTTACTCCAGAAATAGAGTATTCAAATCCAACATTGGAAGTATTAGAGAGTCTTCCAACCATACCACGAGTAATGAGCAGATTGGCTTCACTATTTCGCCAATTACTATATCCCCGAGTTTGGATAGAGATTATCACATTCCTGCAGAAATCTCTAATAGACATCATGGTGTCAGGGATCGCATAGACCAGTTGTCGACCAATTGTCAAGTCTATCTCCATAGTTGAGAAGATAGCCTGATCACCTTCCCAGCGATTATCTCTGAAAATCACCAGAGCAGTCGTTCCTTGTTCACGCCGGTGAAGTATTTGTATGCGGACCTGTAGGATTCCTGTAAATAAGACTCTCTAATACTTCCAATGTTGGATTTGAATACTCTATTTCTGGAGTAACTGATTACCTCACAAGCCATGGAGTTAGAGCACTACCAGTTCAAGGACGTGAAGCTGCTCGACAAGGAAATTGGATAATGAGGCCACCACAAATAAGGGATCCTATACCCTTACAGCCTCAGTCCGTATCTACAAGGAATCTTCTAGGAGGAGCCGTTGTGTTAGCCTTTGGAGATTATAAAGCAGCTGAAGACCCTGGTGAGCCATCATATAACCAGGATGATGAAGAAGTACAGGCTGATTCTGACGAAGAAGCCATACAAAGGGAGGTTGTTGCTGCAATTTGGATGGAATTGCCTGAAGGAGTTGACCCAGATGAAGAAATTTATGGAAATGCTGTCAACACCAACAACCTGGAAAACTACGAGGAACCCGAAGGAGTATGGGATACTCTCGGAGAGCCCTCTGGTCGCTACGACTATATGGTGCAATATAGTGCGCCACCCTCTGCTAACATCCCGATCAAGACAGTACTTGTTACTGGCTGGGGTGATGAATTTGATGACCATCCAGATGGTACTGAGCCTGATGATCCGCCATCTGAACCACCACAAGAAACTGTTGCTGATGATGAAGACTCTGAGCTTGACCCGTTCGAGCTCACTATGATTATGAACGCGCAGCAGTTACAACAGCTAAACCCGTTTGCTGTTGAGGAAGGTGATGGGATAAGTGGTGAAACTTCTTCGCAAAATTCTGAAGACGAGGAAGTATATATGCAATGGGCACGACAAAAACGAAAAGAAAAGCAAGTTGAAATTATAGCGGCTGCTATAGAAGACTACCCCGCTCTTGCACGACTTCAGAAGCATGTAATCGCCTCTGGAGCAACTTCTGGATCAACTGCTATCTCCCACTACAGACCGCCCGAGGATACTGCTATGACACCACCAGGCTACCCGCCTGCCCCTGATAGACCTTCAACATCCATGGATACTCCGGTTTTTGATGGATATCCAAGGAGGAAAACAAAATTCAAGAGGGAAGATCCCTCTGAATGGTGGAATTTCCCTACTGCACATGCAACCACTGGATCAATGTTCGTCCTTCCACAGGATTACTCATTAGTTGGAGATGCATTTACGCGATGGGAATCTAACACCAAAAATTTCCTTAGTCATCTGCAATTTGACTCCGCTAAGGAAAAATGCGAGTATATAGAAAACTTGCTTGGTGAAAAGGAGAAGACCGTTTGGGTAACATGGCGAATGGCTTATCAAGGAGAATATGATACCTTGATTCGAAACTCTGAAGGACCCGACGGAACGCAGAACATACTATCACAAGTCAGGAGAGTATTTACTCTTGAGGACCCTGTTTCAGGATCTACTGCGGAACAGGAACAGGCATACCGTGACATTGAAAGACTAACTTTCCCTGACATCAAAAATGTAGTCCCATTCTTAAGGGATTATCTGAGACTTGCTGCTAAGTCTGGGAGGATGTTCATTAATAATGAACTATCTGAAAAATTGTGGTTCAAGCTTCCAGGTGACCTTGGAAAGATAATTCGTGAACAATTCCAGAAGAAGTACCCTGGAAATGATATTGGAGTCGCCCCCAGAGTTTTCTTCGCCTACAACTACTTGAAGGAGCAATGCAAGGCAGCAGCATTCCAGAGAAGTCTGAAATCTCTGGACTTTTGTAAAGAAATACCCATTCCTGGTTATTATCAGGATAAGCCAAAGTATGGGTATCGGAAGAGCAAAACGTATAAAGGGAAGCCGCATAGCACTCACGTTCGCATTGAAAAACACAAGCACTTGAAGACTAGGAAATGCAAGTGTTTTGTCTGTGGAGAAGAAGGCCACTTTGCACGTGAATGCCCAAATGACAAAAAGAGTACCCGAAGAGTAATGCTCTTTGAAGGGTTAAAGCTTCCTGAAGATTACGAGGTCGTTTCGGTTGATGAAGGAGATCCGGAGAGTGATGACATTTTCAGTTTATCTGAGAATGAAGACCCTCAAGACCTTGATCATGAATTAGAACAAGTATTCATGATTCGGGAATATGACAACACTCACTGGATGGGAAAATCTGGAGGATACCAACCGATGGTAAAGGTCACTGCTCATCAGTACCACTGCAAACATGAGTGGGAAATTAATAAGGATATCGGTGATCATGACAACCATAAGTGCACCTTCTGCAAGATAAAGGCGTTGAAAAGAGCACGAGCCTATTGCCCAAAATGCCAGCTAATTTCTTGCAATGTTTGCTCAAATAATTACATTGGCTTCTGGGTACCCGTTGCAGAAGAACGACCAAAAGAACCTCCAACTCCAAATATGAAGAAGAAGTTGCTACAACAACAGGCAGACTACATCATCTGGGCTGATAAGGAAATAGCCAGATTAAAGAAGCAACTTGAGGAATCGGAAAAGAGGTATCAGGACCTCTTGGAGGAACATCTAGCTCGTGATGTTGAAAAGCTGGATGTAAAAGCTGATGAAGTAATTACACAACGAGAAGGGAAACAAGCATGGCAACCTGAGGAAAAACAACGAAAACAAAATTTTCGTGAGGGAATAGTGATTGAAGAACCCTCTGAAGATTTTATCATGGCCATCGCTGGAGACCCTAATTACATCAACCTTGGAGATGGGTTACCAAGAAGAAAGAATAACCTCTTTAATCTCGAGGTTATACTAATGATTGATGGAGAAAAGGAAGTAACCCTAAAGGCAATACTAGATACTGGTGCAACCTGTTGCTGTGTTGATGAACGAACTGTGCCCAGTAACCTCCTGGAACCAAACACATTTGCCAGTGAATTCTACAGTGCTAACTCTAGGATTCCTGTAAATAAGAAGCTGAAGAATGGGAGGATAAAAATAGGGAATAACATCTTCAGGATTCCCTATACTATTGCCTTTCCAATTGCAGTAGCTGATATTCAAGTTATTATTGGCTGCAATTTTATCCGAGGAATGCAAGGTGGAGTTCGGATAGAAGGTGATACATTAACCTTCTATAAATATCTGACGAGCGTCCACACCAATCTGATTGCTCCCCTGGTTGAAGACGATGAAGAGGATCAAGTCCTTCTACAACACCAGGAACTTATTAATGCTGTGGAACTTTCTGAGCCTTATCCAGATTTTAAAAGGAAATTTGGAGGCATCATTGAGCAGCTTAAGGAGCAAGGAGTCATTGGGGAAAACCCGATGAAACTGTGGGAGAAAAACAAGGTTCTGTGCTACCTTGATATAAAGAATCCTGATCTCACCATTGAGGACAAGCCTCTGACCGGAATTCCAGAGAAACAGGTGGAGAGCTATAGAAAGCACATCAAAAGTCTCCTTGAAATTGGCGTCATCCGTCCTAGCACAAGTAGGCATCGCACTAATGCCTTCCTGGTTAACTCAGGTACTACGGTTGACCCTATTACTGGAGAAGAAAAGAAGGGGAAAGAAAGGCTGGTATTCAACTACAAACGCCTTAATGATCTTACCCACAAAGATCAATACAGCCTTCCGGGTATTCAAAACATCATTGCTCGCGTTGGAAGATCAAAAGTCTACTCTAAGTTCGACTTAAAGAGTGGATTTCACCAAGTAGCAATGCATCCGGAGTCTATCCCCTGGACAGCTTTTTGGGTCCCTGATGGATTGTATGAGTGGCTTGTAATGCCATTCGGACTCAAAAACGCACCCTCAGTTTTCCAAAGGAAGATGGATCAGTGCTTTAAGGGTACTGAGGACTTTATCGCCGTCTACATTGATGACATTCTTATCTTCTCGGAAACACTGGAGGATCATGAGAGGCATTTAAAGAAAATGCTTCAAATTGCAAAGGAACATGGTCTAGTTCTGAGCCCAAGTAAAATGAAGATTGCTCAGAAGAAGGTTGACTTCTTAGGAACAACCATAGACCAAGGAAAGATTAGCCTGCAACCGCACATCATCAAGAGTATCGCAGATTTTGATGAAGATACTCTTCAAACCAAGAAAGGTTTAAGGGCATGGCTTGGCTTGCTTAATTATGCAAGACCATACATGAAGGGGATTGGTACAAAGCTTAGTCCTCTCTACGCTAAGGTCAGCCCAACTGGAGAAATGCGGTTCAACAAACAGGATTTCTTGCTGGTTCGAGATATTAAGAAGGAGATTCAGGCCCTTCCTGATTTAGAAATTCCCCCCAAGGATTGCTACATAATCCTTGAAACTGATGGATGCATGACGGGATGGGGAGGCGTATGTAAATGGAAACTCTCGGAATTCGATTCAAAGAAGACTGAGAAAATTTGCGCCTATGCCAGCAGGAAATTCAAACCTATAAAATCTACTATTGATGCTGAAATTTATGCGGTGATGAACAGTCTGCATAAGTTCAAGTTGTATTACTTGGACAAGCCCAAGATCACCATCAGAACAGATTGTCATGCGATAATCTCGTTCTTCAATAAGTCAGCTCAAAATAAACCGTCTAGGATTCGCTGGATTGGTTTAGTAGATTTCATTACAGGAATTGGTTGCGAGGTCAAATTTGAGCATGTTGCTGGGGATGACAATAGAATTGCTGATTCTTTATCAAGAATTATTAATTTAATTTTTGTAGGTGCTATTGTCAAGCCTGAGACAGTTCTCTTGCAGGAAGCCATAGAAGAAGGTCTCTCATCACCATGCAAGGAGGAACTAGCCGACCTGCTCTCTCGCTTTCTGAGTTACACCGTCAACAACTTGAAGACCACCGGAACTTGCTGCACAGTGGTTCACTTACCTACGCCAAAGAAACGGAGCTTAGGAAAGCCGCCGCCAACATTGAAGCCGAGGCACTGGAAAAACTTAAGCAGGCCCATTTGGAGTGTCAAACCATATGGACCCAAAAGGCAGAATGGAACCACCATTTCTGCACCAAGGACAACTATCACTCGGACGTCCAGCCCACACTCATCAGTCAGACTGAAGCCCAAGCCCGCTATGGAATGCACCTCTCGGAGCTCCAAGCCTTTCTGGAAGCTTGCCCCGAGAATTCGAATCTCGAGCATACGTGGACTCAACTTGCACAACGCTTGGCTGAGATCGAGGCACTGTACAAAAGCCTGATCTACCCACCGAAAAAGGACTGATTGTCAGCGGAGCGTACTGGACCCATCAATAAGGCCATGTGATGCTTGTCGGCCACCTTGTCCTTTTATTCACTTTGGTTTGTCGTTTTGTGTTGTCGTGTTATGCCGACTGTCCTTCGGCTTTGTAATGTGTGTACCCCGTGAACCCCGTGAGTCTGTAAAGGGATCAATAATGCGTGCCGATGGGGCCCAATGAGCACCCGATGCATTATTCGAATTCCTCCACTACCCCCAGTTTAGGTCTATATAAGGAGCTCATTCTGAGCTATGGAAACACATTCAAGCGAGTGTTACTTCTTCCTAACATTCGAGCCACTTGAAAATCTCCCTTAGGTCTCTCGAGTCTTTGCCCACCGATCCTGTTGTAAGTTCTCTTCATGCAATAAAAGTACTATTCAGTTACTTTTCTGTGTTTTTGTTTATGCCTTGTTAACATCAAAGTTCGTAAAATTCCGCGCCTGGTATCAGATTAGTAAGAATTGCCTGGTATAAATAGACAAAATAAATTACTAATTATTTTATCATGGCCATCGCTGGATTATAACAATAATCATAACATAATTAGTTAAAATTATAACAAAATTAGTATTATAACAATAATTATAACATAATTAGTAGAAACTAAGAATTGCCTGAAGGAGTTGACCCAGATGAAGAAATTTATGGAAATGCTGTCAACACCAACAACCTGGAAAACTACGAGGAACCCGAAGGAGTATGGGATACTCTCGGAGAGCCCTCTGGTCGCTACGACTATATGGTGCAATATAGTGCGCCACCCTCTGCTAATATCCCGATCGAAACAGTACTTGTTACTGGTTGGGGTGATGAATTTGATGACCATCCAGATGGTACTGAGCCTGATGATCCGCCATCTGAACCACCACAAGAAACTGTTGCTGATGATGAAGACTCTGAGCTTGACCCGTTCGAGCTCACTATGATTATGAACGCGCAGCAGTTACAACAGCTAAACCCGTTTGCTGTTGAGGAAGGTGATGGGATAAGTGGTGAAACTTCTTCGCAAAATTCTGAAGACGAGGAAGTATATATGCAATGGGCACGACAAAAACGAAAAGAAAAGCAAGTTGAAATTATAGCGGCTGCTATAGAAGACTACCCCGCTCTTGCACGACTTCAGAAGCATGTAATCGCCTCTGGAGCAACTTCTGGATCAACTGCTATCTCCCACTACAGACCGCCCGAGGATACTGCTATGACACCACCAGGCTACCCGCCTGCCCCTGACAGACCTTCTACATCCATGGATACTCCGATTTTTGATGGATATCCAAGGAGGAAAACAAAATTCAAGAGGGAAGATCCCTCTGAATGGTGGAATTTCCCTACTGCACATGCAACCACTGGATCTATGTTCGTCCTTCCACAGGATTACTCATTAGTTGGAGATGCATTTACGCGATGGGAATCTAATACCAAAAATTTCCTTAGTCATCTGCAATTCGACTCCGCTAAGGAAAAATGTGAGTATATAGAAAACTTGCTTGGTGAAAAGGAGAAGACCGTTTGGGTAACATGGCGAATGGCTTATCAAGGAGAATATGATACCTTGATTCGAAACTCTGAAGGACCCGACGGAACGCAGAACATACTATCACAAGTCAGGAGAGTATTTACTCTTGAGGACCCTGTTTCAGGATCTACTGCGGAACAGGAACAGGCATACCATGACATTGAAAGACTAACTTGCCCTGACATCAAAAATGTAGTCCCATTCTTAAGGGATTATCTGAGACTTGCTGCTAAATCTGGGAGGATGTTCATTAATAATGAACTATCTGAAAAATTGTGGTTCAAACTTCCAGGTGACCTTGGAAAGATAATTCGTGAACAATTCCAGAAGAAGTACCCTGGAAATGATATTGGAGTCGCCCCCAGAGTTTTCTTCGCCTACAACTACTTGAAGGAGCAATGCAAGGCAGCAGCATTCCAGAGAAGTCTGAAATCTCTGGACTTTTGTAAAGAAATACCCATTCCTGGTTATTATCAGGATAAGCCAAAGTATGGGTATCGGAAGAGCAAAACGTATAAAGGGAAGCCGCATAGCACTCACGTTCGCATTGAAAAACACAAGCACTTGAAGACTAGGAAATGCAAGTGTTTTGTCTGTGGAGAAGAAGGCCACTTTGCACGTGAATGCCCAAATGACAAAAAGAGTACCCGAAGAGTAATGCTCTTTGAAGGGTTAAAGCTTCCTGAAGATTACGAGGTCGTTTCGGTTGATGAAGGAGATCCGGAGAGTGATGACATTTTCAGTTTATCTGAGAATGAAGACCCTCAAGACCTTGATCATGAATTAGAACAAGTATTCATGATTCGGGAATATGACAACACTCACTGGATGGGAAAATCTGGAGGATACCAACCGATGGTAAAGGTCACTGCTCATCAGTACCACTGCAAACATGAGTGGGAAATTAATAAGGATATCGGTGATCATGACAACCATAAGTGCACCTTCTGCAAGATAAAGGCGTTGAAAAGAGCACGAGCCTATTGCCCAAAATGCCAGCTAATTTCTTGCAATGTTTGCTCAAATAATTACATTGGCTTCTGGGTACCCGTTGCAGAAGAACGACCAAAAGAACCTCCAACTCCAAATATGAAGAAGAAGTTGCTACAACAACAGGCAGACTACATCATCTGGGCTGATAAGGAAATAGCCAGATTAAAGAAGCAACTTGAGGAATCGGAAAAGAGGTATCAGGACCTCTTGGAGGAACATCTAGCTCGTGATGTTGAAAAGCTGGATGTAAAAGCTGATGAAGTAAGATTGAAAATAATATTTATTTATATAATATGTATCTAATTAAATATATAAATTCTTTTTTGGATAATAGGTAGTTGATATAATTTAAGTGGATATTATAATATTAAGAGATGGATATTGAATATTGTGTTTTGAACATATATACTTATGAAAATATAGGTGTAAGTATTAATATTAAATAGTGTGATATTTACAATTTTGAATATTTAGTCTTTAGATATTTGTATGTTTGCTACTTGTTATTAGGTGATGAATTTTCTCTATGAAAATTCAAATAATGTATCTAATATAATTATAAAGATGATTAGTTGATCATCATTATTTTAATTTTTTGCTGCTTATAATTATAAAATTAATTTACATTATATATATATATATATATATGTATATTGGACGATGGAAGAATATTAATGAGATCAAGAAGATATAGTACATTCAATTTCGATGAAATGAAGAGATGAATAAAATTAATATGATATAAACATTTTTTTTATTTTTGACACATTTGAGATCAAGCAAAAAAAAAAGATAAACATGTATGTATATAATATATAATTAATTAAAGTTCAAAATCTTTTTAATTTCCATAAATATATTACGATTGTGATTGAAATAAAATACAAAATAAGTAAAAACATTTCATACAATAAAAGAGCTAATAATATATAAATTAATTTAAAATAAAAAAATTTAACCATTATAAAGATAAAAAAAATTCATTAAATTTTAGATTCAAACTTTAATCAAATCAAATTAAATTAAAATAAAAATTAAATCAAATTAATTTTAATTGAAACCATCAAGTTTTATTAATGTTAAAACTGATTGGTTCGATTCGATGTGATTTTTATCAAAATAAAATCAAACCCTACATATGAACACCTCATACTTGTAATCGCAAGGGGTGAAGAAATAGCATTCAGAGTCGTCGAACTCGGTCGCCGAAATCGCGGAAGCAGCCAGAGCTGGAGAAGAAAGCAAAATCGAACGCCACAGAGTAAGATTATGAAGTATTAAAAAAAAAATAAAACGAAAAGTTAAAGTAGGATACCTAATAAATCGAATCTCAGGGATGGTGGTGTTAATGGATGGATCATCAGACTTCAATCTGTGGTGAAGGTAGTGAGCGATGAGCTCTTGTTCGGTCGGACGGAATCTGTATCCCACCGGCATAAGTTTCCGCTCGGGAGCTGGATCCGCCATGGTTGCGTTGGAAAGGGCAAGGGGAGAATTTGAGGGAGACGATGATGCTTGAGGTGATTGAACAAGAGAGAGGGGCCGCACTTGTGAAAGAGCAGAGACAGGGCAAGGACTGACTCGATCCCTTGAAGCTTTACATTCTGGCACAACCACCTCTCCTTTTATAAGGAGCCATAAATAATTATTGAAAATTAAGATAAATTAAAAGATGATGTGGGAGGTCTTGTGGTGTTCGAACACGTATGGAGTTGCGACGCGCCATCTAAAGCGCGTAAGGGGGGGGGGGAGGGAATTTTTTTCTTTCAAGCTTTGTCCTTGTGTCCCTTTGTATTAGAAAAAACAAAATAAAAACAAAAACAAAACGGAAAAGGTGAAGGGGAAGGAGGATGGAAGAAGGAGGAGGGATCTTTCAGGAATTTTGCTCAGGATAGTGCAAAATTAAAGCTAAGCCTATAATTTATATCATGTGGGTCGGAAACTTGCTCCCAAAGTTTTATTGTTAAGACTTTAGCGGAAAAAGATGTCACTAAAAATTCTGGAATTCCTTTGTTTCATTTATAAGTTACTTTCTTTATTTAAAAATATAATATATTTTTTAAAAGATTAAATGTTAAAAAATATGAGATAATTTTAATCTTTTGAGATGTAATCATTATTTTTTTTCTAAAAGTGAAAATGAATAACTTTATATTTATTATAGGGTATTTAATATAGATAAATATAGAAAAATAGTGTTAGTTTAAAAGTAGGTAATCACTTTATTAAGGGTGAGATGCGATTAAAAATATCTTATATTTTTTAATAATAAAAGTATATTTTAAAAAATTTATTTAATTTTATTTTTAAGTTATGGTGTGACTTTTTAAATAATATTTAAAAAAATTAAAAATTACCTTTACGAGAAAAAAAAATTAACATGACATTATTTTTTAGATTTGTTATGTACAGACATATTTAAAATTTTATAATTTACACACACTTTTATTTCTCATATTTTGTTATATTGATATTGATAAAGTTGTTAGAAATAAATTATAAAAAAGACTAGTGAATTTTCTAATCAGAGAAATAAATAATAAATAAAAATATAACTTACTTGCCAAGTTTAAAAATTTGTAATGTTTTTCAAATCCTTGATATCAGACCAAAGTAATTGGTGGATGATAGATGTCACATATGAAAACAATCTATGTGGCAGGTGAAAAGGTTAATTTTGTTGAGAAAATTAATTTAATTTTATTTATAAAACATTTTATTATTTTTAATCTTAATCTTAATCTTTATGTTTTTATTAAATATTAATAAAATTATTAAAAAATAAAAATACATTGATATTTCCTTTATTATATCTTAATTACAGATACATCTTTTTTTATTTTAAACACTTGTACAAACTTATCATAAAATAATAAAATATTTCATAAATAAAATTAATTTTATTTTATTTATGAAACATTTTATTATTTTTAATCTTTATCTTTATCTTTATGTTTTTATTAAATATTAATAAAATTGTTAAAAATAAGAGTAAAATATATTGACATTCCCTCTATTATATCTTAATTATAGGTATATCTTTTTTTCATTTTAAAAACCTATACAAACTTTTCATAAAATCAATAATTACAAAACACAAACTTATCTTCCACAGAGGTCCCTGTAATTTTAGCAAATTAAAAAAGAGGTTATAATATCTTACTCTGAAAATAATTATTTTTGTTTTTAGTAAAGGGCAGATATAAAAACTTATTAAATTTTAAGATAAATTTAATAAAATTTTTAAAAAATTAGCTTTGATAAATGTGATAGAAGTAACACATGAATAAGATCAGAAAGAATATTTTATTAATAAATATGACTCCTTTTTCTATCTTAAAAGAGATGATAGATTGTCCGAATAAAATTGCTGATCAAACATATTTTTTATTAATTATATAAATAAGTTAAAAGTTTAAATCTACATAGGAGTTATAAATGACATGTCTTCACCTTCATTTTAGAGGATAAATTAATAAAAAATATTTTTTTTATAAAATATAGCTTGCATGTAAATAAAATTTTAATTGTTCAGCCATAGAATTATAAAAATATTACTTATCGTGTAGAGAATATTTGTTGCAAACCTCCATTATGCTTTTGTCATTCCGAATATTACTTATGGTGTTTTGGTTATGGAGATACTGTAATTCCAAATATTATGAAATGAATGAAACGGCGAAACTTGATGCCCAAGTTTCAAAGTTTCCCTGGCTTTTAGCTTTCGAAGTATTGGCCCCACTATCTGTTTCTTATTCTCTTCTTTTTTCATGGTTTGTTATGTTCCCCGCTAGGATTTGTTCTCTCATTTCTATGTATGATTAATTATCAATTTCGAGTACAAGTATCTCTTTACCGTTACTTATTCCCATTTTCCATATACTGTCGACCTTGATGCTTATTTCTGATTCAAAAATAATTTACAGGCCTTATTTAATATACCATATAGTTTAAAATGATTTTTTAATAATATGTTTATTTGAGAGGATCAATTTACTTAAGCACTCCCGTGTTTTTATAGGGAAAAAATTAAATGAAAAAACTTGCTGCTGGCCCTGCAATTTCTATACTTTTGCCGCTTCTCAGATTATTTTTTGTCAAATCTTTCAATAAAAATAAGATAAAAGATTCTTTTAAATAACTCAACGCCATAATATCTATTTTTTCAGCACCAGGAGAAATACTTCATTTTGAAAACACAAAGTGAGATTTTCATATCTAACTTAATTATTAATATTATTTAACATTATCACATATTTATTTTTATTTGAGTGTGTGTGTGTGTGTGTGTTATTTGACATTTTCATATCTAACAATATTCCGTATACACCATAATTTTTTTTCTTCTTAGTAGCTTATACTAATGAACATGTTAATCAACCAAATATAAACCTAGATATACGAAATTGTATTATGTAAACTTAATATAATCAGAAGTAAGTTGCGACTTACAACAGACCAACCCCACTATGTAAAACAAAACCCTTGTTCAACGGGCTAAATCATTAGATAACACTTCAAGGAAATACACTTCAATTCTTTATCCTTTAGTGTAACATGAATAGTTGTCCTTTCTTCACATGTCAATGCATGTCTGATGCTGTTATCGTTTCCAATTACTCTTGCTCATCCATTCTTGGAGATGACAGCAAGAATGAATTGCAATCAAATTCTCCTTCCGACTCCCAGGGCATCTCAGCCGTCGAAGGTGATTGAATCATTGAATCCATGTTTGAGAAATTTTGTACCTAAATCATATATATATATATATATATCAGTCGAATATTAGTTCTCATTCTATTCCACATCTTCCTACAGCATGATATATGAACATTATACTTAACAATACCTGATCAAGAATTTGTCTGCGCACTTCTGGAATCATATGTGCAGTTGCTTGATTTTCATACTCAACAACCATATGGTTACTTGGCTCCCTTCTATCATAAATTTGTTCACCCATCTTTCCTTTTGTTTCATTCTTGGGTTTCTTCATTAACCTACATAGAACATGCGTTCTCTGCAACATGGAAGAATAATCAAGAATTATTCATTTGTCAGAATTAGAGCGTAGACCTCTGATAGGAATGATGAAGCAATATAAACATGAAGTCTTCCCCGCATGAAAAACTAGTGATAGACATTAGTCACCAAAACGATGTGATGCGTCAAAATCGAAAAAGTGACTCAGCCAATACATAACTTCATGGACTGTAAAGCCAGAACTAGCTAGAAAGAACTCCTAATCATAGTTGTAATAAGACAGTTTTAAACCAGAAAATTCACGTTTTAATAGCTTACTTTGGCTTTATAAGAACAAATCTATAAACACATAAATGATAAAGTTTCCACTTGCTAGCAAGGAAACAAAGAATAGAAGCATACCTGGTCTGAAGGAAAGAGAGCATCATGATATTCATGAATAACCCAATTAGTATTAATGCCTGTAACACGACCTTCGTGGAAAACCAGAGTCTTCTTGGTCCCAATGACATTGTGAGTGTCTCGTTCTGTAATTTTCCTTTCCTTACTGGTGGCTTTCCAGTAGCCCCGCGACGTTGCCCTATTAGATCGAGTACTACTAGGGTACTTGTAATCGAGACGACTGAAGAAAAACCATTGTGGGTCGTCCGACTTGATCAGCGAAAACTCTGAACCAGCAGAAGTTGGAGGAGCAGCCGAAATTTAAACAGGCAAAATCAAACGGCACGACATAAGATGATTGGAGCATGAAAAATTTAAAAGAGAAACTGCAGATATCGGCGTGTAGTAGAAGAAGAAGAGATCTGGGGCTTGGATTCTGATACCTGGTAATTCCCAGGGTTCGTGCTTGCAAATATCAATCTCGGGGATGGTGTCGTGAATAGAAGGATCATCGTTCATGAATTTGTGGTGGAGAAAATGACGGATGAGCTCTTCATCGGTGGGAAGGAATCTGAACCCCTTAGGCATATCTTGCAGCAGAGGAGCTGGGTCCGCCATGGTTGGCTCTCAACTATGATTAATCAGATAAGCTTGATGGAGAAGAAGCTTTCAGAGAGAGAGGAAGAGAGAGCACTGCTTGCAGCGTTGTCGTGTGTTTCGATGCAACAATATATGGAAGGTAACACTCTTTACTTGATGAGCATAACTCACAGCCCTCTTTAAAGAAGGCAATAAATAAGTTGTAGAATTAAATTAAAATGGTGAGCAATTTTGAAAAAGGTACCACCCAATTTCACGTAGCATAGTTTTGTCAAAGATATAAAGTTTAAAATTAAACAAATAGTAGATGAAATAATAAATTAATGAACAATTTGTGGCGTAATGAATAATGTTGGAAGCTGCCAGGTTGGTGTAACGGTGTAACTTAACACTTCTTCTTCTTCTTCTTTTGACTAAAATAATTACATTCAAGCCTTAATAATGATTATAATTAGTTGGGTTCACAAAATAAGAACTTTTATCATCCACCACTTCTTGTTGAAAAGGTGTGGAGTAATCAAAAGTATAAAAATTATTGAGTATCAAGTATCAACACTTCTTTTCTACCTGAAATATAAGATTTAGTTGAGAAATTTTACTTTAGTAGAATTCTTAGACATCAAGCTTTTTTTATCTCTCTTATTTAATATTTTTTTCACACCACTTTCATTAATTTTCAATTTTTTTTCTTTATTTTTGACATTTAATACCTTTGTTAAGAAAGTATCATTTTCTTTGTCTAAATTTATAACACATATTTAAATAAAGTTATGCATATCAATAAAATTCATTAAATATACTTAATAATTTTATATTTTTAAAATAAAATTTTAAAATTTTAAAAATATCTTCATTTAATATTCTATTTATGAAAGAATGTTAAAAAGAGATAATAATGAAAAGGGTAATATTAGAAAAGCATTGTCAATAAAATTTTATTTTTATTTAGGTGCCTTATTTTGGCACAATGAATCTTTTCCAAAAATTCTCAAAGTGAGATGAAATAGTACAATAAAAATGACTGCACATATTTATATAATATTAATAAATATTTTCTTTGTTCAAAATTATAAGACACTTTAACTGATTTATGCTTCATTACTTTCAATAACTTAGTTAGTAACATTTAAAATTATTCATTTTTTATATTTTTCATTATTTATTATTTGCACTTATTTAATGGAATATTTTAATTCAAAAATCTTATGGATTACACTATTTAATTATGATTTTTTTAAAAAAATATTAATTGCATGTGGAAAGACCAAAGTAATTTATATTTTTTAACATGATATTTTAGAGAAAAGTGTTTTACAATATTAAACAAGGAAATTTTGTTATCGAAAAAAAATATTAAACAAGGAATAATAAAGTTAACTAATTTACTTAATTATAGTTAATTAAATATTAAATATTATACAAGAAAGAGTAATACCAGTGGTGTGGGGATATATAACGTCATGCATGGATGAAGTGGGAGGACTTGTAATGACGCGACACGTAATGAAGAGAGGGGTCCCACCACTCACAGCTTGTCCGTACAAAAGGCTCCGCGTTTTCTGATTTGGAGACTGGACGCATCCTCCTTGGTTCCGCCTCGCCACTTTTTCTCTTTTCTTTTTTTCTAATTCCATTCCATGACCACTCTCGATCACCTTTCTTTCTTTCTTTCTTTCTTTCTCTGCACTGTAATTTGAAATTAAAGCTAAGACCAGTCTTATTCTTTTATGAACCTTAAGCATCCGTGATCACTGATCTGTACAAAACTTACATATTATAACCAATGAAGCCTTCCATGTCTTGTTCGTACATCTGTGCTTTTTCCTCCAAAGCTTTGCAAGCAGCACCATTTTTAGATAAAATGTAGCATCGATGCGTTGAACCAACTTTTCCGAGACGCGTCACGTCAATTGACCTTGCAAGGCTTTGTTTGACTACAAAAATCCATCATTTCGACGCACACTTGCACATCCATCATTCTTAAACTAGGAAAGAAGGCATCAACGGAATCTTCCACGCGCTACGCTAATTAACTTTCTCCCTACAATGACTCTGTATTCAGATGCTGGTAATGTTTCAGAACAGGGTCGAAGATTCTAGAATGAAATCTCACCCAAAAAATAAAAATAAACGAAGAAGACTTGCAGCCCAAGTTTAAAAATTTAGATAATATTGTGAATTTGTAGAAACATTTTAAGAGGTATTATTGCTAGCCAAGTCCCTTTCTATACCTAAACCCCACCGTCATAGCCCACCATGCTTTCTTTCATTAAGAAAACGAATCTTCTGAGTCAGTTTTTCAGGGCCTGGTTGGTTTCTATTTTTATTTTTTATTTTCAAAAATTGTTTTATAATACAATTTTTAAAATTATTTTTTAAAATAAAATGAAATGAAAATTCACTTGGTTATATCAATTAAAAAGTAGTTTTGTAATTAAAAAATGAATTGATAATAATGATTATAAGCAGTTAGTGGTGGTGATTAATAATATAAATTGATCAAGGTAACTATAATTTCTAATGATCAAATATAGTATATTTTAAAATAAGGAAAATAAAATGAAAACAATTTGAAGTTGTTTTTGTTTTTTATTTTAAAAATAAAAAATAATTTATTTAAAAATATAAGGTATTTTTAACTGAATCTCACCCCTCAATAAAGTAGTTATTTACTTTTAAACTAACTATATCTTTTCATATTAAACACCTTATAATAAATATAAAGTCATTATCAATAGGAACACTTTTAAAAAAAATAATGATTACATCTCAAAAAATTAAAAATATCTTATATTTTTAAATATTTAACTCTTTTAAAAAATAGAGTGAATATGTTAAAAAGAAAATAATAATAAATCAAAAAAACACTTGCCCATCAAGTCAGCCTTATGTTTGGGACGGTGACGATTGACAAGTAACAAAGATAAGAGGTGATAGATACCACATATAAATAAAATAAATGATAATGAAAGAAAATTAATTTTAATTTTATTTATGAAACATTTCAAAAAAAATTTATATTTATTTTTGTCTTCCTATTGTTATTAAATGTTAAAAAAATATTAAAAATAATCATTTTTATCTTTATTAAAAGATAAATGTGAAAACTTATTAATTTTTAAGATTTTTTTTTAATTTCAATAAAGCATGTTAAAAATGTCTGATGAATCTAATAGGGGGAGTTTTTAAATCTACAGAAGAAGATATAAATGACACATCATCACCTTCATTTTAGAGGATAAATTAATAAAAAAATCCGTTTTTTTTCCTAAAATATAGCTTGCATGTAAATAAAATTTTAATTGCTAAGCCATAAAAATATTAGTTATGGTATTTGTACAGAGAATAATTGTTGCGAACCTCCATCTATGCTTTCGTCATATACCAAATCACAGCATCAATATAAAGTTAACCTTGTATTCCATCCAATTCTCGTGAAAATCGCTATGTCTTTTTAAATTTTCTTTTTCATTTATCATAAGGCTTATTTCAAAAATCCATTTAGATTAATTTTTCCAAATAATCAGATATCTAATTTTTTTTCCTATTCTGATTATTTTTTAATTCTTAAACAACCTTGTATTATTTAAAGTGAAATGAATAAAACGGCTAAACTTGCTGCCCAAGTTTTAGAGGTTTAGCCTTTTAGCTTTCAAGGTATTGACCCCACTATTTGCTCCTTGTTGTCACGGGCTGAGAGTCTGGCGCAGCACACGACGCCCGTGCGGCGTCCTGGAGGGCCCCATAATCCTCAGGACAAGCATTACCACATACGAATCACACTGGTTTCGCCCTGTCATGGGCTCATCAGGGAGGCGGCACTAGCCCCTGACCAGTTGTGCACTCAGTTCGAAGACTGAGGCAGAACACCCCCAATGCCAATGTCGCCCCCTTTACCCATATTGTGCGAGGCTAACCAGCGGATCGTTCATTACATTAGTCTTTACACGATCACGGAGATATCATCCGTGACATTGTACTCTTCTTTTGTTCATGGTTTGTTATGTTCCCCGCAAGGATTTGTTCACTCATTTCATTTCGTTTCATTGTACTTGTATGTCAATTTTGAGTACTAGCGTCTTTTTTACGGTTACTCATTCCCCATTTTTCATATATCGTCGATGTTGATGTTTATTTCTCATTCAAAAATAATCTATTATCTATAACCTGTATCAACGAGGGATGGCCATCGTTACAGTAGATGAATTGTGCTCCTGTGAACGAAATCAATCAATCAAGTCTTTGAACAATATTAGAATATAATTAGAATATGAGAATATTGGAGATTGAAATATCATAATATTATTGTTTGGTCGTCCCTGTCTTCCGTTTTTTTTATCATTTTCCTTTTTTCCTAATAGTAACTAATATTTTAGTGTAAATGCTAAATTTAAATGATATAACATCATATCATTATTTCATTGCCCCTGTCTTTTGTTTCTAAAGAGCTAGTAATTTGGACCTAACCTGATGGGTTAGCCTGAATCTATCTGAAAAAATTAGAACCAAGCTCAAATAAAAAAATAATTTTTTAATGTTTGAGCCTATTTAGGCTTCCCAAATAAACCCGACAAAATTTGGGCCAAGCTCGAGGCTCGAATACCCACAGAAAATAAAAAAAATGCAAATTGATTAATTCAATTTCAATTGAAAAACAAAACCCACGACAGTACAGCACATAGCACACGCCCAATGAAGTCATGAATGGAGACTCACACACGAGAGAGAAAGGAAAGATCCAAATGCAAGAGTCGAGACGCCTCAGCCCTCCAACTTGCTTGTAAAACGAAAAACCCTCAGCTTTCATGTTGTCATTGTCCTCAACTCTCACGCTGTCGACTATCGCATAGCTCACATGCTGTCGCCCACAGGACCTAGTTCAGTTCTTCCATCTTCGTCTAACTTCTTCAGTTCTTCCGAGCTGCCAATGCACAACCTTAGTCAATCTTCATCAATTCTCAATCTCTCCACTCTCTTTCTCACTTCTCATTCTCCTGACAAATGCATCACTCTTCAATCCTTGTCTGAACTTCAATCCAAAGTAGCAAAGCTTTGATCTTTGAAGCTCTATTCTCAAGTTTGTGGTCTTTGCCGTCAATCGTATTCGCCTCCAGACTCTCATTCTTCTCTCCAAGTTCAATTTTGTATCTCTAAACTTGAAGAAATAACAATTGTAGCTGTGTATGAGATTCTTGTCTCCTTTTTATACCAATTCTGTGACTTTCATTTCGTTGCTTTGGTGTAAAAGAAATAACAAATATGGTTGTTATGAGAGTTATCTATAGATATTAGATAATAGGAATTAACGTGGAAATTGATGAAAAATCTCTGAGAAAAAGATCACAACACTGCAACTCATTTGTGTTAAATATATAGTTGACATTATTTATTATTAGATCACCAAACTCCAAGAACTTTGATATAATTTAATTAAACAATGAAATTCTGTGGAAACATATGGCTTATGCTTGAAAAGGCAGCAAGTGAGCACGCAAAACTTTCCAGTCTAATGGAGAAGTTAACGTCACAGGAGCCTACCATATTCTAAATTTTGAAATCCTGTCACTCTCATATATAGTTTCAGTATAGAACAATGTAGCTCCTAAACATCATTTTGTGTTTATAAATAGTTTCATATCTGGTGTCTTCCATTTTCTGCCTTTCTGAATTTAATTGTTTTGTTTATGCCTTTCTAAAAATTCAAGATCATACTCCATTGTTTGATTTTTCTGCCTTTCTAATGGTCCATTGTTGTCTGATTTTATTTTATTGTCTAGTGGCTAATTGATCTTATTTAATTGCTTTGTGTGTCTCAATTATATGCAATAAAAAATGTCTTCTAATCAAAAGAAATATATTAAAATTGGGTGTTCTATTGATAGTGAAAATGTGGGTGCTAATAGTAGTAAAGTGGATGATAATTTGCATGTTAGTAAGGTAGGTAGTACTACGTCTGCATCTACATCTGAAAAGAATATGGAAAAATCTATTTGTCTTAGAAAAAGAACAACTTCTGAACAACAAGGGAAGCTTTCTATAGATAAAAGAGTCAAAACTTGTACATCTAATGTGTGGAAGTATTTTCCAAAAGTTATAGTTGATGGTAAAATAAAGGCTATATGTAATGGGTGCAATAAAGATTTAGCTGGATTTAAAGCTAATGGCACATCTCATTTAGCATGGCATGCTAAGAATTGTCCACAACTAGCTAAGTATCATGATGTTTGGTTAATGTTGATGGATAAAGATGGAAAATTAAGATCTAGGAAACTTGATAAAAAGGAGGCATAGAATTCTTTGTCTATGATGAAAATTCAAAATGATTTGCCTTATTCCATTATTGAATATAAATAGTTTAGGCACTATTCTATAGTCTTGAATCCTAGTGTGAAGTGCATTTTTAGAAAAACAGCAGTAAGTGATGTCATAAAAGTCTATCAAGGGCACAAAGAAGCCTTGAAACATAAATTGTTAAATAGTATTAAAAGACTTTCTTTGACATCTAATTGTTGGATTGTTGTAACCTCTGAAGGTTTTAAGTTTGACTGCTTATTTTATTGATAAAAATTAGATGTTAAATAGTAAAATACTTTCTTTTTGTCACATGAAAGCCCCACATTTTGGAGTAAAATTGACTAGAAAAGTATATAATTTTTTAGTGGAATGGGGGATCAATAAGACAATACCTCTGCAAATAATAATATGCAAGAGAAATTGAAAGAGAGGCTAGCTTTGCAAGACAGTACAAGCTTGATTTGTGAAGGGAAATTTTTTCATATAAAGTGTTGTGCCCATATTTTAAACCTAATTGTTCAAGAAAGTTTGCAAGTGACAAGTACTGTTTTAAACAAAATTAGGAAAAGCATTAAGTATGCGAGAAGGATAGAGGTAAGGATGATTGCTTTCAAGAAATGTGTTGAAGAGGTTGGGGGGATTGATAGTTCGATGGGCTTGAGAATGGACGTGCCCACTAGATGTAATTCAACTTTTACAATGCTTGAAAGTGTATTAAACTATCACCGTGCTTTTACCAACTTATCTTGCCATGATATAGGTTTCACATCTTGCCTAACATATGAAGAGTGGAAGAGAGGAAAGGAGATGTGGAATTTTTTGAGACCATGTTATAACAAGATTGATGTCATAACAAGATTGATGTCTAGGTCATCTTATCCCACTTCAAATTTGTATTTCTCTCAAGTGTCAAAAATTTAGCTCTTGTTAGATGGAAATATGTTTAATGGTGATCTTGTAATCAATGAAATGGCCAAAAGAATGAAAGAAAAGTTTAATAAGTATTGAAATGATTATAGTACTATCCTTGCAATTGCAACTATGCTTGATTCACAAATGAAAATCCAAATGATACAGTATATGTATGCCAAGATTGATCTTATAAGTTGTCATGCGAAGATTGAAAATATCCAAAGCAAATTGAAATATATTTCTAATCAATATAAAGAGATGACTTCTACTTCTAATCTTAGAGTTGGATCAAGTTCAACAATGGTAACGCATGGAAATCAAGCTTAATCCTCCATTACTTTTAGTGTTTCAACAAGAACAAGTAATATTCAATGGGTTTTAGATGTAAGTTTATTTTTCCCCCATATTTTTAATCTTATTTTAATTTTTTAAGAGATATACTACTTCAAATTTTTACATAATGCAGGATTGGATTAATTATACAAGCATGAATTTTATGTTTGTTACAAGTTTGAGCTGGAATTTTATTTGGAGAAAGTAATACTTTAGCCTCATGTGTATCAAGAATTAGATGTACTTAATTGGTGAAATACTAATAAGGGTAGATTTTCAATTCTTTTAAAGATAGCAATTGATATCCTTAATATTCCAATCACGATAGTGGCAAGTGAATCAGCATTCAGCATTGATTCTTGTGTTCTTATAGAATATCGAAGTACTATTCTTTTTGATAATTTTTAAGCTCTTATTTGCACTCGTAACTAGTTGCATGATTTTCAAGATGATGATAATATATGATTATTCTGATATACATTTTTCTTTCTTGATTAGAAATTAATTTCATTAAATTATGTTATAAAATTTTTTCACTCATTGCATATAATGAAATGGTGATTGAAAATGAGAGGAAATAATCTGAATAAATTTGAAATGTTGATGTGACTGCTATTGAGAGTTCATATGTAGCTTTAGATGATAATGACAATATCAATCAAGAGAGTCAAGAGGAATAGAAAATTAGAAAAAAAAATGACAGTATGCTGTTATGAACTGTATTGTGAAATTTTCATCTTTCTTTGTGAAGGAATTATGCAATTATGTAATATTAAACTCTTACTTTTAAGTTGTTTGAACCCTTCTAAGCTTTATTGGTAGCATGCTTTTATTGTTAAATTAAGAAATTAACTTTCTAAATTTTGTTATTAATATTAATGTATTTTTTATGATTTATTACATATATTTTACTAATCTAGAATACGTTGTTATGTTCATATTGTTTGGAAAAAAATTAAATTTTAAATTACAAATTAAAATCAGTTCAAAGAAGGCAAAACAAAATATTTTTTAAAAGTTTTGAGTATTCAAGCTAGCCTGAATAAGCCTGAAGTCCGAAGATATTAGAGTTAAACTTGACTATATGAACTTTTTAAAAGGAGTAGAATACTTAAAATCTGATTCGAATAAGCTCAGCTTGCTTGAATTACCGGCTATGAGTCTCCCCCCTTCTCTTCCATAACTAATATTTTATTCTAAATTGTAAGTCTAAATGATATAACATGATATTATTATTTGGTGGTCCTGTTTTTTCAAATTCCCCCAATCGTAACTAATATTTTATTTTAAATCTAAAAAATCTGAATAATATAATAATTTTACTGTAAATTGTAAATATAAATGATATAACATAATATTATTATTTGGTGGTATCTGTTTTTCCGTGTTCCCCCACCGCCAATCGTGACTAATATTTTGCTTTAAATCTAAAAAAATTATACCTAAATTATTATATGTGCTTGACTGGTTTTGTATTTTCGTGATGCGGGTTTAGGGGGAGGTCAATTGTAAGAGGGTGCCTTAAATTAAGACTTAAATTATTATATTAATCATGATTAATCAAGAATTAACCTAAAAAAATTTTCCTACAAGAGACTAACTTAAATAAATCATTAACATGTATCTTTACAAATTATTTAAAACAAAGGGATTTTAAATCTTTAAAATATATCAATAACTCACATAATTCAATTAAACCTATATGGAAGCATAAAATTGATTAAGCATTGAGAAATACATTTCAAAATTAAAGAAAAACTTTCCTTCTTATTTTCTTTTTGTGCCCTACTTCACATAATATATATATTCACCAATATAGCATTTAACTACTCAAACCCTTCCATAACTGGCGGGGGGGCCAAAGTCTCAATCACATTTATCACAATAATTATCACTTAATCATCATACTTTATATATCATTTATTTATCAATAATTCATTACATGCATGAATTTTCCTTTTCATTCATAAATAGTTAATATCAACTTCTCACCCTTGGACATTAAAAACACAAGGGGAGACCATAATAATATTCAAATTCTCAAATCATGCATATAATAATTATTTTTACTTACACAAATATTTTGGCCAATTAATATAAACATAAGCATCAAACTAGATTCTCAAAGGCCCAAAATACACTTCTACTCAACACAAAACTCATAATGCAAGTAGATCAAAAATATATTATCCTAGTTGGCAATATTATAAACTAAACACACATATTAAAACAAAAAAAGAAAGCCTATAGAAGTGATTATTATTGCTTGACCTAATGCACTTTTTCTCTATTCTTCTTAGATGAATTAGCTCTTGTAATATGTTAAAAGAGAGGGGCAGATATAACTACTTAATAACCAAAGTATATCTAAGTTATACAAATGCATGATAATTAATCATAAATGCAAGTAGCTAATAAATTCATTGAGATAACCATGTAAATAATCATATCAAGATCATGTTAATTACATTAGCATCTAATTCATGGGGATAATCTTAAGAAAAAAGTCAAGTACAAAATTGACACGATTGCCTTAGACGTGCCCTTCGATTTCTCCCTCTACTCTTTTTTGATTTCACATGTGAACGCAACTGATAAAGTTAGGATTTTGGCCATGCACCGTGAGGCCCATTGCATTTAAATCTGTCTCTATGCACCACCGTGAATTGACCACATGCCATGGTATGTGGCACATAGGGCGTTCCTTCACTTTTTCTTCCTCTTTTTATGCCCGAATGGCCTGACTTCAACTTGAACCCATATGTTGGGCTAAAAACAAAACCATGTCTACTAATTAGATCTCTCTAACCACACATCTCATTAATTCACTAATATAATCACACTTATTATGCTAGATTGTCATGTTTAATTTTCTCATATGTTACATACAACACAACCTAAAAGGTTTATTGATAAGTTATCTATTGCCCATTCATTACTTCACTGATAAAAAATTCCCAACCAAGAGCTATAAATTTCATTTAAATACAGAGAAACCCATCAATATGAAGGGAATGGGAGAAATTAGGCAATCCTAGCCCCAGCATCAGGTAGAAACCAAATCTCACATGTCAAGGAAGTGCGCACACATAAGCCAAAAAATGTACTTGTGTTCAAATTGACCATAGAAGCATAAATTCTCAATAGCATGGATCTGATAAGCTAAAAAATATACATTCCTTAAATTGCCCGCGTAAGGCTTAGACAACTGAATGGAGAACAAAACAAACCTGGAACGTCAAGGGCATCAAGGTTATTCCACTCTAAATGGAATTGAAACTCACAAAGCCAAACAAATCCTCTAAGAAAGGAAAAAATGAACCCAAAACAAACTAGATACAAATGAACCACAACAAGACAATCGAAGAACAAAACATTCCCCTAAAGGGGCACATGTGGATAACTTTCGATATAAAAGATCAACTATACTATCACGAACACCCGAAAAATCAATCAAAGTAAGGGATGCTAGTGGAATGAATGAAATGGGTGAACAATCAAAAAGGGAAAGGTCGATTATGAGATCCTCAGCCTTGTCCAAAATGAAGATGTCGTTGGGGCAATTCAACTCTTGAGTTCTGTCAAGGGTTAGGCATAGATGTTAGGAGCTTGACCTTGAAGAAGGAAAAGGACCAAAGAAGGAACGGGAAAATTCCATAAATTGAATAGTGAAAGCTACTCTCTCACGATCCCATTTATAAATCACATTTTAAAAAATATATTTAATTCTATTTATAAATTACTATGTAGTTTTTTAAGTAATATTTAAAAAATATTTCTAAAACTACCCTTTATAAGAGAGAAAATATAATATGACATCAGTTTTTAAATTTATGATATATGGACATATTTAAAATTTCACACATTTATTCTTTATATATTTTTTTTGCATTGATATTGATAATATTAGTAAAAATAACTTTAAAAGGAATTGGAGGAGTATTGATTATTGAAGAATGTGGGACCCACATTAGACAAAAATTAAAAAAAAAGACAGCGGATGAACAGTTCTACAATAAAAATTTGATGCGCTTTTTTATATAGTAATAATTACTATTATTATTAATGAAAATGCAAGTTTTGTCATTGAAATGGCTAAACTAGCTCACCTCAAGTTTTACCATTGCATAAGATGTAACTTTTTTATAATAAAAAAAATTAGATGAGTTGAACCTAGAGGTCTCATTAGGACCAAAATATGCCACTAAACTCAAAATATTTAAAAAAATACGTTATTGAGGGATGATTTGCAAACAAGTTTTTCAATAAAAAATATAAATATATAAGATCGTGAGATCAAATTATTATTTTAAAATAATCTTATTGAAAAACTTGTTTAAAAATTCTCACACCAATAAAAAAATTCTCACTCTACAGGTCAAATCATCAATTTTAATCTTATATTGTTTAAAAATAAAAGGTATATATTTTATTTATTTTCCTCTTCGTATTTAATAATCTGTATATTACAAAAAAAAATTCAATCAATAATTTATACTAAAAAATCTGTCATCGTGGAGCTAAAAAAAACTATTTTTGGGTGACACATATTTACATTAATTTAAAAATAATATAATTAAACGGACTCGGTTACTAGCCTAATTACTCCCTTGTCTACAAGTTAAATAACTAAAACTTGAAACTAAAAAAGGTACATGGCATTCTTTTTGCTAAATCACAAGAATTTAGAAAACTTACTGAAAAAAAAATAGCGTACACCAACGCTACATCGCTATTCCTTTAACACATGATTTTCTTCCTTCATGCTAATGCATACTAGGTGTTACAGTCATTTCCAATAACCACCCTTGGAGACAACTCATACATATACTTGGAGACAGATGCGATTAGCTCTTCCAAATCATTAGACGCCTCAATAATTGAATTTAGTTCAGGAGATATCTGAATCATTTGGTCTGCAGCTTCATTTGATTGAAAAGGTGTTTGCATTATAAAGTCTGTAACTTCATTCGAATGGGAGGATGCTCCAATCATCAAGTCTGAAATTTCACTTGACCAAGAAGGTGTTTGAATGATTGAGTTTGAAGCTTCATTTGATTGAAAAGGTATTTCAATCATCAAACCTGTAGATTCATTTGATTGAAAAGGTGTTTGAATCATCAAATCTGTAACTTCATTTGATTGAAAAGGTGTTTGAATCATCAGATCAGTAGATTCATTTATTTGAGAAAATATGTGAATCAAATCTGTAATTTCATTTGATTGGGAAGGTGTTTGAATCGTTGCTATAATTTCATTTGATTGGGAAGGTGTTTGAATCATAAATTCTGTAGTTCATTTGACTGAGAAGGAGTTTGAATCTTCAAGTCTGTACTGATTTTTTTTCTTGTTTTCTTGTCATATTTCTTCATTAGCTTGCATACAACATGAGTTCTCTGCAACATTTAAAAGAATAAGTAAGCGCTCATTTGTTATAATTAGAGCATAAAATGAGAATTGACACCACTCATCAATTCAAAAGAAATTCATCAGAATTGACAGCATCATTGCATGAAAATTAATGATAAAAAGTAGTCATCAAACACTGAGATTTGTTAAAATTGAGTCATAAAGCTAGTCACACAACCAATGACAATATTAACAATAAAATGAGAAAAAAATACCCCCTCCACTGACCACAGTCGCAAGACAGTTTTGAAACTCAGAAAATTCATGAGCACAAAATGAATATCAGCGCACCATATATCCTCCTGTTGATTAATATCTATAGACATATAATTGGTAAAAGTTTACTCCTTCAACATGCAACTAACCTGGTTGAGAGAAAATGTAGCATCATGGTATTCATGAATGACCCAACTTGTTTTAATTCCTTGAGGAAAACGTCCTTCATAAAAAACTAAAATTCTTTGGATTCCAATGACTTTGTTGGTGTCTCTATCCTTAATTTTTCTGTCTCTGCCGGTAACTTTCCAGAAGCCGCGCGATGTTGCCCTGTTCGACCGAGTACTGTTAGAGTACTTATAATCGCGAGGGGCGAAGAAATAGCATTCTGAGTCGTCGAACTCGGTCAACGAAATCGCGGAAGCAGCCAGAGCTGGATAAGAAAGCAAAATCGAACGCCACAAAGCAAGATTGTGAAGTATTTAAAAAAAATAATTTAAAACGAAAGTTAAAGTAGGATACCTAATAAATCGGGGGGCTCGTACTTGCAAACGTCAATCTCAGGGATGGTAGTGTAAATGGATGGATCATCAGCCTTCAATCTGTGGTGAAGGTAGTGAGCGATGAGCTCTTGTTCGGTCGGACGGAATCCGCATCCCACCGGCATACGTTTCCGCTTGGGAGCTGGATCAGCCATGGTTTCGTTGGAAAGGGCAAGGGGAGAATTTGAGGGAGACGATGATGCTTGAGGTGATTGAACAGGAGAGAGGGATCGCACTTGTGAAAGAACTGAGACAGGGCAAGGACTGACTCGATCAACTGAAGCTGTGCCTTCTACACACCGATCCCTCCTTATTTAAGGAGTCATAAATAAGTAGTAAAAATTAAGATAAATTAAAACATGAGGTGAGACTTGAGAGGTCCGGTCCTGTAATATTCGAACACGTATGGAGTCCAGACACACCATCTAAAGCGCACAAGAAGGAGGAGGGATCTTTCAGAAATCTTACCCCGTGTAATACGAAAATTAAAGCTTAGCCTATAATTTATACATTATTCGTTTTAAATTATAAAATATTTTTAAATAAAATTTTATATATTAAAAAAATTTATTAAATATATTTGATAATTTTATTTTTTAAAAAAATATAAATTTTAAAAAGTACTTATTATTTAATATATTAAAAAATAAATAAAAATCAATTATACAAAAAGATAATTTTAAAATAAATTTATTTAATAAAATTTTAATTTTAATTATTTTATATTTTAAAATATCAAACATTTTTAAAAGTAATTTGTAATTTGAAAAAGAGGGAGTATTATATAGGTTGAAAACTTGCATCCGAAGTTTCACTGTTAAGATGACGTCAGCGCAGAAACATGTCACTGAAGATTCTGGAATGGTATCTAGCAAAAGAAATAAACAATAAATGAAAATAAAACTTACATGCCAAGTTTAAAAATTTGCATTTTTTTCAAATCCTTAATATCAGACAAAAGTAATCGAGTGATGGTTGATGTAACATATAAAAACAATTTACATGGCAGGTGAACAGTTTAGTGAGATAATTAATTTTAATTTTATTTATAAAATATTTTATTATTTATTATTTTTATTTTTATGCTCTTATTAAATATTAAAAAAAAAAGAAAATATAATTTTTGAGTTCCTATACCTTGTTCAAATTTTGCTGTAAATTTATACATTTTTTTTAATATTTTAAGTCTATGTACTTTTATGTTTTTATGTTCTAAGCCCCTCAATGAGCAGTGTTATACCTATAACACCTAAAAAGAAAAATATAAAAAATTAGAACACTGAAAAAAAAGTACAGAAATTTAAAGTTATATTTTAAAAAAATTATTAAAATAAGAGTACAATACATTGATTTTTTCTCTATTTTACCTTAATTACAAATATATCTTTTTTATTTTTAAAACTTGCACAAACTTCTCTTAAAATTAAATAATCACAAAATACAAATTAATCTTCTACTTTAAATAATTTATTTCCATCCTCCAAACAAGATGTGTTTGATTCAAGGGAAGAAAAGAGGAAGAGTTTGATGTTACCTTTCTCAATTTCAAGAGTGGAGAGGAGAAAAATAATTATATGTGAATAATTTTGCCTTTATTTTATTAATGTTGAGATAATGAAAAAGTATACCTACATCTTTTGAACTCATCACAAAAGGTATATTGATTAGGGTGTGATAAAATTTTACTCCTCCTGTTCCAATCCTTTTAGTTTGGAGGGGAGAGTTTGGAGGGAAACAGAGAAAAATTTAAAAAAAAATTCTCCTCTCCTAAAATTTTTTCTCCCTTCTCTTCCAATTTTTCAAGCCAAACAAGGGAAGGGGGCAAAATCCCTCATCTTTCCCTTCCAACTAAACACTCCCTTAGTCAACCATTAAGCCATATATGTTGAATTAAAATACTTTTAGTTAAACATAGATATTATCTAATAATCATTTAAGGTGCCCAAAAAATTAATGCATATATTTTCTTTTTACTTTTTTACTTCTATTTTATTTTTATTCATGTAAAATTATTTATTTACTAACATTTTAAAAAATAAATACATAAGTTAGATAAAATAGTATTTTGAAAACACATAAAGAAAAACTCAATGGAACAGGCATTAAATATCATAAGTGATAAATTAATTAATATAATTTGTGTTTATTTTACTTTAAATTTTATTAATTTCAAAAAATAGTATCAAATTATTTATTTATATATTGTAATGATTGCTTGTTTAAAGTTTATTAATTTTTGGGACAGAGTGTACAATTTGATTATGAGGGAAAATTAGTAATTATAAAATTTTTATCACAATTTAAAGTAAAAAATTAAGTATTTTAGAATATTTAATGGAATATTCCTAAATGTGTTAAAAATTAGACTAAACTATATGTTTTGAAAATAGGAGGGAAGTCCCTATAATTTTAGTAAATTAAAAAGGAGGTCATAATATTTTACTGTAAAAATAAATTTTTTTGTTTTTAGTAAAAAATAGATATGAAAACTTATTAAATTTTAAGATAAATTTAATAAAATTTTTAAAAAATTAGGTTTGATAAATATGATAGAAGTGACATATAATAAGATTAAAAAATATTTTATTAATAAATATGACTCTTTTTTCTATTTTAAAAGAGGTGATAGATTGTCCGAGTAAAATTGTTGATCAAACATATTTTTTATTAATTATATAAATATATTAAAAGTTTAAATCTACATAGGAAATATAAATGACATGTCTTCACCTTAATTCATTTTAGAGGATAAATTAAAAAAAATTATAAAATATAGCATGCATGTAAATAAAATTTTAATTGTTAAGCCATAAAATTATAAAAATATTACTTATCGTGTTTGTATAGACAATATTTGTTGCAAACCTCCATTGTGCTTTTGCCATTCCAAATATCACTTAAGGCGTTTTGGTTTTGGAGATCTTGTATGTTATGAAATGAATGAAACGGCGAAACTTGATGCCCAAGTTATAAGAGTTTTCCTGGCTTTTAGCTGTTGAAGTATTGGCCCCACCATCTGTTTCTTATTCCCTCCTTTTTTCATGGTTTGTTATGTTCCCCACTAGGATTTGTTCTCTCATTTCTATGTATGATTAATTGTCAATTTCGAGTACAAGTATCTTTTTACCGGTTACTTATTCCCCATTTTCCATATATATATATATATATATATTGTCGACGTTGATGTTTATTTCTCATTCAAAAATAATTTACAGGCCTTATTTAATGTACCACATAGTTTAAAATGATTTTTTAATAATATGTTTATTTGAGAGGATCAATTTGCCTAAGCACTTTCGTGTTTTTATATGAAAAAAAAAAAAACTTGCCGTAGGCACTGCAATATCTATACTTTTGTCACTTCTCAGATTATTTTTTTTGTCAAATCTTTCAATAAAAATAAGATAAATTAAAAGATTATTTTAAATAACTCAACACAATAATATCTATTTTTTTAACACGAGGATAAACACGTCATTTTGAATACACAAAGTGAGATTTTCATATCTAACTTAATTGTTAATATTATTTAACATTATCACATATTTATTTTTATTTGAATATATATATTATTTGACATTTTCATATCGAACAATATTCCGTGTACAACACAATTTTTTTTCCATAGTAGTAGTTTATACTAATGAACATGTTAATCAACCAAATATAAACCTAGATATACAAAATCGTATTATGTAAACTTCATATAATCAGAAGTAAGTTGCGACTTACAACAGACCAACCCCACTATATAAAACCCTCGTTCAACGAGTTAAATCATTAAAAGATACACCTCAATTCTTTACCCTTTAGTTCAACATATATAGTCTTCCTTTCTTCACGTGTTAATGCATATCTGATGCTGTTATCATTTCCAATTACTCTTGCTCATCCAATCTTGGAGACAACAGCAAGAATGAACTGAAATCAAATCCTTCTTCTGGCTCCTGGGGCGTCTCATCGGTTGAATCAAAATCAAGTGGTGTTTGAATCATTGAATCCATGTTTGAGAAATTGTGTATCTAAATCATATATTAGTCAGATATTAGTTCTCATTCTATTTCACATCCTCCTACAGCAAGATATATGAACATTATAGTTAACAATACCTCGAGAATTTGTCTGCGTACATCTGGAATCACATGCGTAGTTGCTTGATTTTCATACTCAACAACCATATGGTTACTTGGCTCCCTTCTATCACAAACTAGTTCATCCATCTTTCCTTTTGTTTCATTCTTGATTTTCTTCATTAACCTACATAGAACATGGGTTCTCTGCAACATGGAAGAATAATCAAGAATTATTCATTTGTCAGAATTAGAGCATAGATCTCTGATAGAAATGATGAAGCAATATAAACATGAAGTCACACTTAACTATGTTCCCGGCATGAAAAACTAGTGATAGACATTAGTCACCAAAACAATGTGATGCGTCAAAATCAAAAGAGTGACACAGACAATAACTTTGTCGACTGTAAAGCCAGAACTAGATAGAAAAAACTCCTAATAATAGTTGTAATAAGACAGCTTTATATCAGAAAATTCATGTTTTTAATAACTTACTTTGGCTTTCTAAGAAAAAATCTATAAACATATACATGATGAAGTTTCCACTTTCCATATGTAATGCTAGCAAGGAAACATAGGATATAAGCATACCTGGTTTGGAGGAAAGAGAGCATCATGATATTCATGAATAACCCAATTAGTTTTAATGCCAGGAACACGACCTTCGTAGAAAACCAGAGTCTTCTTGGTCCCAATGACATTGTGAGTGCCTCGTTCTGTAATTTTCCTTTCCTTACCGGTGGCTTTCCAGTAGCCCAGCGACGTTGCCCTATTAGATCGAGTACTACTACCAGGGTACTTGTAATCGAGATGACTGAAGAAAAACCATTGTGGGTCGTCCGACTTGATCAGCGAAAACTCTGAAACAGCAGAAGTTGGAGGAAGAACCGAAATTTAAGAAGGCAAAATCAAACGGCACGACATAAGATGATTGGAGCATGAAAAATTTAAAAGAGAAACTGCAGGTATCGGCGTGTAGTAGTAGGAGAAGAGATCTGGGGCTTGGATTGTGATACCTGGTAATTCCCAGGGTTCGTGCTTGCAAACGTCGATCTCAGGGATGGTGTCGTGAATGGAAGGATCATCGTTCATGAATTTGTGGTGGAGGCAGTGACGGACGAGCTCTTCATCGGTGGGAAGGAATCTGAAACCCTTAGGCATGTCTTGCAGCAGAGGAGCTGGGTCCGCCATGGTTGGCTCTCAACTATGATTAATCAGATAAGCTTGCTGCAGATGAAGCTTTCAGAGAGGGAGAGGGAGAGGGAGAGAGAGCACTGCTTGCAGCGTCGTTGTGTGTTTGGAACTTTGGATGCAATAATAAATGGAAGGCAACACGCTTTAGCTGATCACTTTAAAGCATAACTCACAGCTCTCTTTAATGAGAGGGCAATAAATAAGTGGTGAAAATTAAATTAAAATGAGGTTAGCATTTGTTTCTATTAATTACAAACACATCGTTAGTATTCATGCAGCATATTTTTCTCAAGGACATAAAGTTTAAAATTAAATAAATAGTAGATGAAATAATAAATTAATGAACAATTTGTGGCGTAAGGAATAATTTTGGAAGCTTCGGTTGGTGTAAAACGGTGTAACTTGACACTTTTCCACCTGAAATATAAGATTTAGTTGAGAAATTTTACTTTAGTGGCAATGTTAGACATCAATCTTTTTTTTTTTATCTCCCTTATTTAATATTTTTTCCATACAACCTTCATTAATTTTCAATTTTACTCTATTTTTCACATTTAATACCTTCATTAAGAAAGTATTATTTTCTTTGTCTAAATTTATAAAAAATTTTAGATAAAGTTATGCAATAAAGTTCATTAAATATGCACAAAATTATAAATTTTCAAAAATCTCTTCATTTAATATTTTTTGGTATTGAGCTCAAGACCTCTAAATTAAATCTTCGAGAATTTATCATGAAGATTAAATTTGTTAGTTCTTCATTTAATATTTTATTTATGAAAGAATATTAAAAAGGAATAATAATGAATCTTCTAATTAAGTTGTCTTTTATTATCAAAGAGTTATTAATAAAATTTTATTTTATTAAGGTGTTTTATAAAGTGGGACGAAATAGTGTAATAAAAATGACATAGCACATATTTATATAATAATAATAATAATAATAATAAATATTCTCTTTGATCAAAACTATAAGACATTTTATCTAATTTGTACCTGGTTACTTTCACTAAGTTAGTTAGTGAAATTTAAAATTATTTATTTTTTATATTTATTATTATTTAACATTTGCACTTATTTAATAGAATATTTTAATTTAAAAATCTTATGGATTACACTATTTAATTATGATTTTTTAAAAAATTATTACTTACATGTGGAAAGACCAAAATAATTTATATTTCTTAACATGATATTTAAGAAAAAGTGTTTTATAATATTAAACAATGAATAATAAAGTTAACTAATTTACTTAATTATAGTTAATTAAATATTAAATATTATGCAAGAAAGAGGAGTAATACCAGTGGTGTGGCCGTGTGTGGATGCATAACTTCATGCATGGATGAAGTGGGAGGACTTGTAACGATGCGACACGTAATGAGGAGAGGGGTCCCACCATCCAAAGCGTGTCCGTACAAAAGGCTCCGCGTTTTCTGATTTCGAGACTGGACGCTTCCCCCTTGGTTCCTTCTCACCACTTTTTTCTCTTTTTTGTTTTCAAATTCCATTCCACGACCTCTTTCGATCACCTTTCTTTCTTCCTTTCTCTACACTGTAATTTGAAATTAAAGCCAAGACCAGTCTTATTCTTTTATGAACCTTAGGCATCTGTGATCACTGATCTGTACCAAACTTACATATTATAACCAATGAAGCCTTCCATGCCTTGTTCGTACATCTGTTCTTTTTCCTCCAAAGCTTCACAGGCACCATTTTTAGATAAAACGCAGCATCGATGTGTTGAACCAATTTTTCTGAGACGCGTCAAGTCAATTGACCTTGCAAGGCCTTGTTTGACTTCGACAATCACTTGCACATCCATCATTCTTAAACTAGGAACGAAGGCATCAATGGAATCTCCCACGCCCTGATTAAGGGTTTGCTTGGTTTCCGTTCTTAATTTTTTTATTTTAAAAATTATTTCATAATATAGTTTCAAAATTTTTTTTAAAACAAAATAAAATAATTTTTTATTATGTTAATTTACAAACAATTTTAAAATTAAAAAATTGATTGATAGTAATGATTATAGGTGCTTAATGATGGTGAGGTATGATAAAAAAATAGTCAAGATAATTGTAATTTTCAACAATTAAACATGGTATATTTTGAGAGCAAAAAAAAAAAAAACAAAATTGTTTCAATTTTTTTAAAAATCAAAAAATTAAAACAGTTTTATAAATAACATTTAACCAAGCAAGTTTTTAAAATTTTCAATTTTTAAAAATAGAAAACAAATATGCTCTAAAATTCCCCTTATAATGACTCTGTATTTCGGATGCTAGTAATGTTTTAGAGCAGGACGTGTAGCCGAAGATTCTAGAATGAAATCTCGCTCAAAAAATAAAAACAAACAAAGAAGGCTTGCAGCCTTAGATTAAAAATTTAGGCATTATTGTGAATCTGTAGAAACATTTTAAGAGGTTCTATCGCTCGCCAGGTGCCTTTCTATATGCGAACCCCATCATCATTGCCAACCGTGTTTTCTTTCATAAATAAAACGAATCTTTTGAGTTAGTGTCTAATGTTTCTTTCTTTTTGATGGTTTGTTATGCTCCCCACCATCATTCAGATTATATTTAATTTCCCTTCCTTTCTCTGGATAACAAATTTATTATCAAATTCAGTTTCACTGTTCACATCTTCAAGAATCTAGTCGATCGGTATAATTAAAATTAATTAAAATTTTCAATTTTCAATTTCTTTTTTTAAAAACAAAACATCAAATATCGTGTAGAAGAATCGACTAATACAAATTTGGCACATGCCAAGGCAGTAATGATGTCATTAAGCAAATGAAGGTGTTAGCAAAGTTTCTTTTTAAAAAATATTTATGTATATTGTATAAAATAAAAAATTTGATAAAAAAATATGACAACAAACACTTAAAATTAAGTATCTACGTGACAAATGTTAATTCCGCTGAGAAAGATGGATTTCATCATTTTGTGACCCCTTTTTGAATACAACATTTTGGACCCCTTTTGAATAAGTTGAATATTATGCATGTTATCAAAGATATAGTTAATTAAAGTCCTAAAAAGATATGCCCATTAGAACTAAACAGGAAAAAGCCTAAAAGGAAACTAGGAAAGTGTCACCCCCTTCACATCTCTTGCCCACTAACAAGTAACAACGAAGGCATCAATGGAATCTCCCACATGATGACATTTCTCCAAGAATGACTCAGTATTGAGATGTTTCAGAACAGAAGATGTAGCTGAAGATTCTAGAATGGCATCTCACCCCAAAAAAATAACCTTAAAAGGAAAAATAGGGGAAAGCTTGCCGTCGAAGTTTGAAAATTTGAATATTGTGAATTAATTTCTGGGAACATTTTAAGAGCCGTGGCCGAGTCTCTTTCTATGTGCTAACGTTGACACCACCATCCATCAGTCTCCTTTCAAAAATAAGGAAGCCAATCTTTGGAGTCAGTTTGTCATATTTTCTTTCTTTTTGGTGCATGGTTTGTTATTATGTTCCCCACCTTCATAAAGATTTTGATCCCATTCGTTCCTGGATAAGAATTTGATTTTCAAATTTAGTTCATTGATTGGTGTTTTATTAAGCCATCACCTCTTTAAAAATTTAAAAATAACCATCTTTTATCGGTTCATTCTAGGCGTCCAAATATTAATATATCAATGTTTGACACATTCTAATATATACAGTGTATTAATATAAAATTTATTGAAAATTACTTTAATTTATTTACATGTTATGAATAACTTAATTTTTCTAGTTTCATTTAAAAAAAATCATTTTTATATAACACGCGCATCACTTTTGGAAAATAAAAAAACCTTTAATCGTGGACTGTTTAGACTGGTCATGTTTTTATTTAAAAAATGATAATAAATACTTAAAATAATAATTATTTTTTATCCCAGTTATATTTAAATGAGTCTACAACTTCTATTGGGTTTTCCAAAGACTACAAGTCTCACGTTGTGTTCTTTAAGTTAGTCTGCATATATGGAGTATATGAATTATGTTGTGTGAAGAAAAATTGAAAAATAGAATGTAGAAGGGAAATAGGAATTGTCGTTTTTGCATAGGCATTAATTCTCCCCTCCCACTGCCCAAAAAAATTTCGCCAGGGATCACCAAAATTGGTTAGGAATTAGGATTCTGCATAAGGTTGATTCCACACAAGATACAAACAGCACTTCACAGGGATGCTTTTACCGGCTTTACACATTACTTAAACATAAAGTTACATAACATATACTTGCACTTGGAAAAACAGCATTTAGGTAGGATAAGACAGTATTTTTATGAGTAATTGCCACAAACCAATCTTCACGTCAAGCTTGATTGTTGCTGCCTGCTTGATCTTCAAATTACTGTCCTGAATGCCCATTGAAACACGCGGTTTTTCCATGAGGGGAAATGTGCTTTGTGCAAGTAAGGCACTAACAGAACTTCCCATATGATAGCATTTCCCAAATAATGACTACAAACAGGAAAAGCCCTATAACAACATTGCCAAGATATACGGATGGTGGACTAAGGTTTTGGCTTGATAATGGTGTCTCTAGTTGAATGAAAGAACTCCTCCTATTGACACCAGAGGATTGACTACTTGGGGCTTTTAAAGTGTTTCTTTTATCAGTAACCTGAGCTACTCCCTTATCATTGTTTGAATGCTCCGGTGTTTCTTTCTGAGCCTGCAGAATACATCATATGGAACATGGGATATCATCAAGAAGTTAAAACAAGATTGTCTTCCAGTGAAGCATATCTGTCAAGGCAGGTACTTGTATTTTCTAGTAAAGCACAACTTGGTTTTCTCAGATTCAGATCCCTCTGAAGCACTTCATCATGATGAAGCAGACGAAGATAGGAACAAAATAGTGGGTCTCACCTTTACGCATGTAGACCCCAGCAAGAGATACCCACTATTTTCTTCCATCTCCCTATACTTCACCAAGATGAAGCATCTCTGTTGAGACAAGCTTTTGCTTTTTTCTCGGTTTGATTTACCGAAATTTAGATCCACTCGAATACTTCATCACGATAAAGTAAACAAAGATAAGAACAGAATAGTGGGTCATTCATCTCCACATGTCGACCTCATAAAAGTCAGACCCACTATTGTCTTCCTATCATTCTTACTTTACTAAAATGAAGCATCTCTGTCAAGACGAGCTTCTGCTCATTTTCCTTGTAAAGCACGGCTGGGTTTTCTCAAATTCAGATCCTCTAAAATACTTCATCGTGATGAAGCAGAGATAGGAACATAATAGTGAGTCTCACCTCTGCACATGCAGAACCCATATAAGTGAGAGCCACTATTTTCTTCCTATCTCTCTATATACTTCACCCCCTGAAGTATTTCAGGGATCCACATTTGGTTTTCTCACCTCATGATATGCTGCTTTGGTTGAAGACTTTCTATGTGTTTGAGATCTTCTTGCTCCATATCTCAGTGACACAGAGCTGGCTGATCTTGGTTGATATTGGGTTTTGCATGCCTTTATAGTGGAAGCAGAGCTAACAAGCTCTATCTGACTGATCTCAAGTGGCCTAGCAAGGGTTGAATCACCAGAGGAAGAGTCCAAATCATCTTGAAAGGATCTGCCCTTTTTCCCTCGTTTTGCTTGGTTGGAAGAAAGTTCAGAGCTGTTAACCTTTGCCATTAGCATGCATTCCCTTGGACCATCAGTTTTATACGATTTGGTTGAAGTTTCAATATTTCCATACTGTAACAATTTCCAAAGAGAATATATAGACTATGTTAATCCTTCATGTTGCCCAAAACGAGATCCGATGAAAAGAGGCGTACTACTGAAGTATAATGTGCCAGAAATAAGTAAACCATTGGTCACGGCAGAGAGCAGAACAACAACACTAGTTCCAAGCTAAAATTTCACTCACTTTTCAGAACATGTAGGAGAAAATCACTTTACATTGTAGTAATGCTAGGAAATGCACATCACTACAATGCCCTCAATGATTTTAACCTATAGAAAGATGTTTTGTTTATGAGATATTGGAGATACAATCTCCAACACCATTAGGAGAATGCATCTTTACCTGTGCATAGACAACTTCTGCATCTGTGTCACTGCTTCCATAGTACACCTTTCTCAATGCTTCTGAGGGGGTGAACTCATGGACAAAAGCATGTCCCACTCCCTCACTCTGGAATATTTCCTCATCAGCTAAGATTGAATTCACAAACTCATCAGCATTTTCTTCTTCCTCCTCGGTAGTTTCAAAAGGCAGGTTTATACTGCTGTCATCATTTCCAGTATAGGAATTGAGCCTCGGGGAAAATGGGAAAGAAAATTCCTGCTCATTGACTATTGGAGAAAAATGTAATGGGCTTAAGTCAACTTCATCCACTGGGTGTTCTGTCTGAAAAAATGGATCCAGATTGATTGAAGACAAAGAGTACACCTAAAAAATATATCAAGCAATTGCTCTCAGCGCATTTAGCCCACAAAAGCATAATTTAAGAACTATTTCTCCATGTGTCCAAGAATTCTTTTGCTTACATTTGGAATTGTAGTCTCACTAGCTAGATTTTCATGGTCAGAAGACATATAGCGACTCGGCTCCCCTTCATCACAGATTAACGCATCGGTTCTCCCTTCTGCTTTCTCAGGTTTCTTCATTAACTTGCATAGAACAAAGGTTCTCTGCAAAATTTGAAAGAATAACCAGGCACTCATTTGTTTGAAACAAAGCACAGTAAAAGCCAGGACAAACAAAGCTCATCCTTCAAAGTCGGGAATCTTGTTGCCTAAAAATTTCCATTACAACAAGAACTGGAAAAGAATATCGGTTAGATAGAATATAGAAACATCAAATCCAACCACGTTAGGTAGTATTGACTGTTTTTTTTTTTTTTTCACGCAATCAATGATAAACATTTCTGATCAAATACTGTGATGTAAGAAAATTGAGTCATAAAATGAGAACAAAGTAAATGCTCATGGTATTCCAGTATGTAGAGTCGTAAGTTGTAACAACTACCAGAACTAATCATATTTCTAAGAAACCCACAAAATCCATGTCTTAATAACGTAAGCGCAAAATGGATATACAATGTCAAATCAAGGAGGCATGGATAATGCCGAGAAACATTCCAATCCAAACACTCCATGTGCCCACTAATTCTTGTGCTTACTATTTCTAAACACATAATCGTAGAAGTTTCACTCCAGTCAGAACATGAAGACTATAAAGCCTACCTGGTCAACAGGAAATGTTACAGCCTGATATTCATGAATGACCCAGTTGGTCTTGACGCCATTAGGAACACGACCTCTATGGAAAACAAGAGTCTTCTTGGTCCCAATGATCTCGTCGGTACCACGAGCCTTAATGTCCCTGTCTTTTCCAGTGGCTTTCCAGAAGCCACGCGATGTTGCCCTGTTAGACCGAGTACTGTTTGAGTACTTGAAATCACGAGGACTGAAGAAAAACCACTCTGGGTCATCCGACTTGATCATCGAAAACTCTAAAACAGCACAAGTAGACATAGAGAAGAAAAGGCAAAATCAAACGCCATTGCGTAAGATCATTAAAGTACAAAAATTAAAATAAAAAACACATATGCCAATTTAGAAAGGGGTTATACCAGGTAAATCCCAGGGCTCGTGCTTACAAATGTCAATCTCACGGATAATCTGAAGAGCCGAATTATCACCGTTCAATTTGTTCTTCAGGTAGTGACCCACGAGTTCTTCATCTGTTGGACGGAATCTATACCCCACTGGCATATATTCCTGCACAGAAACTGCGTTCGCCATTGAAACTTGAGAGAGGGGGGGGGGTGCTCGTGACTCGTGAGCTCTGCCTTCGCTATTTGTAACGCGCAGTTGCGAGCGTAGAAGGCATTGACTGACTCTGCTTCATTTGTGGCTTAACCTGGAAGCTACATTTTAAAAAATAATAAATAATAGAAGATGAATAATAAAATAATAAAAACTTATATTTATCATTGCCGAGATAAAAATATATTCATATTTATTGTTTCTTTTGATCTTAATAAAAATATTTTCATTGCCTAAAATTAATGTAATAGTAATAACATGACATTTGTTGCCGGTCTCTTAATAAAAGTTATTTGCATGAAGTTAACATGATTCAATTAACTCATCAAAAAAGAAATTCGTCGGGGAAAAGAATACAATGAGGTATAATAAAAATCAATATTCAAGTCCTTATATAAAAACAAAAAATATAAAGATTCAATAGATACCCTGCACTGATTTTACATACCATTGATATGTTTGACAAATTACAAATTGTAGTAAATGGAAATGGTTGAAAGACATGGAGTCATCTACATATACATGTTTACTAAGCCCCTATTTGAATTTTAGTTTATATTTAACAAAAATACATTTGAATAATCTAATTATTTATTAAATTTGGCAAAAATATATTATAGATAGGGCTTAGATATACTTTTGAGAATTACTCAAACATGTACTAAAATTGTGACAGGTCATATAAAAATACTTTGGTTTTCGTGTAGGGTAACGAGTGGTGAGAAATTTTGTTAACTAAAAAAAAAGTAATATACGGGTATTTTAATAATTTAACATAAAATATATTTTTTATTTAAAAATATAAAACATTTTTAATTGAATCCCACCCTCACCTACTTTCAAACTAACCTTATCTTTTTATATTTATCTCTATTAAATACTCTATAATAAATATAAAGTTATTCATTAATAGGGATACTTAAAAAAAAGATAATTATTATATTTTGAAAGACTAAAAATGTCTTATATTTTTTAAATTCAACTCCTCAAAAAATAATGTTTTACATTTTTTATAAAATAATGAATTTAAAATTTGGGTATATTATGTACATCTATCTTCTATTGTAAACATCGTGATGGTTTCATACCTCCTATTTTATTTTTGTATAGTAATTTTTTAAATATTATATAATAAATAAAAAATTATAAATTATAAATATTTTATAATAGAAAAAGGATGGTTTGGGATTCACGGGGAAAATGAGCGGTGAATATTAAATTGACACTAAACAATATTTCTTTTGAATTATAATATAAGATATTTTTTAAAAGTCTTACTTAATTTAAAATATAAGGCATTGATAATTTTTATAATTATTTTTAATTATATTTTATTTTATTTATTACATTTTTTGAAAAAGAATCTTTAATTGTGAACCGGATAAATAATTGTAACCAAAGAAGCTTCCTCCTATGTGTAATTTCACGCTAGTAGTTTCAACAAATAATTTTATAGGTTTGAATTTTTATGCTTATAAGAGTTGATAATATGTAATATATTTGTAATTTCTAAAAACACGTTAAAATAATAAAAGTGAAAATGGGATGTAAATTTTATATCATTCGATTTTTTAAATATATAAAAGCCTAAAGTCTGCTTTAGAATTTTAATAATTTTATAAAGTATTTTTTTGGGTTCTTCAATACTAATACTATGACATACACCACCAAAAAATTACGCATTAAATCTTAAATATTGATAAAATAATACTAAATATTGACATATTAAATTTAATTTTTTAAAAAAAAATAATTATGTTTGATATAAAAAATAATTATTTAAAATTAATAATATTAAATTAAAGGATTGAAAAGTACTTTATAATATTAAGGAATCAAATGAAAATGTTTTATAATGTTACAGGGCCAAAAATAATTTGTGCTTTGTGTTTTAATATTAATTAAATTAATATTAAATGGAAATTGACGAGGTGACGTAGACATTCTCAGGTCATAAAGGGAAAACACATATCACCTTCTTGAAACCGTGTTTCTTTTGGAATAAACAAGGCCGACGCGTGAGGGAATGCTCGCGCTGGATGGGACGTTTCCCCATCACTCTTTTATATTTTGCTTTGGATAATCTACGACACCATCACACAATCATCATTAATTTAAAGAAATGCATATTAACCTTATTTTTTATTCTGTAATATAAAAAATGCGAATATTTTTTTTGTCCGGTCAATTTTTAGTCAGGGAAAGAGAATAAGCAGTTTCCCATAATATTTGTTCTGCGAGGTAGAGGTGTAAATAATAGAACCCAAGCTTATTTTATTTTGATGTTAAATAAAAAGATCGGTTGGATGTGGAATATATCGTATCATTGACAAAAATAGACATAGAAAATCTTCTATTCAATTAATAGTGACATATTTATCATACTTTTTAACCCACATGCTTATGAAGTTAAATATAAATTGTGATCATTTCGAGTAAAATTTAAAATTAGTGATATATGATACTAGTAAAAAGCTAAAAACTTATAATAGGAATACGTTATTTAAAGAACTTGTTTGAAAAAACAGGATCAATTCTTGGTATTAAAAAAGGATCATTTTGAAAGTGAAATAGATAAAGGGCTTGAAGATTATGAGTTATTAATAAAGTAAAAAGTAGATAGTAACTTTTTTAACGAGGTGAATAATGACCAGCAGGTTTCCATGCGTTGCCTCTTGTGCCTTTATATATTCCCTTCATCCTATTTATAAATAATAACTTTCAGTATGTTTTATTAAAATAAAAAAATCTTATATCTTATTAACTTTGTCTTAAAATTTAATAAGTTTTCAGCTTTACTTTCAATAAATATTCTTAAATCTCATTACTAATATTTTTATTCAAAACATTTATTAAGAAAAAAATGTAAAAAAGAGCATTAACATTTAGCAAGTATTTTTTAATAAAATTAAATTATTTTTTCTTTCTGTTTTATAAATAATATCAAAGGAGCATGTCTCAAGTTTTTGTATTAGTGACTATTGAATTTTGATTTATCCTCGAATGTTAGGTACTTTCTACTTTATTGCTAAAGCCCTGTTTGGTTGGAGGGGAGGGGAGGGGGAAAATTTTCCCTCCCCTCCCCTCCAAAGCCTCCCCTCCAAATTGGGGGAAGCTCTCCTCCCCTTCCCTCCCCCTACTCCCCCTCCCCCTCCCCCTCCCTCCCTCCTCTCCCCTCCCCTCTCCTTCCCTCCCCTCGAACCAAACAGACCCTAAAATAAAACCCGGAAGCCTATATTATTATTTTTTTAAGAAAAATTCTGGGAAGCAAACAAGATAAAAAAATTTATTTGGTCTTATTTTATTAATTACTTTCACTCTATTTTATTGGAATTAACAAATTTTAAATTTTATTATTCTATATTAAAATTTAATAAATTTTAATCTCAACATCTAATCAGGATAAAAATAATTATTTTTAATAAATTTTTGTAGCATTTAATAAGGGCATAAAAGTAAAAGTAAACATAATAAAATAGTAAAGTGTTATATAAATATGATCAAAATTAATTCTCCCTCTTTGACCTATAAATAGAACAAAAAGAGTAGTTGATAAGGAGAAAAGTATTTTCCAAAATGAAAATATAAAATACACGTCTCATTTATAAGTATATTTTAATTTCTTTTAGAAGGTGCTTTTCCTGTATACTAAACATGCATTTGGGGCCGGGGGAAAAACATGCATTTGGTGTCTTAGCTATGAAAAAGGGTTAAGATATATTTTACCCTAAAAATATTTTTCAATGAGCACTCAGCACCTTAATATTTTTGT